>NW_026526666.1:49543088-50128088 GCF_024362965.1 Panthera pardus | reverse complement strand
TCCTAGTTGGGCTTTCTACTTCTTTTCAATTAAGTTCTGTTGCATTTTTAAAAGAATGTATCTCCTTCATCTAAGATTTCAAACTTTTGGTGTAAAGTTGTTCAAAGTACATACTCATAAGTATATGCTGAGAGAATAATTGTGTCTCTTTTTCATTTATAGTATTGCTAATTTCACTTTCTCTCTTTTGCTTTATGAATAGTAGCAGACAACTGTTGATTTTGACAGTTGTTAAAAGTGCATTTCTTGAGGTTTGCTATTTTGCTATTTTTTTAACACCATTTTTCTCTTTCTTTTAAAATAATTTTTTTATCTTACAGTTTTTAAACTTTTAGCTTTGTAACTTTTTAAGAATTTTAAATTCTAAGCCCTTAACACATTTCATTCTGACAACAGTTTTGGCCATACTGTACAAGTTTTAAATTGTAGTATTTTTCAATATTTTGAAGTCCTAGATAAATATTATGACTCTTTCTTTAACTCATAAATTTGGAAGTGTGTTTAATAATTTCCAGACTTGTGTTTTTCTAGTTAACATTTTGTTACTGAATTTTAAGTTAATTTTATTGTGGTCATGGATGATGACATATAATACTAATTCTTTGAAATATACTTAGATTTGACTTTTTACATAGCATAGGATAAGTTCTCATCAATGTTTCTTATGCTTGTAAATAATATATATTTCTCTGATGTTGGTTGCAGTATTCTATATATTGACATTACTTCAATTTTTAATTATTTCATTTGAATGAATTCTGTCTTATTTATTTTTGCTTAATCTGTCAATTACAGAGAATGCTATACTAATCCATGCTAATCTCCTACTGTGATAGTAGGTCGTCAATTTCTTTTTAGTATTCAAATTTGTACTTACATATTTAATATTATACATATATGATTTTTAGAATTATTTCTTCATAATGAATTAAAGCTTTTGTTAATATATAATGCACTCTATCTTTTGCCACACTTTTTCCCTTGAAGGAATTTGTTCCCATTGTGGTTATACCATTTTTTTTTTCTGGCTTGCTATTTGTATAACGGATTTTCCCATTCTTCTACTTTTACCTATTAATAGTCCAGTGTTTCAGGTGAATGCAGTATTTAGTTCAACTTTAAAAATTCAATATGAAAAGCTTTTTGTTGTAATTAAAGAATTTAGTCTAGGGTCGTCTGGGTGGCTCAGGCAGTTAAGTGTCCAACTTTGGCTCAGGTCATGATCTCATGGTTCCTGTGTTCAAGCCCTGCATCGGGCTCTGTGCTGACAGCGGAGCCTGAATGGAGCCTGCTTCTGATTCTATGTCTTTCACTCTCTGCCTCTCCCCCTGCTTGTGTGTGTGTATGTGTGTGTGTCTCTCTCTCTCAAAAATAACTACACATTAAAAACATTTTTTTAAAAAAGAATTTATATTTTTTTAATTGAGGTATACTTTATATACAGTAAATGAAGCAGATCTTAAGTATACCACATTTAACATAATTACAGATTTACTTGGGTTTAAATTCACCATCTTTCTTTGTGCTTTCTATTGTTTTTCCTTGTTCTACTTTTTTCTCTTTCTTTTATTGCCTTCTTTTTATTCATTCTTTGTTTTTTTTTTTGTTTTTGGTCTGTTATTTCATTTCCCCCTTTAATAGTTTGAATTTAATTTGCTAATTCAGAAAAAAACCAATTTATTCTGCTATGCTTTTCATGGTTATCTAAGAAATTACAATGTGCATCCATATCTTATCAAAGTTAAAAACATTTACCCACAATTTCTATTCAAAATATTTAACACCAGCGCACTATGCGCTCTGATCATTACACATGGATGCTGATCCGAACTGATGCCAGCCAAAACATCTGACTATTTATCAGCCTACAAGAACATAGACCTTAGCACACTCTATTCCATTTATCCTCTTGACTTATATGTTATTATTGCTATATGGTTTAATGCTATTATTTTAAAATATTGCAAGTTTTATTTATTCATTTTCGTATGTCAAAGTCTGTTTAAACTTATTAAGGTATTTACTGCTTCTTTTTGCTATTGGTTCCTTCTTGAAATTCAGACCTTCTGTCTGAAATATGTTCTTTAGAATTTCTTTTAGTGAAAGGTTTTTGGTGGAAAACTTAAAACTTTTCATGTTTCTGGAATGTCCTTTTCTCCTCTCCATTTATGAAAGTTACTTTACTAGAGTAATCTGAGTTATTTCCTCTCTTTATAATGGAAATGTCTTCCACCTTCTTGCTTCCATTGTTGCTGAAGCAAAATTAGCCATCTAATTGATACTCCTTTGACTGCCATCTATCTTTTTTTTTTTTTTTTTTTGGCTGATTTTATTTGTTTATTTGTTTTCTTTGGCTGACTTTTAGATTTTTTTTTTAATATCCTATAGTTTCAACTATCCACCGGCTTGAGGTCTTTGGGGTCCTTGAATTTGTGAAATTACATTTGCTTAATTCTGGAAGGTTCCCAGCTATTATCTTTTCAGGTATTGCCTTTGTTTTGTTCTCTATCATTTCTCCTGTTGGAACTCCATTAGGGTATGTTAGTTTTCTCACTTTATCATTCATGTCTCTTGACATCTGTATTCATTGCTATTATTCAGTTTATTATCTTTTTAGCTGTGTCTAATCTGCTTTTAAGTATGTCTACTTAGTTTTTATTTTTTATTTTAATGTCTAGAAGTTCTTTTTAGTCCCTTTTCAAATCACTTGGCCCTTTACTCATAATATCAAACCTCTATTTTATTTCTCTAAAATATTAAACATGGATGGTCAATATATTGTTTCTGCTAAATTTAGTATTTAAATTCCATGTGTATCTGATTCTGTTGTTTTTTTCTGCTTGGTTCTACTTCATGATACATTTTGTCTTTGACCTTTTACTAACTCTTGATGATAAGGTGTACTTCTGTGGAAACTCTTTAAATCCTTGGATAAGAGAGGGTTGTTCTAGAGAATTAGTTAGCTTCTGCTAGGTATCTGGAGTTCTTACCAGATTAAGACTATTTGCAACAAATTCTTGGTTTGAGGCTTTTCCCACCACCAATGTAGTATGAACTCAATTTTCAAACAATATGAAATCTGGCTCTTTGTTATAATTTTCAAGGAAGATGGTTTTTCATTCACTAACAGGATGTTTTGAGATATTGATTGATTGTCCATCAGAGAGGGGGTGGTAGAGTGTTGCCCTTTGGTGATTATTTTTTTAAATGGTCTGGTCATCTGTTAGAATCCCCACCTTGATTGGGCCCTAGAAGTTTTTCATGCCTCAAGATTTATAAAGCTGAAAAAGCAAGGCTTAACTTTCCTGGTTTTGTAAATACTCTTTCTTTTTTTTTTAATTTTTTTTAACGTTTATTTATTTTTGAGACAGAGACAGAGCATGAACAGGAGAGGGTCAGAGAGAGAGGGAGACACAGAATCTGAAACAGGCTCCAGGCTCTGAGCTGTCAGCACAGAGCTGGACGTGGGGCTCGAACTCACGGACGGTGAGATCATGACCTGAGCCGAAGTCGGACGCTCAACCAACCAAGCCATCCAGGCGCCCCTGTAAACACTCTTTCACAAAAAATATTTTAAATAGTCATCTTACCTTCCTAGATTTTAGGTCTCTTGTTTTTGCCTCAGATATTCCTTATGCTTTTGTTGGTCTATGGATAAATTTAAGATGAGTTAAAAAGACTTTCTATCTTTCATAGTAAATTGGCTTAAATAAAATAGTCTGTCCTGGTCCCTAGTTTACCATAGTCCTGAAAATGGGAGTCCAATGTTTTCTTTTCAATAATTTTATAAGCCTATACTGGCCACCTCTTATATGCCAGTCATCATGGAAAAAGCTTGAAATACAGAATTCAATAAGTTACAGGCTCTAATTTCAATTTAATTCAAGTTTGGAGGGGGGAGGAATTCACCTAAGCACAACATTATAACATATCAAAAACAGTGAGAGAATTTTACACAGAATATTATGATGTCAGAGAGCAGATACACCATTCTTGTTTTGTGCTAAAGCAGGTGGCATTTGGGAATATGTTTTGAAGAGTTAATGTCTGAGGAATATAAGCAGGATATAAGCTTCGTGACAGAAAGTACCTAATCTGGCTTGGTTAATATTGTATTCTTTACATCTAGAACAGGTCCTTAATAAGTATTTGTTAAATTAACAAGTGTTTGAATAGGATATCATTCAAGTCTGGCCACTTTTATTGCTTTTGCCTGAATGAATCATGACTATTGGTGAATTATACCATGTCTTTATTCTTCCAAATATTCTCTAATCTTTACTTTCCCATGTTAAAAATCATGTGTCTACCTTCTGCATGTCTTTTCAAATATATAAGAATAGAATAATAATGGGAAGTGGCTCTGGAATTCAGAGGGTCTCACAGAACAAGTTATTTGTCTAATCCATATTTTTCTTTGTTTAATATTTCCACTTACCCTTTGTTGCCTTTAAAGATACAAGGGAAGAGTTTACTCTGACTCTTGAAGTTACATTTAAATAATTATTTCGTAATGGAAAGAACTTTGGGAATAGAACTTGATTTGAATTTCAGCTGTACAACTTGTTAGTTATATAAACCCTCTAAGTGTCATTTTACCTATTTATAAGAGTTAAAACTTTGCAGTATTGTAATTTTTAGAAATAATATATATGATATCAAAATATATAAATATAAATATCTAAATAAATATAAAGAACATACATGAATAAATTACATATACTGATTATATAAACTTTCTTTTTAATTGGATGCCTACACTGTGTTGTTTTTTTTTTTTTTCTTGGAGTTCCAAAATCATGAGTATTGGAAGACTGGAGAACTATGGAGTTATAAACTCTGTATATATTTTGAGGTGGTTTTTTGTTTGGCTCTTTCAACACTGGTCCTCTTTGTTTTAAGTACCTTCTTCAGTTTGAGACATATTCTCAAATTTTGAAATTAGCAGATGGCTACTGAAAGGTTAACAAGTCAGCATGGCAGTGGTCAGGTTTATGTTCTCATTTCCTGTCTGTATGATTATCCAAGTAACTTTTGGCTGGCTTCACATAAAGTTTAATAATCTTTCTTTGTATTATGTTTTCGTTTTTTTTTTTTTTTTCCAAGATTAGTAAGGTCAAACTTCAAGTAGTCAAACAGGGAAAATAATAAGAAAGAAAACTAAGAGAATTTTTGTTTGTTTGTTTGTTTTTACCAAACATTATCTTAGGGGTACTGATTTCTACATGTGACCATTTAACTTCAGCTGTTCTGACACTTAGAATAGGTGTCTCAGCTTATCCCTTCTTTATTGTGGATGCTAACACCATTAAATGCCCCCTGTTATCAATGGCTAAAAATAATTTGAAAACCAAAACAGTAAAATGCAAATGAAACTTTTTTATTGGAGGTAGAACTTTAGCCTCTCTAGAGATATGTTCTTTCTTATCAGAGACTCTAAGTCTAAAGTTCTTTCTTGTCTAGCAAGAGAGCGGGACGCATGATTAAATGCAAGAGATGGCTAATGTCCGGGAAAAGAGAAGAGCCCCAAATAAGGGTCCTTGCCCCATTTTTATTAGGACCGGAAGGCTTACAAACATGGTGATGGATGTGCACAAAGAGACAATGAAACTGTGAACATTAACTCAGGGACCTGAGGGAAAGGGGGTCTTAAAGATATTTGGGGTTAGGGGTTTGGGTTAATACAAAACAAAAGGAAGGTTGTTTATAGTGGATGTGAGGCACAGCCTCTGTTTATCTTAGCTAGCCTAGGGGATAAAACAGATTGAGCAAATAACCTCAGGGTTAACAAGGCACCTTTTCTTTTGCTAATCAGCTCTGTTCTGGGCAGTTTCATCCACAGTGCAGTGGTCTATAGCTCTATTTACCTGCTTACCTAATATGGTCCTTTCTTCCTGTGAAAGCAGCTTTCTGCTATAGTACTAAATTGGGGGGGCACTTTCACCCTGAATACCTAATCTTGCTCACCTCCTATAACTTTGCCCCTCCCTCTCTATTCTGGGGGGCCTAATCTTGTTTACCCAAACTTGGGTGTCAGCATCCTATGGCTTTGTAATTCTTTATGCCTTGTTAACCCATTGGTGCAAGTCCAGGGAATTTCTAAGCTTATTCCCCACAGTTTCTGACAAAAACTGAATCAATACATTATAATTTCAGTTAAAATATGATCCTTGGGCTTGTTCTTGAGAATTTGGCAATATTGTAGGCATTTTGCTGAGTAGCTTTTTATAAAGGTCCCACTCTGCAGAAACTTGAAGGAAAAGTTACCATATTTAAGATAACATATTTAATGACTGTCCATTTTATGTTAAACATTTGTTACCTCTGCAGGAGATATAAAAATAAGAAAGATAATTTTTCTTGACTTTAAGTAGCTTCTAATATTTGGGTAATCAGACAAATATGTAATGATATATCAAACAAGGTAGAAAACTAGGTCTGAGAGCATTCAGATGAGGGAAAGATCATATCTCCTAAAGCTAGAACAATAAAGAAAGAGGTCGCAAACCTGTAGGCTCTAGAGTTAAGTTTTGAGGGCAAATATAATTTTGGCAGCTGAAGATATGAGATGTTTCAGAAATGGCAGTCTATACTAACAGCATTAGATTACCAGAGACAAGAAATTCAGGGTGTGTATCATAGGTTTACCGTGTGGAGGATATTGAGAAACTGAAAGAATGGGCTTCATCTGGTAGATCAAGAAATTTAGGCTATACTATAGGCTATAAATAATACTGTATTGCATATTTGAGAGTTGCTAAGAGAGTAGTAGATCCTAAAAGCTATCATCACAAGAAAACACATTTGTAACTATGTAGATGTTAACTAGACTTATTGTGGTGATTTCACAGTATATACAAATATTAAATCCTATCATTCTATACCTGAAACTAATATGTCAGGTGTATCTCAATTTAAAAAAGAAGAAAAACAAAACAAAGCAAAACAAAACCTTAGGTTGTACTAAATGTCCATGGGAAAAACTGCAGGATAGTGACATCATCCAAGCTATTCTATAGGAATAATTCCTTAGCATCATATTCAAAGACCTAGAGAATGTAATGGCATGATGCATTCAGAACTGTAAAGGTTTTGACACAGTAGGAATGACAGTAGGAATGAAGGAGGCATTTGGGGGAGAGGAGGCAAGAACCTTAGGTTTTAGGGAGCATTAAATTGATCTTAATAGTGAAAAGGAATCAAGGAAAAAATTTAAGGTATACCAGTAAGTGCATTCTAGAAGTCTGGGAGTAGATGTACTGTATTAATCTCTCCCTCATCTTGTGCTTCTGCCCAGAGAGTAACTTTTTTTTTTTTTTTTTTTTTGTTCCAGGAAGATCTGTCATGGAATCTGTCCTTCCCCATTTTACTGTGCCAAACATATTTGAAACCCTCACATTTAAGGACAAGAAGTCACAATAAGGAATAGCCCCAGCTGGTTCTAACGTTCACAAATGAGATTTCATGACATAGAAGAGAGAATTTAAACTATTTCAGTGGGTGAGGCTGTCATGAGGAGAAAAGTCAAGGACAGAGCCTTGGGGAATGCTTATTTTTAGATGACAAGAGGAAGACAAAGAGCAAAAGTAGAAGAAAGAAGGACAGATTGGAAAAGTAGGAGCAGAACCAGAGGCAGAGTGTAATGTAATAGAAGAACCAGGAGACTTGCCAAAGGAGTTGTAGTGAACAGAATTGATGGCATAGGCACAATAATAAAGAGAACCGCTTAGGTAAAGAAGGAGATTTAAGAGCAGATTAAGTAGGGCCATGAAGTTGCTAGATTACAACAAGTTAAGGCAGGGAGAGGATTGAGACTGAAGATGGAAAGGATCAAAGGTGAACAGACAGAGGAAACACAGAAATAAAACCTGTCATTAAGAACACAATGTGAGGAGAAAGCCTGGGGAGAGAGAATAGAGAGCAGAAAGAAATAAGAGAGGGACAACCAAGACAGATTTTAGGTAGAGAAGGGGAGGTGGAAGGCACTGAGTGACACAGTGTAGCATAGTGGTTTACAACTGCTGGCCCTAGGAGCAGACTCTAGTTCTTCCACTAGCTTTGAACCTCTGTTTCTTTCTCTCCTCTCAAATGGGGATAACAACCATACTTGTAGGGTAGCAGTGACTAAATGAGTTAAAACTTAGAGCAGTACTTGGCCCATAATCATTACTTACTATCATGTGGGATAGCATAACTATTCTCTATAGAGTGTGTGGTAAGAATATCATGGAAGAGTGAATGTGTGGAAGTAGAACTAGGGAATTGAGGACCTTTTGAAGTGGTTGTTCATACACTCTAAGTGAGTAAAGGGGCCAGATGGAACCAGAGCATCACTAAGATAGACTCTGAGAATATTATAGAGATGGAAAGGGACTGGAGACCAAATGAGGAAAAAAAAAGAGCCTCAAACTTTATATATGTGAAAGAAATGTAAAATGGGGAACAAATCTCTGGGCTTTTATAAGTTAGGTAGGCACAATACTCCCGTCCAATTATAGGTGGTGCTAGAGATTTAAAAAAATTGACAGAGTCAAGTAACTGCTGGCCTAACATGCAGTATAAAATTAGAATTCTTCTTTTCTAAAGTATAGAGGAAAGGATCATAGAGTCTCAGGGTTGGAGAGTACCTGAAAAGATGTTCAATAGAATCAACTAGCAGATACACAAATCCTTTATCACGGGAGCAGGTGATTGGTTATTTGGTTTTCAGCCTCTGCTTTAAACCATCAGCAATAGCAAACTAACTTCTCTGATCATTAGAAGGAAAGGCCTAAAAATTTCCTTTTTAAGTCAAATTATTTTTCTGTAACGTATACCCATGGTCATAGCTCTACCATTTGGCATGACAGAATATGTGTAATGTTTTTTCTATTGCCAATTTGTTCAATATATGAACATAGCTAGTCCCCTCCCCCCCGTTTTTTCTTTCTTTTTGAGTTTATTTTGAGGGGAGGTGGAACATGCAAGTGGGGGAGGGGCAGAGAGAGAGGGAGAGAGAGAGAATTCCAAGCAGGCTCTGCACTGTCAGTGAGGGCTGGCTCCATGTGAGGGCTTGAATTTATGAGCTGCGAGATCATGACCTGAGCTGAACTCGGATGCCTAATCAACTGAGCCACCCAGGTGCCCCTATTTTGTTTTTTCTGAACATTTATAAGGGAAGGGTGATGGTATGGTAAAACAGATTTAGCTTATTCCATCACTCTTTCTTTGAGCTGTTTTTGAGTTCCTGTGTTGCTTTGGTCACGTTGGACCTCAGTTTGTTTCAATGTCCTAAGAAGGCCATACCCAGGAAGAAGAGGATAAAGACAATACACAGGTCAGGTTTGATCAGTGTGAAAGGAGGGGGCTAGAAGTTAAATTTTTATTACTTGATATAAAACTTGCCTGCTTACCAAGCAGAAATATAGGGTGAACAGAAAATTCATATGAGAGTGTGAGTTAATTTGCTTGTGAAATGGGGTGATAGTACTTACCTCTTCAGGTTATTGTAAGGATTAAATGAGCCAATAGCCAGAGACTGACATCTTAGAGCACTCATTAAAGAGCATCTATTGTGGCTATTGTCACTCTTATCGAGTGGTGTCACTAATAATAGTAATGATATCTATTCTTTTATGTGTGCATTGGGTAAATTTTAATTCTTTCCTAAGTTATCAGTATGAAGAACATGTGCATATAAATCTTTTATACCTTTTATGGAGCTACTTAATTGGAGCTGTAATAGTTTTCATTTAAAATGAAGATCATTTAGAAAGTGAATATGATGTATCATCAGGCTTTGTTGATCTTTGTGTTCAGAATTTAAATCCATGGATAGATCATGTCACAGTTTACATTGGTATGCAGAAGGAAATGATAATTCTGTATTCATGACAGCCTATTTAAAACAGCCACGAAAGAGTATCTTATAACAAGGTTATATTGTATTGATTTGCCTTTCAAGTATTTATTTATTTATTATATGTGCCATTTCTGAAAAATGAAAAGTGCAACAAAAATTCATGGCTATCTTCAGCTTCCAGGGAGCGGGATAGATACAAGAGTATATTTATAGGGTATTTATTTCCTAATATATGCAATAGAGTTGATTCTAAATTATTTGACTTAGAAGCACAATATAAATCTCTATAGGCACAAGTAGAGTTAAGGTTTGCACTAAATCTTTGCCTAAAATGCCCCAAAGCAGGTTATGAAAAATTCCTTTCCATGTATCGAATTAGATCTTACCTTACTGGGAAGCCAGTAATGAAACAGGACCCCTGGACCACTTTGCTTTTATCACAGCATCCATCATTGACTCTGATTTGTGGAGGAAATATCTTATTTCTGCTACTGTAATACACATTCTTTAAAAACAATGTCTGGCCTTTAGCGCCTTGCATATAAGTGAAGCTATGGGGAAGGGAACTGCTATTTATACAGCTCCTCCTATGTGCCTAGCACTGTTCTGGGCATTTTGGTAATGTTTAATATTTGTATAGTGCTTACTGTTGGCTAGGTTTTTTGTTCCAAATGCTTTGTATGAATTACATATTTAATTCTCACAATAACCATAGGACTACATATCATCTTCTCCATTTTCCAGGTGAGAAAATTCAGATTCTGAGAGATTAAGTAACTTGCCCAGAGTTAATTCATAATTAGTAAATCCAGGCCAAGAGCCCAAGTTTGATTAATTGAAGAACCCATCTTTTTTGCATCATTCTGCAAATAGTTTTTAATACCTTTCCATCTAGGAATGAATGCATAATTAAGAATTCTCTGAAAGTATCCTTTTTCTGGACCTAAGATCATTGGCTGAAAAAGAATAAAGATACTCATTTACCTCAGAGAGACATCAAATAAAGAACATAATGCTCATTCACTCATTCAGTAAATACTTAATGCTAGTTTACTTTGTGCCAAGCATTTCACCAGGAACTGAAGATATGGAGGTAAAAGATTTGTCCCACTGACTCACAGTCTTTAGGGGATTCAGACAATAAAAAACTTCTAATATGTAGCTACTGTAGAAACTTACACAGCTTGAGGGTGCAGGGAAGTTATTAAAAACTTTCCAGAATGGCTGACAGCCAAGCTGAGTCTTACAAACCAGGAGTGCTGAACCAAGAGAAGAGAGAAAGTGGGAGAAAGGAATACAAATACAAAGCTTAAAAAAACCCACAAACAAACAACAACAACAAGAAAAACCCTTCTCATTTCAGTCAAAAACTGTTTTTCAACCCATTCAGTTGCAACCCATACCAGCAGCTTGATGTGAGAAAACTCTTGGCAGGAGAGAGGGAGAGACAGAGCGGGATGGAGAGAGAGGGATAGAGAGAGAGGGAGAGAGAAGGAAGGATAGATGGAGAGAAGGGGAGAAAGAGAGAGAGAGAGAGAACACATGCAAGAGTACACCTCCTGAGATTTCACTGCAGTTTGCTGTTTGGCATTGCCTTTTAATCTGGTTTGGGAAATTATAACCTTTCTTAGGAATTGATTGTCATTTTTGATTTTCTGTAAAGGAGGTTGACAGTTGAAAGACTGCTGAACTTTTCTGAGATCCTGCACTGTCACTTGCTTCCCTTCACAGCCTTTTCCTTTCCTAGACTGACACCATTAGCCACTGCGAAAGGGTGATGCTGATTTCCTTAATAGCCATATTGGGATTTGAACACAAAGGCTGCACTGGACCAAGGAGGGTGGGAAGAAACAGCAACCATAATTGCATTTATTCCTGGACTCTAGGTCAAACCAGACTAGTTAGGGATTGAAATACAGGGGTTGCTGGAAGTGATCCAAGAGTGAATTACAAGTGGCAGGCTCTATCTACTAACTTTGGGCAGACTTCAAAGCTGACAGTCTCCAGTCATTTCAATTCCAGTGCAGTCAGCAAGGGGGCCCTTTCTTTTGGAATGTTGCACTCTCCCTGCTTCTACACAGACACAATCACTAGTATGGAGTTTAATATACAACATAAGCTCAAGGAACGTATGCTCTAGTCAATTTTACACCTAAGGGAAGAATAGTAATGCTTCTGGAAAAAATGGGAGCATTATTCTTCACCTCCTTTCTCTGGTCCAGTCTCCTCTTATTCCAGCACTGTCACAGATTTTCTTGTTTTTACTTTTTCTGTGCCTGCGCTTTTTTTTAGTGCTCTCATGACAGACTAAGTATTGTTTTCTCTTGGTTCTATTCTTGTTGACTTGCATATTGTCTAATGCAAACCTTATTCTCTTGGGACACTGCAGCCTCTCTTCTTCTCACCCCGCAGCAGTCTTTTCTATATATAATACACCTTCAGTTTCAAGCAGTTTTCCTACCTTGTCACAGTCCCACATAGAGACGCAACTGCAGCATCTGTGTGGATTCCTTTCTCTATTGTGAGGTCTTGAATTGCTTACAATTCTCTCTCTGAGACCTAATGATTTCCTTGTTTAAGATTTTAGAACCAGCATTTTTCTTCCTCACTGTGATTTTATTTATTCCCATTCCCCTGCCTTGAATCGATCCTAATGGGTGTTTTCTTACAATTGATGCAATTGTAAGAGAATGAGAAAGTTGGTTAAATCATTCTTCCCATTAGATTCTTCTGTCACCCAAATACTATCTTCCCAGAAAAAAATATTTGGTTAAAAAAAGAGAAAGAAATACCACTGGAGAAATATCTTAGTCCTGGGATGTTGTTAATTTTGAAGGTACCTAATTTTAGGAAAATATGAAAATTTCTGTGTTTTCCATACCTTGATCACAGCTCGTATCAGCTTATATATCAATGATTAGTTTAAATTATCTTTCTTATTAAATTATGTGTACTTCAAGGACAGAGGTTTCATCTTATTAATCTTTGTGTATCTAGCACTTAGCATAATGCCTGACATATAGCAGGCCCTGAATAAACATTCTTGAATGTATCTTTTATCACTGTTGTCTCCTGAGAGTACCAGAATTTTAGTTTTGCCAGTGAATATTATGTAAAATTCATACATTCAAATTCAAATCATACTTTGTTGATTTGCACTGTTGTGTCAGAATTTAAGCAACTGATCTACACATCCAAATGCTCTTTTAAATTGTGAATGTTTTGCACAAACACATATTAGAACATTAAATTATGCAGCAAACTTGAAAGAATGCTTTCAAAATATGAACATATGTGATTTTAAAATTAGAAAGGTAAAAATTAACGTCTCAAAAGAAACAAAGAATTTAAGACATAGATTGTGTCTATATGATATCATACACAATGTTAAGAAGAAAGTCAATCTGTCATCCATGTGTTAATTGTTAAGTTGGATGTTTAGATGGCATACTACCTTTACCCATATTCCTATTATTTAACAAAAGTCAGAGCCTTCTAAGCTGATACAGATGGATTGACTATCTATTCTGATTGTAATCAACCATAAAAGGAAACAAAATGCCCAAATGTATTTCTGCCCATTGATTCATCTGGGGCAGAGTGGGAGATTAAAATATGTACACAGTGCTGCATATCAAGCACAAATACAAAGCTACCATCATTGAAACAGAGAAGTAGGAAGCCTGAATAAGAACCTCCAAATACCGTTTTCATGGAAGCAACAAAAATGCTGCAGTCTGAGGGGGAGGAATTCAAATTGAAATGAGCTAGCAGAGGAGCTGTGCCATGGAAACTCCTCAGCTGCTGCCTGTAAGAGATCTTCAAAATCCCTAAAAAGGAAGAAAAAGCACCTTCTATATGAATATGATGAAAAAAGGGAGAAAAATTTAGACGCTCGTTTGTAGATAGGCGTGCATGTTTCCAAGCGGACTCCAACTAGGGAAAGAAGGATTGAAAAAAATGAATTCTGGATGAAGTACTTTTTGGGAAAACTACAAGATCTAGATGTTCGTGTATTCTTTTGTCTAGACTGGGGTTATATTGTGAGCTTCTTAATAATACTGTTTGGAATTGTTCTTTCTAGGGGTCTTTCATAGTCTTACATCTTATAGGAAGAGTTGGACACTATCTAGCCTCTTCATGTTTCCTTAGAGTTTTGTTTAAATGACGTAGAAAAATTCAAATGAAAATTGGAAAGTAAACTTGAATGGTTTTCTACACCTTGCTGATAATAAAGATGCCCCAAGAATGTAACTGGATGGTTTATTTGGAATTCATGGTGGCAGGAATTAGGTTATGGAAAAAAAATGGAGTTAGAGGGGAAAAAGCATGGGTTATGGAGTCAGTCAGGATTTCTCTTCTTTTCTCTTTTCTTTTCTTTTCTTTTCTTTTCTTTTCTCTCTCCTTTCCTTTCCTTTCCTTTCCTTTCCTTTTTTTTTCCGTTCATTCATCCATTCATCCATTCAGTAAACATTTATTGAAAGCCTACTGTATAGAAATCAGCTATTGTTCTGGCTTCCAAGTAAATAGTAGAAAATAAAAGACAGAATGTCCCTGTTTCCATGGCACCCAGAGATCATTAGTAAGGGAGAAAACTCATTAAGTAAACAGTCATATTATGAATTTATGCATTTTGCCAACAAATACAGAAGAAAAAAATGAGGTTAGGATGTTTGAGGAACTAAAAGTGTTCTAATTCCATTTTTGAAAATTCATTGTATTTCGACTATGGCAAAGCTACTTACATGAATTTCAGTTTTCTAATCTGTAAAACAGATTTTAAAATATCTACTAAACACTGTAGTATGAATAAAATGACACAAGATGGGTAAAGTGTCCAATACAGGCCTACTTTTGGATCTTTTGTGTAACTTAAAATTAACTAGAAAACTCTTTTGTTCTAGTTATATCACCAATAACCTCATGTAGATTTAAGGGCCACAGAACCTCACTTCAGACCTAGGTCAATATAGATCACTGAAAGTTGACCTTCAAGGTCACATTCATTGCATTTCCTATGCTTTAGGCAAGAACCCTGTTCTGTCATGGCTAATTAGACACAGATACAACTTTTCAAAATGTATTCAAATCTCCTGCCTAATATTACCAGCAAATAATACATTCCTTAGTTTTTGAAGTGGTAAAAAGAACCTTAGCTCTTTATTTTTGGACTAGTCTTCTGATAAACTGCTGTTGGCCTATGCATTTCATCTTTTAAACACCCTTCAGGGAATTGGGTATAGGAGGTTTATTGTTGGTATTTGACATTCGGGAAGGTCTGAAGTCCAAGGTTGTTTGGCATAAAGAGGAATGTTAACATTTCAGGCTTATAGTTAGCACAGCAGAGTGAACATAACTGAACACTGCTTTGAAGATTCCGAGCCCAGCAATGACCTGGTGTCAACACATTAATGAATTGAGAATCCAGCATGCTAGGAGCTGAAAGTGAAGTGAATGAGATATAAAATCTGGGCCACACCTCAGAAGTTGTTTTCTTTAAAATGGAATCTTTATATGTCCTTATGTTTAATGGTTTTGACTCTTTTTATTAGAGGAATGAATTTTGGTTCATCAAGTGATCTGGAAAGCGTATTTCTGGTTATTTCAGATTTTAAAAATTGAATTTGGGATGATCTTAGCATTTAAAGTGCAAAATAGTGATGTGTAAATACATTTCCTCCATTCATGCTTCAGCCACATATTTTAATGGCCTATACCATGGATTCAGAGTGAATTTTTCCTTCCTGGAAATTATTCCTAGTTCAGGCAGTATGATACATAATTCGGTTAGGGAAGAAATAACTGTTAAATCTTATTACACATCATTCAAGAGAACTTTTAAAAATACCTCTTCCTGGGCTCTATATCAAATATATAGAATGAGAAATTCTAGAAGAGGAGCCTCCAAATCTGTAATTTAAAAAAATCTCTCCAGGTGATTCTGGTGCACGAAGTCCATGGATGTGCTTTTGAGTACTAGCTGAGGCAAAGTGGCAAGTTGGCTGTGTGTGTTTTGTGCTACTGTATATGACTTTTTGCCCACAGGCACATTTCTGACAGTCATTACAGGTGCAATCAGTGATTCTGCTGATTGCAGTTGTTCCACTCTCTCTCCAGTTATGACCCAGATGTGTTGTAATTCAAAATGAAACTCCACTTCAAGTATTGAGAGGGAAGGTAATGTGGCTCACAGAAAAGAATCCTTGCTCACTTACAAATATTCTCTCTCTTTTTTGGTAGTACTAAGAAAATATTGAAAATAAGGTGTGTGTGTGTGTGTGTGTGTGTGTGTGTGTGTGTGTGTTTAGAATAATAACGGTCTTGATGAGAAGCCCTTTCATTAGTATTATAGCATAAGAGACTATAAAAACATTCTTGGGTAAATTGCCATTTTGTAAGCTCCTCAGTTTGAATTATTCAGTTGTGGTTACTATGGAACCACAAGCCTTGTTCATTTTGCAGAGGAAAATTCTAATGGTCCCCCAGTGTCCCCAGACTGTGGAAGAGCTCATTAAAAGAAAAGTACTGCTCTCCCTGTTAAAGACACATAAACCAGCCACAGAACATCCACATCAGGGTTTTAGGTGTACCTTTCACTTGGCAGAGCTTGCACTTTCAGATGGCGTTTGTTCTTTGAAGTGTTAAGAATGCCTCTTTGTTGGAAACAGTTTTTATGGATAGGTCAGCTCAATCCTAGGGATCAGACATTTTGAAATAATGAAACTAGCTTGGTCTTCTTTTGGGATGTGATGAGTAAAGCAATAATTTATTCACCATTTATTTACTTAACACTTAATAATTTCTCCTTGTTCCACTAGTGGTTTATGTATATAATTTTATGTAATTCTCCTGATGCTTCTAAAGGAGGATTACTCCATGTTATAAAGGAGGAAACAGAGATTCAGAGTGGTTGGATAAATTACCAAAGTAAGTAAAAGAGCCTGGATTTGCACCAAGTTCTAACTCTAAATCCTGAACTTTATCACTAAATTAGAATATACAGTTTAGACTCTGGTATAGAGAAGCCTTTGATTGCTACCCAACTATTCTCCAAGAACCAGAGGTACAGTAACTGCTCTCCCAGTTGAGGGGAGATTTTGAGCAGATTGTAGTCTGCAAAACCCACTCCCTCATCCCAGCACTGGAGTCAGGAATTTGTAACCCTACTAAGTAACCATGCTCTGGCCTCCTTCATTTGGATTTATGAGGTCCTGTGACATTGCAAGAGAAATGGACTTGTGGTCCGGCATCTCCCACCCCTACGAGGCAAATTGTATAGTGACCAGGAAAAGCCTTGAGACAAGGATGGGCTAATGTTGACTTTGGAAACAGGCAATGGTCAGAACTTGGTTGGGTAAAGTTGGAACAGTCTGTTGATGTACTGTTAGTCCATTCTTACTGATAAGAAATTGAGGTAAAGTGAGTTGAATTTTTCAGATTTACAAAAGAAACAGGTGAAAAATTAATTCAGCAATAGATCCCAAACTTTTTATTCATTTGCAAAATCAGAGTATTTTATTAGCTGAGAGGATTTTAGAGGTAATCTAGCTCAGGTTTATTTCACATTCAGGAAATTGAGGGCCAGAGAGATAACAGACTTGCCTGAGGAGTCCTAAGGCCTGGAGAGTGAAAGGGTGAATAGAATCCCAGTTGCCTGACAAGACCAGTCTTTCCACACTGGATTCTGCCCTCTCTCTTGTCAGGGCTCAGTCCATTTAAGGTTTCATGCAGTATCTGGCTGGGTTGAGGGAGAACTAGGTTTGGAGCAGTAAAATTTGGAAAAGAAGAGGAAATAGTTGATGGGCAGGTAAAGATGAATATAAAAGAGCAAGGCAAGGGGATCCAGATGACAGGCAAATTGTACTACTTACAATTGTGTCCAGAATTGCCTTAGTGTTCAGAGGGTGATACCCTTGATTTCAAGTCCGTGGGAGGAGGTGGGAAGCTTCAGTTAATGAAGCAAATTACATTCCTTAGAAGGGACCTAGAAGTATTATCACATTTTTTTCCTTCTGGGTTTTATTGCATTACCTTTCACCTTTCACATGTAAAAGCAGCTGCCTAAAAGCCTGGGAGGTTCTTTCCAAATTACGTTTGTGTCTCTGAACTGCTTTTAACTTCTATTCTGAGTGTCAGTTCCTGAGGAGGTTTCCTCCCAAATATTAGAGTCAATGTCTCTCCATAAGTGACAGTAGGTCCTCAGAGAACATTCTGGTTTTCAAGGGGAAAAATGACAAGGTGGCAGATGAGTGATTATCACATTTGTTTATGGTACTTGAAGATGATTTTGGGGAGGAAGTCTCAAATTTTGGTGTGCATAAAATTGCTTAGTGAGCTTGTTAAAAACGTATATCTCTGGGACCTACCTCCTGACATAAAGTTTTTAATTCAGAAATGTGCCTACCTAACAAGAGCCATAGGCCACTTGGTTGTAAGGAGTTCCTGGATTGCTCTTTGAGAAATATTTATTTAAATTCTTGCTTTTCAAAGTATGATCCTGATCATCAGCATGGGCATCACCTGGGAGCTGATACAAATACAGAATCCCAGGTCTCCCTCCCAACCTTC
This sequence comes from Panthera pardus, assembly GCF_024362965.1. NCBI lineage: Eukaryota > Metazoa > Chordata > Mammalia > Carnivora > Felidae > Panthera > Panthera pardus. The sequence continues at coordinate 50,109,679 of NW_026526666.1, read as the reverse complement.
CAAATTAGAATCTCATTTTTAATGAGGTTCCTTGGTGATTGCCGTCCACATTAGAGTTTGAGGATACTTTAGTTTGCTGTTCCGCACTCATTCTGCTATAATCAAATATCACAGACTGGTTGGCTTAAACAATAGAAACATATTTTCTCACAGCTCTGATGCTCAAGATCAAGATGTCAACAGGTTTGGTGTCTTCTGAGGCCTCTCTTCTTGGCTTGCAGATGGCTACTACCTCCTTTCTGTGTGTTCACATGGACTTTCCTCTGTGTATGCACATCTTTGGTGTCTTTGTGTACCCAAATTTCCTCTTCTAATAAGGACAGTGATCAGATTAGATTAGAGCCCATCCTAAGGATTTCATTTTAACCTAATCACTTTTCAAAGCCTCTACCTCCAAATACAGTTCTGTCTGAGGTACTGGGGGTTAGAGCTTCAGCATAAGAATTTGGGAGGAACACAGGTTAGCTCATAACAGAGAATATGGTGATCATTAATAGACCTGCTTATATGTACCTCTGTCATTGAGAAGAACCCTGAGAAGTTTAGAAAGTCATATCTAATGGAGACTGCACTCCCAAACTCATTCCTTATCTTGTGTTCTCCATCTTGGTAAATGACCCTATCTTTGACTTAATTTGTCCAAGCCAGATAACTTGGAACCTGGAGCTCCCTCACTCTTGCTAACACATTTAATTAATCACCACATCCTACTATATTTACCTCTGTTATCTTTCCAGTCCATTTTTTTCCCACTCCAGTTTCTACTACCCTGGTCCCTGCTTCCTCATCTCTCATTACACTAGGCATACCCTTCACCACATGCTGGAAATACTAATATCTTGACCTCTAATTTTCTGGGTCTAGTCTATCATTTATATCAGCCAAAATGTTTGTTATATAAAAAAAAAATCTTATAATGTCATTCTCCTGCCTAAAGCCATTAATGGCTTACATGGCCCTAAGAAGAAAATGCAGTCTCCCTAGGATGGTCTGCAAAACTACTTATGATCTGGCAAATGCTTCCCTTCTCAGCCCCATCTCTCGCTTCTCCTCACTCTAATTCTTCACCATCATTCTGGTCTCTAGCCATACTAGATTATTTTTCCTTCTAACTTCTTTAACATGTCACATTGTGCCTCGTGTCTGAGCCTTTACAAAAGCTATACCGTCTACCTGGAAACACTCTTTTCTTCCTCCTTCCCCTCCCCTCGCCTTTACAATTAACTTTTTATTATCTTTCAAATCTCAGCTCATATGTCATTTTCTCCATAAAGTCTTATTTGCCTCAGTTGTCGAGCATAGGTGGCTTTCTTTAGTGCCCTTAACATATCGCTGATTGCACTATGTAGGGTATGCTTGTTTACCTGTTTCCTGCAATGGACTGAAAACTTCTTGAAGACATGGATTGTGTTTCATATACAACTGTATTTCTGAAACCTGTCCAGTGCATGACATACATATATGTTGCAAGTATTAGTGAAGGAATTATTTCTATGAAGTGTAAAACTCGGGGAATGGAATGAAACATCTGAATCCAAGTACAAATAATTACCACTAATGTAACTTTCTTAGAGGTAACTTCTAAATGGAAACAGGTGTTAGAGATAAGCATTTGTTTTTTCCTGAAGAAGTTAAAGTTCTTTGGCTGTATAAGTATGTGGTTGAATGTATGTAAGGGACAGACCCTCTGAAACAGAGATGGACGTTGTGCCACCATGTACCACTATGCCTTCCCTCAGATAGCTCAGTCTTCAGTGAATGTTGACAGTCACCTGTACCCCAGAATCACTATCAGTCAAGTTTGGTTTTCCCTTCTGATGAGGTGACACAGAGAAAAATGAATCAGGCATCCTTTACTGGTCTTCTACAGTAACTCAGGGAAAAGAACATTCTAGTAGGAATCTTTGTTCTTTCCTATACTCTCTTTTTATTTTAGATCTGTTGTTGTAACTGGGTCTCAGAGCATAGATACCAAGTCATATTTGTTATTTGATACTGTTTCAATGTCCCGTTTTTCCCTTTAGAGCTGTAAATTGTATAAAGTCAGTGATCATATCTATCTTGTTCACCACGGATTACCATTACAGAGCTAGTTAAGCACATAGCAAGTACTTAATACTGACTAATTTTGAAGACTTTTGCTTAGACAGTTAGGGGATGATGATACCATTAACTAGGACCCAAAACAGAAGGAAGTGCACATATGACAAGGGAAGATAAAGCATGGAGGCAGTCAAATCACAATGCAGATCTTGAACTTGAGAAATACGCTGACACTAGAGATATGGAAGTTTATTGTCATGGAATATTGCTGATATTTAAAGCTTTTGGAAAGCATGGCAGTATATAGGAAGAACATATTTTGCCTGTGTATACAATGATTATAATATTAACTAACACTTTTTAAACATCATATGCTATGTAATGTTTTAAGTTCTTTGCAAATATCAATGTATTTAATCCTTACAAAACTCCATACTGTAGGTACTATTAGAGTCCCCTGTAACACATGAAGAAACTGAGCCAAAAAGAGATTAAAGAACTTGTCCAAGTTCACACATCTTTTGAGTGGCAGAGGCAAGCTTCAGATCCAGCTAGCCTGGCTTGTGAGCCAAAAAGCCTAAAGAGAAAGAACAGGGAGGAGTCTGGCTCCTCCTTCTTCCCATCATATTTTTAGTAAGTGTCGATAAGAAAGGTCATTTTTCAGTGAGATAGGAAAATAAATTTCAAGGTTTGCTATCTTGTCCTGAGTGTTGTGCATTTATTCTTATTGAGTGCAAATTCATGAACTGGCAATGGCTTTGCCTAAGTTACTCCAGGTATTGAAATGGCCCATAGATAGAATGATAGCATAAGACTTTCTATTAAAGCGCCTTGAATTGTTCTTGGCAGCTTATCCTTTAAAAGGAAGGAACACTAGAAAAATGAACTAGCTGCCTGTCACAATCCAAAACAGCTGAGACTCTCTCCAGATACTGTAAAATTGTCTTAAAGGTCCAGTTACACTTTTAGCTTATCTGATTTTCTTAAAAAGAAAGTAGTTTAATTCATTCAATATTACCTTTTACAACAAAATCGGTACTATATTGTATACTGAATTGAGTTGGCACTAATGTAGGCTCAGGGGATTGCCTTCTACCAGATCAGATCATGGAACTGCTTAGGGGTACTCATTATTATATGCAAGTAACAATTGAAATGTGGTTTTATTTTATCCACTTCTATATTTTCATGTTATATTTTGATACACTTCTTGATACCATACTAGATATTTCCTATTCCCAGAAGAGCAATAAATACACTGAATGGAACACTTTCCTATATGTATAGTTAAGAATACATATTTTTGATGGTAAATCTGCTTATCAAGTTTTTTTAAGGAAACACAGTTTTGCGAGTTGCAGCTTCAGATAGGTATCTGTGCTTCTCAATAACTGCTTTAAGGAAAAAAAAAACAAACAAACCTCCAAATCCCCAAACACTATGGGCATTTTAAAATAAGATTCACAGAATCTGACTTCTAAAGATGCCCCTGGTGAAACAGACCAGCATGATCACCAGCTTTGCACCTCATTAGGAGATTTTAGAAAGAACCCTGCACCAAGGAGCTCCAGTCAGCTGACTTTCCAATGAAGACATGGATTTTAAAGCATCTTCATATATATGGTTCTATTAAAATTGGGTTTGATCTTTAGTTTGGCTTTTAGTTAGTAGTTTATATCCAGTGGTAAGTTTAATCTGCATTTAAAGGATTTACTGTTCATCTCCGTGTGTGTGTGTGTGTGTGTGTGTGTGTGTGTGTGTGTGTGTGTGAGAGAGAGAGAGAGAGAGCGAATGTGAGAGTATGTGTGGGAAAGGGTGTGTGTGAGAGAGAGAGGAGTGAGAGCATATGGATTCCACAGTGTGTGCGTGTGTGTGTGTGTGAGTGTATATGAGTGTGTGTGAGTGTGAATGAGATTGAGAGTGTGCATGAGAGTGTGTGTGAGAGAGAGAGAGAGAGAGAGAGAGAGAGAGAGAGAGAGAGAGAATATGTGTGCAGAGAGAGAGTGTGTGAGAGAAAGGGAAAATGAAACAAAACTCCTAACTACAACTGTTAAAATAGAAAGCAAAAGTCCATCTCTGCATTTTCTTACTCCTGCCTCATTTTGTGGTTCTCTTTGCTAACCCTCCCTTAAGCCTGGTGATATGAATGTCCCTGCAATGGCTATTGCAAATACTGCAAGATTCCCACTGTGTTTTTACTAAGCTCAGCCTGCTCTTTCCTGAGGCCTTGGAGAGAAGCCCATTTATTCACTTGAGCATTCTGGATATCGTTGACATTTTCTTTGACTGTGCCTTAAGCTGTTGTAGTGGCTAGGGCTTTTAACAGGAGGGTAACTGCCTGAATGTCAGAAAGTCTCAACATCTACATGCTTTACCAGCAAATGCATTCATGTATTTTTTTTTTTTTTTTTTTTTTTTTTTTTTTTTTTTTTTTTTACATTCAGGTGGGTCTGAGAGCAGGACACCTATTAATGGGCTGTGTGTGGGGACCGGGAAGGTGGGATGGAGCTTTGAGGAAAATTTTTGACCGTTGCTGTTGTCCCTTATACTTTAGTATTGGCAATTATATCCTGCCTAGGGATTAGGTGATAGAGGTTTGACTAGAGGTCATAGAGCAACCTTGGTAATTATATACTTACTCTATCTTATATTCTGCATATTTCAAAGCCCAACTATAAATCCATCAAAAATAGGTCTCAGGATAGAAATTGCTGGATCCATCAGAGCTTAATTATTCTGGTCTTTAGACTCCTTCTGGTGATTAGAAAAAAGGCCTAACTGCCAAGTTCTCTTGTTGATTGCCTCAATGTCCTCAACCGAAAAATAGAGATAATAATACCTTCCTTAGAGAGTTATGGGGATACAGAAACTAACAATGCATGCACAAAGACTTAGATCAGTGTCTGACACAGAGTACATCTTGCTCAAAGTGTTCATTCTCATCACCACATTCATCAGTGAACAATTGAAATGTCTTATTGCTGTATAAACTCATATTGGCCTATTGGCCCAGTTTGTATAGATAAAATGGAGTTGCTCCTACCTCTTACCCCATCGGTAGCATTATAGGTCTGGCTTCCTTTCTCTTGCAATTCACCTAAAATGCTGAATCTGATACACCGTGGGTTGTGGGTGAGGTGAAGGAGTTAAGGACAGTAGTCTGATGTAGTGGGAAAAAAATTGTCAGGAATATGACATTGCTTAACCCTGCAATTTCCTTCCTTGTTTTCTTTTTTTTTAGATGAATCACCACCTGACTTTATATTCTATATTAATTTAATTCTTTTTTTTTGTATTTCTTTTTTTTTAATGTTTATTTGAGAGAGAGAGAGAGAGCATGTGTGCATGCGCGCATGAGTGGGAGAGGAGCAGAGAAAGAGAGAGAGAGAGAGGGAATACCAAGCAGAGCAAGCTCCAAGATGTCAGCGCAGAGCCTGATGTGGGGCATGAACTCACAAACTGTGAGATCATGACCTGAGCCGAAATCAAGAGTCAGATGCTGAACTGACTGAGTCACCCAGGTACCCCTGTTTTCTATTTCCCCTCACTAAATATGTACTTCAGGAGGAGAGGTTCAATATAGTGATTGAAAACATCAAATCCATAGCACATTGCACATTCAAACTTTGCTACTTCTTAGCTATGAATCTGGCAAGTTACTAAACTGTGCCTATTTCCACATTTGTAAAATGAGGATAAAATTAAGAGTTCAGGTCAGCATTACTTAATGAATGCCTCCTATGACCCAGGCTCTGTTGTAGGCATTTGAGATGTAAGACAGAAACCTGCAGAGAGAAATCCTTGCCTTCACAGAGTTCATATTCTATCAAAGAGAGACAAGACAATAAGCAAGATGACTAAGTGAAGTATATAGTTGCTCAAGTAGTAGTAAGGCTATGGAAAAAGTAAAGAGGCAGGAAAGGGGATAGAGAATAAAATTAGTGCTCAGTTTAAATCAGGGTAGTTAGGAGAGGGATACCCATGAAGGGAGAACTTTGAGCAAGGGAATGAAGCAGGTGAGAGTTCTGACCATGTGGATATCTGGGAGAAAAATTCTCTGGGCTGCAGGACCCCTTTTTCTAGGTTCATCCATCACTTCTCTTCCTCCTCTCAAACTGCCCCCTTCCCACACTAAATTATACTTTGGTCATTCTGAACTATGAATGTGTCATATCTCTGTATCTTAGGTAGTTGTGCTTCTTCAGTTTGTAATCTCCACTTCCCTTGATTTTTTCTCGAAAATAACTATACATTTGTAAAATAGGGATGATGATAACTGTACCTATTTGAAAGGTGTTGTGAAGATTAAATTTGTCTTTCTTTGACTTATTTCACTTAGCATTATATTCTCTACCTGCATCTATTTTGTTGCAAATGGCAAAATTTCATTCTTTTTTATGGCAGAATAATATTCCATTGTTGTGTGTGTGTGTGTGTGTGTGTGTGTGTGTGTGTGTGTGTGTGTGCTACATCTTCTTTATCCATTCATCTATCAATGGACACTTGGGCTGCTTCCATAATTTGGCTGTTTTAAATAATGCTGCAATAAACATAGGGGTGCATATATCCCTTTGAATTAGTGTCTACATAATCTTTGAATAGTACCCAGAAGTGTAATTACTGGATCATATGGTAATTCTATTTTTAATATTTGAGGAGCCTCCATACTCTTTTCTACAGTGGCTGTACCAGTTTGCATTCCTACCAACAGTGCATGAGGGTTCCTTTCTTCCACATACTTGTTGTCAGTGCTTGTTGTTTCTTGAGTTTTTGATTTTAGCCATTTTGATGGATGTGAGGTGATCACACTTTTATCACTCTACCAAGCGGATTTTGATTTAGCTTAGTGGCTGGGGATCCAAATATAAACACTATGTCACTCAAGATATAGGATCTTTTACAAGGCCCTTTAAGTAAATATAATAGTTTATAATTCTATATATGCATTTCAGTACATATTACTGTTCTATTTTAATTAGTTACTCTTTTTATCAAATTAAATCGGTAACATTAGGATACATTGTGCTTGAAGAGATAGATCATTGACACAGAATCTCTTGACCACAGATTCAAATTCAGTAAAATTTTTATATAATATTTTCATGCTTCCCTTCCTGCCTTCAGCCTTTTAAGCTAAATGATGTGCCAAGTGATGGTTTTAAAGCACATTGGATAAACAGGAGGCATGGTGGTATGGGTGGAATGAATATAGGTTCTGCATTCATACAGACCTGAATTTGAGTCCTAGATCTGTTTTGCAGTTTTGAACACATGTAATTCTACTGTATCTCAATTGCTATTATCTGTAAAATGGGACTAATACCTCTCAAAGTTGGTGTGAATATTAAATTATATAAATAGTACCTAGCAGTAACATCATTTGTATGTAGTAAGTGCTCAGTGAATATTAATTAGTTCCCTTTCCAAGTGACCATTCTCCTTTCTCCAAGTTCTGAAAAGAGAAAGAGGGAGGGGGGGGGATAGACACTAGAGTTACTTAGAGGTCATAACATCCACTTATTGCCAGTAAAAATGCAATGAAAAGCTTAGCTTGCATCTGAGGTTCAAATGGGCTCTCAATAATTTTTGTATGATTTTATGGTAGTTTAGTAACCTACATAGTTATGGGGTAGATCTTATTACAGTCCTTCCCTTTCAAAAATAGATCCTCCCCACCCTAGATAACATTTCTACCAAAAGGAGGTAAGAATGTGTGCATCCTGAGGTTAGGTTGAGTCCAAAGAAAGTTGATAAAGGAGCTGAGCTATGAATATCCAGACTTCTTTTTTTTCTATTTCTTTGGTTAGAAAAGTCAGAATTTCTTCTTAGGAAAAAAGTGAGTGAGATAGGTACAGAGAATAGCTGATACTTTTCTTCTAAGTATTTCTTACCTTAATGAATGTACTAAATGTATAAGTAGAGCTCATACCCATCTGAGCAGAGGTGATGAAACTTCCTAATTCTTTGCCACTGAAGATTTGGGCTATGACTCAGGCCTGATGCATAGAAAGGTGATTGAAACCATTGTGACTTATGTCCTTTGCTTTGAAGCTGACATTTAGTTCTCATATTTTTCCTGATATTTTTTGTCATCATGGTAATTACTTCTAGGAACATCACAGGCTTAGTCATGTGTAGCATCAAGGGGCAAGGCAGACAGGGGTGTCCGAAAGTTTTTGACTGCCAGGATGTGGCTAAGGTGAGGAGAACATGGTTTCAGGTAGACCTAAGCAAGGTCAGTCCAGCAGGCAGAGTGCCATTCTGAAGGTACAGCAGTACTGAATAGTTCAGTACTTCTTTTCCGATTGTATTACCATAACCTCCCATACTTCATTCATTCATTCATTCATAGACCTAGTATGTGTCAGATTTTATTCTAGGTTCTGGAAAAATATCAATAAACTAATAAGTCAGAAGTCCCTGACATCTTGTTGCTGCTTCAGTCTTTGTCTTATTACCCTCTGCTAGCTGTTAAGCTCATTTAGAGTAAAAATCATGTCTTATTCATTGGCAAATCCCTATCAATAGCATTGTGTCTGGGACTCAGTCTGGCCTATGTATGCTCAACAAGTGTTAATGGAATGAATATTGAACTTGCCAACACTGGCTAATAATATGTCCTGATAGATGGACAAAGCAAGTAAAAGAGATCCATGTAGTGTTCTGTTTTGTGCCACAATCTATAGCTTTTTATAGCATTTATTTGTTTCATGTTGCCAAAGTATGAATAACATTCAGATATATAAGAAGGCAGGTAGGTATTGACATTAAAGTCTATAAGTAGGAGTGTAATAAACAGAGGGTACAAAATGGGAAACAATCCATTCTGCTTCCAGTACAAAGGTTTGGAATAGCTTAATAGAGGAGTGGCACTTAAGTCTTGCAAGCTGAGAAAATATTTCCTAAATTAAATACAAAAAAAAAAAAAAAAGACAAATTTTTATGTTAGAACTAGATGGCAGGGGAAAATGAAGACCCATCACATGGCTTTTCTCTAACTGGAGATCTTTGGGTAACTTATAGATACACAGACTACATGTCTATGTGTCTGGGATTCTTTGTGTGTTTGTTTACTCCTGTTTGGTTTAGTCTTCAGAAAAGGTCAATAAGAGTTTCTCTTCATGATTTATATTTGTTATCCTCCAGTGGGCTTCCCTGAAGGTTCAGAAATATTCATGTTAAAGAGAAGGCATTTGACATGAGAGGGGAAAATGAGCTGACCTTGCTAACCAGATCTACCTTTTTCCCTGCGCCCTAAGAATTGATGTTTTCTGGTAATGGAGAAACTGGGCATCATGCCACCACGTACGTGCCTGGACTGTGTTTAACAGGGAGCTTCATTAGATTGTCCTCTATTTCTTGAGAGGTAATTCCATTAAACAGTGTTTATCAGTCATTGTGTGCTCTGCTTGTCATTACTCCCTGTTCAGTAGCAGCAGCACCCCCAGAAAAATGTGTGTGTACATGAGTGGTATGTGTTTAAAACAAAACTGCCTAAATTATATTACATTATAAAGAGATAGCTTCTTAATGTAGTGCAAATACAAAAGAGACTGAGCAGTCAGCACCTGAAATACAGATACCCACCAGAACTACAATACAATATTGTTTTCAGTTCAGGAGTCAGATCTGTGGCAATAACCGGAAAGCACTTGAAAACATCGTGTCAATTATTTAGACTATAGGACTCTTTAGACTTAAGCTACACACACTCTTAGAGCCTTCTGAGAGGGAATTTTTTTCATAACTATTTGATTATTTTCTGAGGAATAACTTATTTCCTGGTACACTGGAATATTATTTCTCCTGCTTTCTTCCCCCCACCCCCACCCCCCGCGCCATACTCACTTCTTATAGATAGATACAGTGTATATGTAAAACAATCCTGTCCTATGCTCCCCAACTCTTTTGCTTCAGACTTAGTGGACAGTGTTTCTCTTTTATCTCATATTTCTGGTAAATATTCTGAGAGGGGTTCTTGCCCTCTAGTTCATACTTTCTATTTATTATCTTTCTTTCATTTTCCTCCTTATTTATGTAACTCTTCCTAACCAGACTATGTATTTCATATAGTCTCAGAACATGAATTTTTACTTTACATCCTTACTTAAGTCATAGCTTCTTTATTGCCCTTTAGGAGATTTAGAGTTCCTTGAACAGAGTATTAAGATTATCTTCTAGCTGTTATTTTATTTTATTTTATTTTATTTTATTTTATTTTATTTTATTTTATTTATTTTATTTTATTTTATTTTATTTTATTTTATTTTATTTTATTTTATTTATTTTTTATCATTTGAGGTTTTCAAGAGATGGAGGCATCTTGGCCATTTTGTTGTTGTTGGCATTGGCAGCTCTTACTGACATGGCCTCAGGCACCTTATCAAAATAATTTCCTGCTAGTAAGATCCGTTTATCCTCAATTCTACCTATTCTATTGCATTCCTCACTGTTCCTGATCTCCTCATTGTTTTTTGCCTCTTCACTTTTGCCCATGTTTTTGCACTCCTCCTGGAGTGCCTTTTTTCTCTGTAAAATCTAAAGCTTCTCATTCTTTAGGATGCATCTCAAATATTCTCTTGTCCAAGGTTTGTTCCATCCCTTCTTCTGAAAGCTCATAGAATTTTTATCTGTATCTTATTGATAAGACTTATTAGTTATCTGTTAATTGTCCAGCCATAAATTGGTTGAGGGCAGAACCAGTGCCAGATTTAATTTAGCACCTTTTCACAATGCTTAATATATGCTGGTCCTCAATATTAATTCTTGAAAAAATCCTATTTTTGTATGATTATTTGTTCTACATATTTCCTTTAAAAATATCAAATGATTCTTCAATCTTTGGACACTCTGTATATTATGCTATAGGCATCACATTCCTGGTTCATAATGTTGGTAAGAGTGTATTTTTGTTTTTGTTTATACATTCCCACTTAAGCTGATGGAACTGACTAGGGCCTGCCCTAAAGCAAATGGAAAACTTAATGCATTTTCTGTCTTCCAACTATTGGTCACTTTCCTTTTCCCATCATCTGCCAAATTCTCTTCACTCTCTAATACCAGGTAAGTATATATGTGTGTGTGTGTGTGTGTGTGTGTGTGTGTGTGTGTGTGTGTGTGTGTGTATTACCCACCCCCTGATCCCCTCCCTGGAAATTATAGTTGTCATTGGCAGAAAGATTGGTTTCTTAGAATCTATTTAGCTATTTACAGAAGCTGAAACTTACATCATTATTTTTAAAGCTGTCACTTTATTTCATTGTTCTTTATATTTGGTATGACCAATAATAACCTCTTTGTAGCAAACAATATTTATTCACATAAGTAAGTTCTGATACTTTATAAAATCACCCGGTTCTTATTGGTCACATGCCTTTACCATTATGCATGCATCCCTTATTAGTTTCAATTGAAATTTGCCTGATTCTTGGCTTATTTTTTTTTAAGTGTGTCTATAACAAATGTCCTAAATGCCTTTTGCTCTATTCTTCTGTAATACAACCAGATAAAATTAATAGACTATAATATCATCCACTATTATTTTTCTGTTAAGTTTTGGCTTAAATTACCCTTTACCAATAGCCCAAGCACCCAAATGTATTTAGTCTTCCTGTTCTAATGTACATTCTACTTTTTATTTATTTAATTTTTTAAAGTTTATTTATTTATTTTGAGAGAGAGAGCAAGTGGGGTAGGGGCGGGGGGGGTGGGGGAGAATCCTAAGCAGGCTCTGCACTGCCATTGCAGAGCCTGATGCAGGGCTTCAATAACACTTGAACCATGAGATCATGAACCTGAGCTGAAATCAAGAGTCAGACGCTTAACTGACTGAGCAATGCAGGTGCCCCCCTTCCACTTTTTAAATGTAAGCATTTGGGGCACCTGGGTGGCTCAGTCGGTTGAGCGTCCGACTTCGGCTCAGGTCATGATCTCACAGTCTGTGGGTTCGAGCCCCGCATCAGGCTCTGTGCTGACCGCTTGCTCAGAGCCTGGAGCCTGCTTCAGATTCTGTGTGTCCGCTCTCTGCCCCTCCACCGCTCACGCTTTGTCTCACTCTGTTTCTCAAAAATAAATAAATGTAAAAAAAAAAAAATTAAAAAAAAATGTAAGCATTTAAGGCTACAAATTCCTAAGTTATGTGTTATTTGCATTTCATAAGTTTCAATGTGTCACATCTTTGTTTTTGTTGAATTCGTATACATTTAAAATTTCTTTGTGATTTCTTCTTCCATTCTTCTTTCATTCAACTTCTTTGTAAGTTATTTAAAACTGCTTTTGAATTACAATATAAATGAACTTTTAATTTTTAAAAATTAACTTCTAATATATTTTTGCTATACAAGCAGGCAATTTCAATGATACTGATTCTTTGATACATGCTTTATACCCCTTATTAAGTGATCAATTTTTGTAAATATTCAGGTGCACTTAGAAATATACATATTCTTTAATTGATGAGCACAGAAACAAGAACTTGTGTCCAGTAAATCAAACTTGCTAACAATGTTGCTTAAATATCCTCTATATTTACTTATTTTGGGATTATCTTTTCAACTGAGAGAGTTGTATTGACAACATCCCACTTTGTTGGTGGATTTGTCCACTTTTTCCTACAGTTCATCAGAATTCACATACAAAGTTTGAAGTTTTTTTGTATTATATTAGGTTCAATGTTATATCTTCCGAATGAATTAAATGTTACTGTATGTAGTGATTTGTTCAACCCATAAAAATACTTTTGTTAAGATCTGTATTTTGGGGCACCTGGGTGACTCAGTCGGTTAAGCATCTGACTTCAGCTCAGGTCATGATCTCGCGATTTGTGAGTTCGAGCCCTGCGTCAGGCTCTGCTGACAGCTCAGAGCCTGGAGCTTGCTTCAGATTCTGTGTCTCCCACTCTGTCTTCCTCTTGCCCACTCACTCTCTGTCTCTGTCTCTCTCTCTCAAAAATAAATAAACATTAAAAATTGTTTTTGAAAAAAGATCTATTTTTTTTCTGACAATATTATATTAATGTTTCTTTTGTTTAGAGTTGTCTGGTAGCTTTTTCCAGTTTTGAACTTCCAATTGTTTTTGTCTTTATATTTTTGGTAGTTCTCTTCAACAACATAAGTGGTTTTAAAAAATTAAATCTTATAGTCTGCTTTTTAAAAATGACTTTATCCCATTAGTATTTATTATATTCATTTATTTGAACTTGTTTCTAGCACCTTTCTTTTTGTTTTCATATATCCAGCTTTTCCTATGCTTGTGCCCCAAGCCCCCAACTACCAGTCTTTTGTTTTTTGTCATTAACTTTTTTAGTCATTCTTGTTTGTTTGTTTTCCTATTGCATTTCTCCCTACTCTAAAGGTATGAAATTATATATACTATTACTATTTTTTTGTGGTTAACATAAAAATGTTTTGGTGCATGCTTACTTTAAAACACTTTAATGACCCATTCCAACTATTTATTATTTTGTTTTAGATTTATATGCATGTTTATACATGTCTTTGCTTACCATTTTTAATTTCTTAACATTTCTTCAAGTTTATTATTTTCTTTGCTTACTGTTTCTTCTCAGACCTTTATGGGATAATTTTATAGTGAAATATGTCCTTTAGAATTATTTAAGCACATGAGTATTGGTTAAATGTACTTTTTTCTTTTTTAATTGACTGCTGGATTTATTTTGCCCTCATTCTTGAAAAATAATGATTTTTGGGGTACAAAAGTAGGGTTTGGCAGCTATGTTTTTCACAGCTATTTTAATATATTATTGTGCTATCTTTACTTTCTGTTGTTACTATTAAGAAGCATGGTAGGGGTGCTTGAGTGACTCAGTTGGTTTAGCGTCCAACTTTAGTTCAGGTCATGATCTTGCCGTTCCTGAGTCCAAGCCCCGAGTTGGGCCTTGTGCTAACAGCTCAGAGCCTGGAGCCTGTTTCAGATTCTCTCTCTCTCTTCTCCTCCCTTACTCATACTCTGTGTTTCTCTCTCAAAAATAAACATTAAAAAAAAGCATGGTATATAGCCTATCTTTCCTTTCTCATAAGCTGTCTTTTATTTTTCACCCCCTTTAATATTTTCTCTTTTTTGTTTTCTGCAGTTTCATAATGTGTCTAGGTGTAGACTTCTATTTATTTATTCTGCATGGTATAGATTGTGCTTCCTATATCATGAATTCACATCTTTTTTTTTTTTCAGTTTTAGAAAATTCTAAGCCATTTTTTCCCCATATACTGTCTCTTGTTTATTTATTCTGTCCTTCTGGGACTTCAGTTAGCTTTATGTTAGACCTTTTTATTCTGTCTTCCATATCTCTTAATCTCTTTTAATTTTTTTCTATTTCCTCTATTGCTGTGTTGCATGCTGGGTAATTTCTTTAATTTTGTTGCTAATCTTCTTTTCAACTGTAGACAATATGTGCTCAACCCCATCCATTACATCTAAAAATCTTTTAACAATTGTTTATTTTCTTTTCTGAAAGTTCTCGTTATTATCTACCTAATTATTTGGAATAATCTCATATTGCTTACTCATTGTTTTTATTCCATTCTTTATTTCTAAACAACATATACACAGTTATTAAATATAATGTATCTAAAATTTAAATTTGGTGATTGTTATTTGGTTAGAACTCTCAATGTTGTTTTCATATATGTTTGATGCTCTCTGATTTTGAGTCCATTCCTAGCTGGTCTTAATCTCTGATGAATATGGGAGCTAAAATTATTTCTTCATTAAGAGGTTTACTGTTTGCTTCATTTAGCAATAGGGACCTTCTGTACTTGAACTTTTTTTGCTTCTTTCAATTGTCCATAGTCCCTATGACTCAGGTTTAGCTCCATCAACTTGCGACTACTTTAAAGTTTAGTGTTCCCATAAATGGCAGTTGTCCTTATGGTCACTCTATATTTTGCATATAGTTAGTGCATGTTACTATTGTTTTACCTCATATTTTTTGATAGTGTTTTTTCTTTGAAATTTCCCTTACTTCACCTAAACAGAATGCATGAAAGTTGTATTTTTTGCAGAATACTGGTGTTTTGTAGTTGGTGGGTCCTTCAGAGTATTTAGTACACCATACTGACCTAGCCTCTTACTCTTTTTTTTTTTTTTGAATTTCTTACATTATTTTTAAGACATATTGTATACACACACGCACACACACATATGTATACTTTATAGCCTGTATTTGATAGTTCAAATGAAGAATTTTATTTAGATATAATTTTACTATTTCTTTGTTTCTACTGACTCTTCCTCATATGTCGTATTTCTTGTCAGTTTGATATTTCAGGCTATAATCATAGTTCTTAGAACTTTATTTCTGGTAATTCTTTGAGATCTTTGATGTAAGTGCATTCCTCTAAATAAGATTTGTGTTTCCTTATTTTAGGCACCTGGAGATACTGTAAATGTGGGACCATCTATTTAGAATTAGATTCTCAGGTTGAGGTTTTTGAGACCATCTATAATGTAATCTCAGCCAGTAAAGTAAAGAGTAGTTTGAGGTTTCAGTTATCAAAGGAGATTTTAAATCTCTTTCAATCTAGTACCAAAATTCAAGAAAAGTAATGTTCCTTGCAAGACCCTGGGGGAAGGAGAAGGGTAATTTCTACTTTTCCTTTCCCTGGAAGCCCCAGTTTACATGAGGACCCTTGGTTTACACAGGATGGTTGTCTATCAGACTATGTTAGGTATTGGCTCCAAGCTTTGTTTTCCTTCTCTTTGTTTATGAAAACCAAAGCTTAAGTTCACTAGCTCAGCTTAGCTGTTTTCGCTTCTTTCTTGGTTATTTCTGAGTAATTTTTACTTGCTAGTTTATTGATACATCAAAAGTTTCAAAATATCTTTTATTCATCATTTAAAATTATTTACAGTGGAAGGGTCAGTCAGTGTATATAGGGGCCAAAGTGCCAGAAACAAAAGTCAGCCTATTCACTTGGAAAATTAGACTTTTACCCTAGATAGAGTGAGTCAATGTTTTTAATTTAAATTTATTTGCTTGGTTGGTCAAGGAATTTAAAAAGCTATCCAATCAATTTTTAAATGATAAGAGACCACACAAATACTAAATAAACAAACAAAAGTCTTTGGATTTGATTTTGATCATCTTAGAAGAATACAGAAGTATCATATGTGATAAGGTTCTGAGTCTGCTTAGCAAAAAACTCATGTTATAAAGTAAAAGTGACTTGGTGTGAGAGGTGAGCTTAAGTGTCAAGTAGGTCATTAAATATGAATTCATACAGAGATTGATATACTACTTTCTTTACAGTTTTTGTTATACTTGAGCTTGATATTTAATGTTGATAGAGAAGTTCAGGACATTATTCTTTGCTGAACTTGTGGAAAGGATATGAATAACTATGCATGGATATAGTATGTGTGTTTGTATAGTATATATAAAGACTATACCTCTTTATTCTTCTTGAAGAGTAATTCATTGAGGTCTTATTATGTGGGGGATTTGACAATATGAGTGTTCACCCATAGTACTCCTGCTCTTGGGAAACTGATGTGTTTTCTTGGAAACATAGGGATGCTCTTACCCAAGCTCCCACCTTCACATCTGCAGTAGGCTCACCCATATGCTTGACCTTGTTTTCCTGTGGATGAATTGTCTGTGCTCCAACCAGAAGTTTACATCTCCACCTATTGCCTATCCTAACCTTCTACTTAAGGACATTATCCTATCAATTCTCACCTGTCTGTCTTGCACCATCAGTTTCTTTCCTTTAACTGGTTCTTTCTGTTTGGTGATACTAATATTGTTATCTTTGTCCGTGATTTTCTCTTTAGCTATAGTCTCATTTTTCAGGTCTCCATTCACAGGAATGTTTCTTAAAGAGTTCTTGAAACTATCTACTATTCTCCTCTCACATTCCTGGCAATTTACTTCATTCAGGTTTTTGCACCTACCATTAACAAAATTACTCTCTTAAGGTCAAACATCCTCTCCATGTTGTCAAATACAATTCCTGATTCTAAGTCTCATCTTACTTGACCAGTCTAAAGTAATTAGATAATTGTTCATTCCTTCTATCTTGAAACTTTTTTTCCACTTTGTTTCTGGTGTACCACACTTTGCATTTCTTCTACCTCAATAACTACTTTTGCTCTTTTTCTTCTACTGGTCTTTCCTTGGAGAACCCCAAGTTTCAGTCCTTCCTCTTTTTGTATATTCACTTGAGGATCTCACTGATTATCATTTATCTAAATGCCATCTATCTGATGATAACTTCCAGATTTAAAGCTCCAGAATACCTATGAAGGATATTTACTAGTCATATCAAACTCAGCATGCCAAATACTGATCTTCTTCCTCGAAAATCTTCCAACCAAGTCTTCTCCAGTTGAGTAAATTGTAATTCCTGTTCTTCAGATGGCAACTCTGTTCTTCCAGTTGCTTAGGGAAAAGAAATGATGCAACCTTTAAGTCAGTTTAATTTCTCCCTTTCCCTCATAGCTTACATCTAACCTGTTGGGAAATCATGTGTCAAAACCTGCTTAGTTTTACCATCCCTTTTGCTACCACTCAGACACAAGCTACCATTAATTTTTAACTGGCCTCCCTGATTCTACCTACAATCTATTCTCAACACAGAGCCAAATGATTGTTTTTAATATAGATCAGATCATGTCACTTCTCTGTTTCAGTGGCTTTCCTTTTCACTCAGAGAGAAGGAAAAGTCCTTAATGTGGCTGACAAGGCTTTATATTATCCAGCTCCCATTACTTCTTTAACTTCATCTCCTTCTCTTTTCCTTTGTCCATTGTTTCTAGCCATAACTACCAAACTGTTTGTTTCCTAGAACACAGAGGATCTTCTTTCAGCTCAGTCTCTGCATTTGTTTCTCTTGCTTAGAACAGATTTACCCTGTTACTACCTCCCTCACCTCCTTTGGTCTTTGTTTAAAGTACTCTTTCTCAATGACGCATCCCTTAACCACCCTATTTAAAACTGCTACCTCTGTTCTCTTTTTCCTTTTTTTCTGATTCATTTCTCTCCTTGGCATTATATTCTATATAATTTACTAATTTGTTTTCTGTATTGACTGTCTATCATGACTAAAATATAAGCTCTGTGAGAGCAGGGATTTTTATCTGTTTTGTTCAGTGCTGAATCTTCAATACATAGAATAATGCATGGTGTATAGACATGGCTCAACAAGTATTTGTTGAGTGAGTAAATTCCCACTCACCTCCTAAATCACCTACCCCTCTCAATGATCACTCTCCAGTGTGCATCTAGCTTATATTGCAGGGCCTTTGTAAATGTTTTTTACTTAGAATAATTTCTCCAAATCTTCTTGGTGTCTTTCCAATCTCAGGTCACTTCCCCTAAGAGATTTTTCCTGTCTTCTCAATCTAGATTAGAGAATTACATTTTTCTAGAGAGGTATTTTTTTTTCCACAGAATTTAGCAATAAGGCATAAGATATCTCCATTTCTTTATTTAAGCTTAAACTCTGGTTTTTGGTATAAACTACATACTCAAATACCCTAATTTGACCAGGCTATGGCTGGCTCTTCATATTTAAAGGAAACTTTTAGAATTCAAGAACATCTTTCTTTCTTAAGAGTCTGACTAGAAAAACTATCACTTTTAAAGATTTCTTTACTTCTGCAAATTTACAAAAATCCTTTCAGACATTTCAGTTGACTTTTTTATTTGCCCTGTATCTGTTTTCTCCTTATGGACACTATTTAGAAAGCCATGAGTGGTAGGAAAATAATGGAAGTAAGGAAGATAATTATGTTGCTACACAAAGAATGTGGGAGAGTATGCTAGGGTGTAGTTAGGTGACAGCAACAACAAGGAGTGAGGGCAATCTGTTGGGACAGCAAGCATCAACTTAAAAGAAAACTGGATTTGGTGGGTTGCACCAAGGAGCTGCGAGAGTGCCCATGCTATGCAAAGAAGGGGAGCCAATCTTCACAGAAGAGAGGAGGCAAGAAAGTAGGTTAGGGGAGTGACCTGTTAAGAAGGATAGAAGGTAGAAGAGATTTGTTACTATTTTGGGGAGTCTAGTATCGAAAAATTGGGACATGTGGCTAGCAGAGGAAACATGGACCAAGGGAGAAGAGGTGCAAATATCCTGGGGCAGAGTCCTGGGGAGGATTGAGCTGAGTACTTTGTGCTGTGATTGTAACTGGCATGGGTGTGAGGCAGGATGAGACTACATTAAGGCTCCACAAAGAATGCCAGGGTAAAGTCTCCCAACCTTTGTTGGGAAAGGTTAAGACAATTTTTTCAAGCATAACAAATATAATAAATATAAAGGAGAAATAAAAAAATAATTTATAAAGAAATAATATATATTTCAATACATAAGCTTTTTGGAAAGACCATATGAGAAGACTAAAATTATTCTTTCAGATTTTCACATCACACCTCCTCCCTTGCAAATATTGGTCTACTGTATTCTCTTGGACTACTAATGGCATACAGACAACTTTTTAAAATATTGGACCAGATAGAATCTTTGAAATCAAAAAGATAGAAGGAGGCAGGATGGAGCTCAGAATAAGAATGGAATATTTAGGGGCACCTGGGTGGCTCAGTCGGTTAAGCGGCCGACTTCGGCTCAGGTCATGATCTCGCGGTCCGTGAGTTCGAGCCCCACGTCGGGCTCTGTGCTCACAGCTCAGAGCCTGGAGCCTATTTCAGATTCTGTGTCTCCCTCTCTCTCTGACCCTCCCCCGTTCATGCTCTGTCTCTCTGTCTCAAAAATAAATAAACGTTAAAAAAAATTTAAAAAAAATTTTAAGAATGGAATATTTATGCAAGTGTGAGAAATAAATCTTTGACTTGCTGACTGAGTGAATTCTACATAAGTAGGTATATTGTTAATCATATTTATGCTGTATTTTGGCCTTAAAAATTGTAATAATAGCCCCATAGAATATGTATTGTATTATCTTCATTTCATAACTGAGAAAATTTAAGATTAGAGGTGTAAAACAATTTGTCAAGGAAGTAGGGAGGTGGGATTCAAACCCAACACTCTCTGCCTTTAGAGTCATTATTGTAGTGGCTGCAGTGTGTATTTCCATCATGGCAGGAGTTCTTGGCACAGGGAGATGATTTTATACACATTTGTTGAATGAGTAACTAAATCAGTATGTAGAAGTTTAGGGGAAGTGCGTAGTTGTTCATTCAGTAATTTTTTGAATGCTTAATCTAAATGAGCGTAAGATGAAAAAACAAAGACAAGAGTGAAAGGCTCTGAGACATAAAACATCTTTGGCAATCATTCTATAATACCTGTATCAAGTCCTAGCCCTGGCCTGCCATTAGACACTCCAAGTTGAAATCTCAAATTATTCATTTGGGGTTTTTTGACTTCTGCCCATAGGATGACAATATTCTTTCTGACCCTAAAATTACCATAGCTAGCCCCTTGGGACAAGAGACTAAGGGAAGGCAACCACATATAATAATATGGAGGAAAAATGGCTGGATTATAACTCAAAGGGCACTGTTGGCATTTGGGTACTTCTCTCTATTCTCATCATTTTTTTTTTTTTTTAGTTTATTTATTTTTGAGAGGGTGGGAGGTAGAGAGAGAGACAGAGAGAGACAGAGAGAGGCGGGAAGAGAGAGAATCCCAAGCAGGCTCCACACTGTCAGCTCAGAGCTGAGTTGGGGCTTGAACCCACAAACCATGAGGTCACAACCTGAACCAAATTCAAGAGTCAGACAACTGACTGAGCCACCCAGGGGCCCCTCTCTGCCCTCACCATTAATGGATGTGATACACAGAGGAGCTGTTGCAGGGTGAAGGAGACATATAAATTTAGCCTCAGGACTCAGATTGCTTAATCAACAATCTGGAGTTTACACAGACTGGCTTTCCCCTTTTTAATGATTTTTTACTTTGCTAGACCAATTAACTTGGTACTTTGAGAGAACTTAACCCAGAGATACTTGTGATTCAGCCCTTGGTGCTGAGCCTGAGAACAGCCAGCCAGGAAGCTCCCATCTTCTTAGGGAGATTGCCAAGAAAGGAAGAGTTCTGAATGCAAACATTGGACTTGAGAAACAAACAAATAAAACACAGAACACAGTTTCTTTATCCTACATCAGTATGCCCTTTAAAGCTTAGTGCTTAAAAAAGCAGATTGCTGGGGCACCGGGGTGGGTCAGTCAGTTAAGTGTCTGACTCTTGATTTCTGCTCAGGTGATGATCTCACAGTTTCTGGGTTCAAGCCCCCAGGTCAGGCTCTGCAATGACAGTGTGGAGCCTGCTTGGGATCTTCTCTTCTCTCAGCCCCTCCCCTGCTTGTGCTCACACGTGTACACGCACTCTCTCTCTTTCAAAAGTAAATAAATGGAAAATAAAAGCAGATTTCTGACACTACTTATATTATGCACAAGTAATCCTTTCCCTTTCTTCACTTTAACCTTTGGAAAGCCTGCTAATATGCCATACTGACCACCTAGTAACCTGAGACTTTCTCCTATTCCTTTTGCAGTCACAGAGGACTATATCTTTGGAGGAGCAGACTACTAGATAAGTAGGGTGATTTAAATCTGCATGGTTTTCTATACCTCTGGGAATAGGCCCATCTCTGCTGTGAATCTGGCAGTCAGCCTTGATTTTTTTTTTAAACCAAACCATCTGGCAGCCTTAGTTCTCTGGTAATAATTGTGCTACTTACTCCATCTGTACTTATAAGATAACTAGTTGTCTTCACAAATTAAACCAGCCCCATCTGTTTCCCTACCTTATAAATGAGTATTAGGGCTTCACACCCGCCTGGAATGTGGACATCAGGAAACACCTCTAGAGAGCCATGAAAGGGAAAGCAAGAGGGCCTTTTCTTCCTACTGAAAGAGAAGTGCTGGGTTCTGAAAGCCCAGCACTTTCTATCGTGGATTTGCAAAGACACAAGGAGTCTATGGTGGGTGCTCTGTCCTATTTGCATCCAGGCTGCTAGACTTCAGGAAAGGCATAGTTTCTCCGAGGGAATTGCTATGAGTAGGCTCTGTTGGAATAGAGTGCAAGAATTCAATTAAGAGCCGAGGCAGAGAAGAATGCTGATGCAGTGACCATTCTGTATTCTGTAAATGCTGGAATTGAGAAAAGGAAAGGGATTAAGAGAGAAGACCTATGGGACCTCTTCAAGCTGTTCTGATCCCCTTGACGTTTTTAATCTGGACCCACAGAACAAAACCATAAATTTGTTTCATAACATCCTAGTACCTGTAAGAGTTAATATATATTGTTTCCTAAAATGACTAATGGCCGTTTACACATTTTGAGAATCAGGCTCAATATCTGATAATACCACATCATCTTTCTGCCACCAAAATATATGGACTGGGAGACTTCTCTTGTGTTTGTTTCTAGAGGAGGATATTAGAGATGGTTGAAATCTCCTTTGTGTGAAAGGCTAATTTCTAAACACACAGTAAAATCATGACTACCACAAATATAATGTGAACACATGTAAATGATTTTATTTAATATATTAATTAAAGAAGAAACCAGTAAGATGTTACAGCTGGTTCAAAGGAGACTTCAAAGAGCAGAAATAGTTATTGGCAATTAGGATGGCTAAATGAATTTGTTTAACAGATGTACAACCGACTTCTGCAGAGGGGGAAGAAAATCAATGCACTTATACCATTCAAAATCATTTCATATACATGGACAAGAATCATTTGCATTATCAGGTATCTATAGTTTAAATAGCCCAAGGACAATGAAAGACACAGAGACCTTATAAAATCAGTTAATGAGAAAAGTCTTCCACTGAAGACACCCAGTAATTATTTTTGTTAATTTCAAAGATATTTATACCTGTTTTGAGAATAAGAATTATGAAGTAATGGCTGGGGCCTGGTTTATAGAGCCGAAGACCTGGTTTTGGGTTCTGGCTCTGTTGGCTATCAGTGTTTTAATTTTTTTAAAATTAAATTTGTCAATTTATATACACTCTCTCCAAGCCTCTGATTCCTCATCTATGAAATGAGATTTGTCTATACAAGGATGTTGGAATAATCACTTATAGATATAGTTTTTTTCTATAAGGTTCAGTGTAGGAAGTCCTTTCCCATACAAATGTTGTTTTTAGTAACAGTAGGTAACATTTTTTATTTAATACTATTATATGCCAGACATTACATCAAGCACTGTTCATGGGTTACCCCATTTAACTTTAACTATATGCAATTCTTACTATTATTATTATCATATTATAGATGACAAAGTTAAGGTTAAAAAGGTGACTTACCACCAGTGTCACACAGATTGGGCAAACTGGAATTCAAAGACCAGAAGCCTGAGTCAGTCTATGTTCTTAACTCTGCTGCTCATAGCAGGGCCACACGTATGTATGAAAAAACTCTGGATCTGTTCACAGTCTCTTGAAATGCAAATACTTCCCTAGGGGTTTGATATAACTGCTTACTCTGGGGAGTCTCATTGGGGTGGGGTAGGATCATTGCTGAAGGAGTGGGTAGAGAAAGCTGATCTTTGGAAATTTCATTAGATGTATTAACTATATCTAGGAAGAAGATCTTTGCATTGTGGTATCCATAACTCAGTGCTGGCCTGCCTCCTCCTCTTCCCATTTTAGACAATGGACTCTGAGCAGAATAGAGAGGAGGCTGGCATACTTTGTTTGAGGCATGCCACAGATGAAAAATCTGGAATAAGTGTTTCCACTTTTCTCATTTTTTATCTTAGAGTTTCCTGCAAGTTGGAGACTGTTTTCTGCCCTTCTGCTTAAGAAACTCATAAAGAGTACATCATTTTAAGAGAACTATTTTATAGCATTGATGATGTCATTGGCATTTACACTGAAGGCATTCATTGGATTGTCCTAATATTAACAATCTGTTTTTATGTACTCTGTTAATAGCTTTCTTTTTCATTTTTTTTCTATTCACAGTTTGAATCATATAAAAATGCTGAGGAAAAATTTATTTCACTGTTAATGTTTATTTCTGAAGGAACAAAAGGCAGATGTATATGGTTTATTTAGCAAAACTTAATGAGTTTAATATTCATTGACATGTTTATTTTTGGGTGAGCTGATTATTTATAAATACTTTTACATGTGGAAACCGTTTCTTGAAGAAAAAATAAGAATGATTAAATTTGGCTAAAGAAAAGGTAAAATATAATGTTTCTTTCTAGGGTTTATTTGTGTGTTCCTCTCAATAACAGTTAATTTTATAGAGTTCCTTTTTTGTCTGTCAGTTGTTATTGAATGACGGACTTTTAGAATTGGAGGGCCAATCTGCTTTTATCCTCCATCACCTATGTTTTCTTTTTTTTAATTTTTTTTTATTTGTACTTGCCACACAACGTTACATTAGTT
Source organism: Panthera pardus (assembly GCF_024362965.1). Lineage (NCBI taxonomy): Eukaryota > Metazoa > Chordata > Mammalia > Carnivora > Felidae > Panthera > Panthera pardus. The sequence goes on along the minus strand of NW_026526666.1, from coordinate 50,085,310 downwards.
TCAGGTGTACAACATAGTGATCCATCACTATTTTACAAATAGGTAACTGAAGTCTGGGTTTTTACGAGTAACATTATTGAAAGGATAGATATGGGTTAATTGCTCAGGCTCTTTAAATTTTCCATTGTTGCCATGAAATCTCCATCAACAAAAATGATTTATCCATTTTTGAAGCTAGGCATTTCTCTTTCTTTACTACTCTGTAAAGGAGAATATAGGCATTTACTAACTTCGAATGTATTTGATTTCATCTGATTTCTTTTTAATATTGGTTATTCAGGTTAGGCTTGTTAATTATGTAACTATCAGTCTCTTTTTATGTGGGAAACAAAGGCAAAAGAAGAAATTAAATTTCCTGCTACCTGTAACCCCTTGAGAAGTCCTTGAAACAGGCAGAATGACATTCCTCAGGGTTACCTCATTTGATGATGACACTTTGCTAAGGGCAAGATGCGATCTCAGCTTAATATTATTCTGACACCCTCCCCCACCAGGATCCTGTAAGTCTAGTTTAACATAAAAATCCCTTTGGAGGGCAACTGATGGCTCAGTCAATTGAGTCCAACTCTTGATTTTGGCTCATGATCCCGGTAGTGGGATCAAACCTTGCGCTGGGCTCCACACTGAGCGTGGAGCCTGCATAAGATTATTTCTCTCTTCCTCTGCTTCTCTTTCTTGCTCGCACGTGCTCTCTCTCTCTCTCTCTCTCTCTCTAAAATAACAAAATAAAAAATTCCTTTGGAAATTTCCTTTATCTCTACCCCCCAAATATATGTTAGCAATCATCCTCCAAACATATGCCCCACTGATATACATCTGAAGGGTCTCATGACTAAGGTTTTATTAGACAGTGATACATTTTCCTAACGATAGCCAGTCCATTCAAGGTCCTGGAAATCTTGCTTCCAAAATTCCTTAAAGACTTATGCCATCCCTAACCCCCTCCCGACTTGAAGGTATATAATCAGTCACCCTTCACAACCCCAGTGCAGCTTTCTGCCTACAGGTCCTGTCTCTGTTCTTAAATAAAACCACCTTTTTGCACCAAAGACATCTTAAGAATTCTTTCTTGGCCATCGACTCTGAACCCCAATACTTCCACATCACCTTCTTTTTCTGTGGACGTGATTCTGGAAATTTGCAGAATAGCTCCATGATTGAAAACTTGAGCACTTTAGATTTCAAAGCATCATTCATTTCCACCTAAATAGTTCAAGCCTAAAGAAATGAATACTTCACTAACATTTCTGCATTCTAGTGTGTGTCTAGTTAACTAAAACTAGGGTAAGCAGGAAGGTAGTTTAGAATTGTATGTCTAAGGAGGAGCAACTGCCTTTCAGACTGAATGCTAATACAAAAATATTTCTTTCTAAATTAGAATTATGGGTTTTGAGGCATTTGCATGGATAGATGTTGGGGAAAAACCTACTTTTGATATCCTGGGTTGGGTAGCAAAGCCTGATTCTTCCCTAAACCATAACAATGCTGTTGTCTAAGTTGAGAGATGAATTCCTGCAAGAAGAATAATTTGGTTACTTCTTATTTGTTGCTACATAGTTAAGGGTTCTGCAAAGTCCTTGAAATCAACTACAGTCCTTCTACAGAGAGAATAACCTCTGAACCTGAAAATCACTATATAGGCACACATGTAGAAACTCAGAGATAAATTAGGTGGTGGAAAACCATTCATTACAACAGAATTCACTATAAACCCTCATAAAGCCTCCTGGGTGGGCTTCTGTAAATCGTTATTACTGCCATGAAATCTATATAAGCTCTAGATATTTCTCCCTTGCCCTTGTACCACTCTCTCTTCACCTTTCTCTCTTTCCCTTTTTCCCTCTGAGAGATTGCTCATGTCTCTTTAGTGTTTTATGTATGTATATATATATTTACCTCAATTTGTCCTTTACTGATGCTGTCTTCCAGGTTTTATAGCCAGTGGACTAGAAACTCTTTAGCATCATATTTTGTTGTTAAGAGAGCTAAGAATACTGGATTTGAGGCCAAGTGAGTGGAAGGTGATCTATTCTGCTCACCAGCTGTGGAACCTTAGGCAAGTTATTTGACATCTGGAGTCTCATTTTACTCATTTATAAAATGGAGCTAAGTGCATTTACCTCATGATCATGAGGACTGACTGGTGATAACCATGCTCCAGTGAATGCTTGCTTTTACTAGATACCATGCAAGGTGCTTTACATTTTCAGACCTTGAAATGACTCTCCAAAACAGGTTATTTTATCACCATTTTATGTCTGAAGAAATGGAGGCCCATGGAAGTTCCTCCGGTTACTGAGTGTCAGAACAGGATTCTGTTGCCACAAAGGGATTGATCTCTTATAATCTGCTAGTGCTACCCACTTGGTTTCAAGCATTGCCTATGATCTATCCCTCTAGTCCATGACAACCTGAACCATAAATTGACTTTCTTCACCTGTTGAATGTTGTCCTTTGGATTGTCTATTTCTACAACTCTAGTCTCTATAGCCAAGTTATCATATCACTTGGTTCAAGTTTTTTTAACTTTCTAGTTAATGATACTGTGCATAAACTTTAGAACTGAATAGCTCAGGTTCAAATCTGCTTTCCTAATTGTGTGACCTTGAGCAAGTTATTTAACTTCTGTACCTCTCTCTATTCTCATATGCACAATGAAGATAATAGTACTTATGTCACAGTTGTTGGGAAGATTAAATGAGTTTTTTAATGCAAAGTACTTACAATACTAATACTGCCTGGAATGTGGTAGGCTCTGTTATCAGTGCTGTCTGTACAATAGTCCCAGCATGTCCTGCTTTTTCTAAGCCCACTTGTAGTATGACACATAACTATAGTTTCCTTCCTTTACCTTCAGTTGTCAACTTTAAAAATTTTATTTATTGAGGTACCAGGTACAGTGTTAATTACTTAGGCAGATACATTAAAAACTTGATAACCCCCTTCCTTTGATGTGCATGTAGCTCAGTACAATGTTCCTCAGATTGTGTTCCATGAAGATGTTAATAGCTTATATGAGAAAAAAAAAAGATTCTCTTGGTGTCATATAAATTTGTGGCATTTATGTGTCAGATAAACTTGAGAACTACTATGAATTACAATCTATTCTTGGAGATTTATGAAACATATTGGCAAATTTAATTCTCTGAGAATTCCTGTAGAAAGGAGTCAACTTAATTTTGCTTGAACCAATGTTTGTTAAATTATTTTTTCACATCCCCTCCTTTTTTTTTTCTCTCTTTTTAGGGGAAATACCCACACAGTGATGGCAGCACTAGTCTAGTGGATTCTGGCTTCTTTTATTAAGGGACCATCTGAAGAAAGTACTTAGGAAACTTGTTTTAAATGCCCTATATCTTTGTAGCAAACTAAATTATCAAAAGGCTATTTGGTTAGCTTTTCTTAATTCAGACTATTGCAAAATCACCAATGCCACATTGCATTTTAATATTGTGAGTTTTATTTATGCTGAATGTAGAGATAAGAAATAGTTATTTGCTACTGTGCTCCACCAATGGGCTATTGCGCTCCACCAATGTTGAGAATATTATCTGCTATATATTAGGTCTTCTATATACAGTCTCCTATGATGAATTTTACTTCAGAATCCCCTGCTTGGGAATAACTTTCTTTCCCTTGAAGAATCAAGGGAAACAACATTTTCTGCCATTCTGAAGAGAATCTTTTTACAAGCAGATTCCAAGAAGCTGAAAGAAATATTTGAAGCCTAGAGCACATAGGTGGCTCACTCAGTTAAACATCCAACTCTTGATTTCAGCTCAGGTCATTGATCTCAAGGTTTGTGAGATCGAGCCCAGGCTCTGCCAAGGAGCCTACTTGTTATTCTGTCTCTCTCTCTCTCTCTCTCTCTCTCTGTGCCCCTCCCTTGCTTGCTTTCTATCTCTCTCTCAAAATAAATAAAAATAAACTTAAAAAAAAGAAAAATTTGAAGCTTAAATACCTTAATTTTGTTGTTCTTTATGTTTGGCATTTTCTATATTTTTTGTTTCCTCGGTTTTAGTTTTCTATTTCCATTTAAATATTTCATTGCAGTATTTTTTATTATAAACTACCTCAAGTTCTTTGTGGAAAGATGTAGGCATATAATAAATATAAATATATTAAATAAGAATCACTTTAAAAGGGAAACACTTGCTATCAAAGGAGGCAATTGCAATATATATTTCTGTGAGAGGCAAGTGCAAAGTGCTAAGCAGCTCAGAATTCAACTGTGGGAGTGTGGGGAGAACAGAAGCATCAGAGAGGATCTAATGTGAAGGGGGAGACAAAGGCACTGGTCTTTTTATTAAGAAAATGACATTTCTAAAGGCAAAGAAGCAAGAAAGCAGTATATTTAGAGATTGGTGGGTAGTACATTAGATCCTAGATATGGGATTGTTGGGAGCAATGAAACAGGAATGTTGAATAGGGCCTTGTATCAACCATTTCCTTCTCATTTCCATGGTGATTAGTAATACGCCCTCAGTATCATGATGAGTCCTGGGTTTTTGAAGCCCCCCTCCCCTAACCTTTGATGATGTTTTTGTGTCTGGTAACTTCTAGGTAAACTGTGATGCTAGCCATTTATAATCAAGAAACAACAGAGGGATTATAGCATATATTGGATGAGGATTTACACACAGAAAAATGGGAGTCATAAGTGACCTGTGGTTGTGTAAAGCGTTCTGGAAAGAAATTACATCATAATGGTATTTTTGTCTGTTTGTTTTCTTTCATCTGATTCTGTTTTATCTGATTCTATACACTTGTCTTACTACAACCAATCAGGGAGGTTTTGTTTATTAAGAGAAGGTATTTGTTCCATTTTGTACATGTATTATCTACTTAATAACAAAGAAAGATAGTCTTCTTTCTTCTTTATTAGTTGAATATATCTTCTTCAAGCTGCTGCTTCAACATGTTTCAGTATATCACTGTTGCTAGGATGATTCACAGAGAACTCTTAACTTTTCCATTGCATGTTGCAGTGAAAAGACATCTTTGTAACTCTGCCAAAAGATGACAGCTCCAGGGTGGAGCCACTCAGAAGCAATTCCCTCCAGATTTTTTTTTCTTTTCTTTTTGTTATGGACTATGCTGTTTGGGGTCCCATGTCCCTACCACACCCATTTACTCATACCAATTGTAGGTTTTTTATAAAGATATTTGCTGAATTAGTATATCTAGTAACTTCTCTAAATTGCCATTATTACCATATTATTACCATAAATTAATTTTTAATATATTAATTTTTTTAATGTTTTTTTGAGAGAGAGAGGAGAGAGGGAGTGCACACACAGGTGGGGGAAGGATAGAGAGAGAGAGAGAAAGAATCCTAAGCAGGCTCCATGATGTCAGCACAGAGCCCAATGTGGGGCTTGGACCCACGAACCATCAAGAGTTGGACACACAAGAGTTGGACGCTTAACCGACTGAGCTACCCAGTTGCCCCCATTATTACTTTTGTAAAATCATAGAATATATGGTAGATTTTTGGTTGTACAAAGTCAGTTCACTGCAGAAAAAATAATCCACATGGTTATTTGACAGGGTTTAAGAATTCTTTGATGTTTTTCTCTGGAATTTTCATCTTTTAACTTCACATTTAGTACTGAGAAGATACAAGATGTATTGCAAACTTCCAATACATCCTGAGTACTGGTATTATCTTTTCAAAATTCCTAGCCCCCTAGAATAAATTCTCTCAGGATATCCTCTTCTATCTGACTTAAGACCTTATTACCAATGCTGTTAGCTTCTGGAAATTAGAATATCCCTCTTATTAATCATAGTGGAACATCTGATGTATTTGGAAAACTTTGTAAAAATACTATTTTGTTCCTGCCTGTAGGAAAAAAAACAGTATTTTGGGGCCGTTTTAACTTTGTGCCTAATTATTTTTGTCTTACTGAATTTTATTCATTTGAGGGTAATAGTCTCCCAAGTTCTATTCTTCCTCCGTACATTTTATATGTGTGTTCATGTAAGGAAGTTTGATCAGAGACAAGGGAAGTGCATTTAAAGCTCTCAGAATATTATAGAAAAATTCTAAGTAACACAAATCTCGTGTTTCACGATATACTCCATGGATGAAATTTATTGGAACAGATTATGGATAGATAATAATGTCTGATAATCCACTGAAGTATGATTTGACTTCTGATTAATTATTTTTATTCCCATTTTTAAAAATTTTATTCTTGGATTGTTGAGTCTAAATGTAACTGAATTTCACTGAAGATTGGGATGAATAACACAAGCCTTTCCTATTTCAGTATGTCCTGATTTTACCAAGCTAGATCTTTTGCTAAGGAATAGTGATGTAGGAGGTTCTTATTACATGGTGAAAAGTTATAAAAGTTAATTTAAGTTAGATTTAAATCTAATCTTAGCAATATTAACATTATATGTAAATGGTCTAATACCATAATTTAAAAATACAGGCAATCAGATGCAGTAAACTTCTATGCTGCCAACAAAACACTCACTTTAAATAGAAAAACACAGATAGGTTAAAAGTGAAATGATAAGAAATATACCATGATAACACTAACAAAAATAAAAGTTTAGTGGCTATACTAATCTAGAAAAAAGATTTTATTTATATATATTTTCCAAAGTAGATTTTTAGAGCAAAGAATATTACCAGAGATAAAGAAGGTCACTTATTAATGATCAAGAGGACACAAAAATCCTAAACATTCAAATAATAGAACAAAATCTGACAAAATTGTGAAGAGACATAGACAAATCTACAGTTATTGTTAAATATTTTGATACCATTCTCTCAATAATCAGTTGAGCAAATAGACAAAATAAAATCAGTAAGGATACATAAGATCTATGCAAAATTATCAACCAATTAGACCTATTTGACATTTATAGAAAACTTCATCTAACAGCAGAGCAAAATGTATATTCTTTTCAACTGCAAATGGAACATTTTCCAATATATATCATATTCTCTGCTTAAAACAAGTCTGTATAAATTTTAAAATTATCAAACCATACAAAGAATATTTTCTGATCATAGAAGAATTAAACTAGAAATCAATAATGTAAAGATGTCCAGAAACTCTCCAAATACTTGGAAATTAAATAGTATACTTCTAAATGTCGCATGAGTTAAAGGAATAATCAAAAGGGAAATTAGAAATTATCTTGAGTGGAATTTAAAACACAATATATCAAAATCTGTGGATGCCACTAAAGTAAGATTTAAAAGGAAATTTATAGCACTAAATGTCTAAATTAGACAGAAAAAAAGAAAAGAAAAAACAACCCAGATCTCAAGTCAAATGGAAGAGCAGATGAAATCTAAATTAAGTAGATGAAAGCAGAACTAATAATTATCCGAGCAAAATTGGTGAATTAGAAAAAAAAGTCAGTAGAGGAAATCAATGAAACCAAAAGCTAGTTAGTTCTCCGAGAAGATCAAGAAAATTGACAACTCTCTAAACCAAGTTTATGAGGAGAAGAAGAAAAACACCAAAACCGTCAGTATCATGAATGAGAAAGGTGACAGCATTACATATTCTAGAGATATAAAAGGGTAATAAGAGGATGTTGTGAAATGCTTTATGCTAATAAATTTACCAATTTAGATGAAATGGATAAATTCCTCAAAAAATTATAATATGTCAAAACTCATTGAAGAAGAAATAGCTAGATTCCAAAATTTATTAAAGAAATTAAGTTTTTTGTTAAAAAAAAATCCCTCATGAAGAAAACTGCAGACCCAGGTTGCTTTGCAGGTAAATTCTATCAAAGATTTAGGGAAAAGTAATACAAATTCAATTCAGACATTTCTGAAAAATAGAAAAGGAGGGAATAAATCTCACCTCATTCTTTGAGGCCACCACTATAACTGAGACTAAAACCAATGATATTATAATAACAACAACATAGAAACCTAATACAGATGCAAAACTCTTTAATAAAATTTTAGCAAATAAAATTCATCAACATACACAAAAGATGATACTTCCTGAGAAAATAAGATTTCTCCCCAAAATACATTGCTATTGTAGCATTCAAAAATCAATCATTGAAAGTTGGTATATAAAAGGCAGAAAAATAAAATTCATAAGATCACCCCAAAAAATGCAAGAAAAATGTTTGACAAAATTAAAAAGCCATTAATTAAAACAAAGATCAGAAACTAGAAATAGAGAGGTACTTCTTTAATCTGTAAAATGGGCATCTATGAAAACCCTATAGCCCAACATCATGATTAAAGAATGAATTCTTCCTTCTATGAGGCAAGGGTATCACTCTTTTACCACTTGTATTTAACCTTACTGGTAGTGTTAGCCACTTCATTAAGGCAGTACAAGAAGTAAAAGGTATCTATATAATGGGGAAAAAGAAGTAAAACTTTTTATTTGCAGATGATACGATGATCTTTGCTGAAAATCTGAAAGAATCCATAAAAATGCTAGTAGAACTAATCATTGTATTTAGCACATTCACAGTATATGAGATCAATGTTCAAAGATCAATTTTGTGTTTATATATTAACAGCAAACAATTGGAAATTAAAATAAAAATATAATGTACTGTAGCATTAAATCCTATGAAATACTTTGAGGTAAATTTAGTGACATCTGTGTAAGACTGCCACACTGAAAACCATGAAACATTGTTTGGAGAAATTCAAAATGACCTAAATAAATGGAGGGATATATAATTATTACTGGATTAGAAGACATGATATTTTCAAGATGTCATTTTTGTCTTAGTTTGACTGTAGATTCATTCAGTCCCAGTCAGAATGTTGGCAGGGTTTCTTTACAAAAATTAACAAACTGAGTCCACAATTCATATGAAAATGTAAATGGAAGGCTTAGAATTTCCAAAACAGATTTGACAAAGAAAAACAAGTTGATGTCATATACTTCCTAATTTCAAAACTTTAATTATAAAGCTACAGCAAATGAGGCAGTGTGGTGTTAACATATGGTTGACATATAGGTCAATGGAACAGAATGGAGTCCAGAAATAGACAAAACATGTAAGTTCAACTGATTTTTGACAAAAATCCTGAGGTAATTCATGGATATGTTGAAAAGATTAAACAAATGAGACCAAAACAATTTAATATCCATGTGCAAACAACTAAATATAGCCCTTTCTTTACTATATATATAAAAATTAATTGAAATGGATTATAGATGTAAATATAAGAGCTAATATTAAAAAAAAAAAAACTCTAGAAGAAACCATAGAATAAAATGGTTGTATCCTTGGGTTAGGCAAGGATTTCTTAGATAGGATACTAAAAGCATTACATTTACCATTTTTATTGGATTTTTTGAAAATTAAAAACCTTGCTTTTCAAAAGGCACTGTTAAGAATCTAAAAAAGTAAGCCAAATACTAAGAGAAAATATTTGCATAATATACATCTCATAAAGAAATTCTAATCATAATATATAAACAACTTGGGGGCACCTGGGTAGCTCAGTTGGTTAAGCGTCTGACTTCAGCTCAGGTCATGATCTCACAGCTCGTGGGTTCGTGCCCTGCGTTGGGCTGTGTGCTGACAGCTTGGAGCCTGGAGCCTGCTTCGGATTCTGTGTCTCCCTCTGTCTCTTCCCCTCCCTTGCTCATTTTTTTGTCTCTGTCTCTCTCTCAACAATAAAGAAACACTTAAAAAAATTAAAAAAAAAAAGAATATATAAACAACTCTTACAACTCAATAAAAATAATGAAACCTGATGATTTAGACATTTCACAAAGGGTGATATAGGAATGTCAAATAAACATGAAAAAACAATGCTCAACCTTATTAGTTGTTGGGTCAATACTTGTTAAAATCATGCCAACTACAACCTCAGAGTAGAATGGCTAAAATGAAAAAGATTGACATAATTAAGAAGGGGCAAAAATATAGAGGACTGGAACTCTCATACAAAATTACAATTTTGTAATGCAAAATTGTATAACCACATTGGGAAAAAGTCTGGTAGTTTCTTATATAGTTAAACATACACTTACCATAGGGCCCATTAATTCCATTTCAAAGTATTTACACAAGAGAAATGAAGACATAAGTCTTCACACAGACTTGTTCATAGCACCTTTATCCATTATATCCATAACTTTGGAAACACTTGAAGGTCCATCAGCTGGTGAGTGGACCACACACAGATTGGGATCATATCTGTGAATGGTCATGATCATTCTTGACAAGGAATTTGGTAAGGAGAGGTCCCAGGGTTGGTCCATCAACCCAGTCATATCAGGATGATCATATGGCTTGTATGTAATACTCTTGGCATTTCTTTATGGCTGTAAGATGCTTCAATAGCTAAGAGCATCACATAGGAAGATCTAAAACAAGCGAGAGAGAGATGCTATAGTAATGCAGAAAGGCTTTTCCTTTTGTAGCTTTTTATTTTATTCTGGACCAATATTGTTTCAAGAAGCTTTCAGCAGATCTTCTCTAGACCAAACTACAAATGAAGAAAAGTACAATTTCCCCAACTGGCTTTTACCAATGATGATTCATTTCTTAGCTCTGGGGCAAATTCCTTACTCTGTAGCACAGGGATGGATCCAGCTTTTGTAAAGGCTAATGGTTTTTTAAGTAAAGGAATATGAAATTCTAAATACCAACTTGCTAGCGCCCCTCTTAGGGCCTCAGAAGCAGCCATGCATGTGAGGGATCCCTGAGCTTCATCATAAACTCACCCTTGAGTACTTGTCACACACTCTGAACAAATGCAAGGCTTCATAGGTAAGGGTGAGATGGCTGTTACATGATTAATCAATGATTTTTGCCACAATTCCCTTCTTAATAAGAATTTTAGCATCTTGGTAAGTTTTGTAAGGGTATGATGATGGAATTTATGGGAACTGTAAACTGATAGGTAGGGTCATTCCTGTTTAAATCTTTTTTTTTTAATTTTTAACGTTTATTTTTGAGAGACAGAGATAGAATATGAGTGGAGGAGGGGCAGAGAGAGAGGAAGACAGATTCTGAAGGAGGCTCCAGGCTCCGAGCTGTCAGCACAGACCCCTACGCGGGGCTTGAACTCATGAATCACGAGATCATGAGCTGAGCCGAAGTCGGACGCTTAACCGACTGAGCCACCCAGGTGCCCCCAAATCTTCTTCATCAGTTAGATGAGGAGTGATGCTAAATGCCACCTCCTTTGTAGGCCTGACAAAAGCAGCAGCATATCATAGAGCATAGCTGAGGCTTCGTTTAGAGTTTCTTCTTCACTATTTTTAGTTGTGTGATATTAAGCAAGTTATTTAATATTTCTGGGCTTTAATTGCTTCCTCTATAATAAAGGTAATGGTGGATAGAAAAAAGCTTAGATTTGAAATAAATCTGCTCACTGTTCCCCTGACAGTTAGTATTTTCTCCTGAAAAAGTTATCATGGGCATCTTGGAAGGAGTGTCCTGCTTGTATTGTGATTCCTGCTTTCAGTACATTAAATGAGCCTTTTTCTTTTTCTTTTCCATCTTGTTTAGGCTTTGCTACAAGATGTGTGTGTGTGTGTGTGTGTGTGTGTGTGTGTGTGTGTGTGTGTGTGTGTTTGTAAGTGACCATTTAATTCCAAAGAACCAAGTTACAGATTGTTGGGTGGGTGGTGAGAAGCAGTATATTTTTCTTTCAAGCGCTTATTTAGAGTGATTGTTAACATGTATCCTTAGTGATTAAATCATTAAGCGAGAATACAATTGTGAAATAATGTTTTCTCAAGCTACTCAATTTTTTTAAGCATGGCACAGCAAACATCAACTCATTGCTTTTATTCTGACTGATCTGAATTCCTATTACCAAACACTTCATAAATAATTCAAAAGGAAAACAATGGATAACTCATGTTATTTTTTCTTTCATAAATAATGCTTTCAAACCCATTAAGTTGTGTCTTCATAGCAGCTTATGAAATGGAGACTTTCCCACTCTTTGGTTAAATCTGATCAGTGCAGTCTGAGAAGATACATAATTGTTATGTAGTAATTAGGACAAGATGCCTCCATTTATTGGGTACCTTCTGGGTCACAGGCACTATTCTAGGCACTCCCTTATTTCATTTTATTTTAACAATAGCCCTGAAAAGTATTTTTTTTCCATTTTACAAATGAAGAAACTAAAAGTAAATAAAAGATAAATAATCAGCCCTAGGTTATATAATTAAAAAAACCAAGAGACAGCTAGAGCTCAAAGTCATCTGCATCCGATGTGTCCATCACTACCATATGATGAATGTGCACTATCTGAAAGATAGAAATTTGGAGTTCTTGGTTCATCTGTCTGACACCAATTTTAATGAGTTCAGAGTGGGATTTTCAGATTTTACTCCCATCACTCACTCTTTCATCCATGGAGATTTTTACTGAGATCTCTTGACAATAGAAATAGTTGCCAGATTATAAACAAATATTTTCAATAGGTAGCCAAGTCCTCAGGATCCTCAAGATTCAGGGTCTTTAGTCAAAAGGCTTAGTCATGGGGACCCCAGTATAATCTCCTTTCTGATCCCAACCCTGAACATGGACAGGCTTTTTCACATGTGCTGAATGCCAAGTTCCAATAGAAATCATGAGATAATTCACCCAAATGACAGCATGGTTCAAGTGCCAGATCTTTGCTGTGTGCTTGTTGCACGAAAGAGGAAAAATACAAGAGGATGTAGAAAAATGACCCAGTGAATGGCTTGGTAGGAAGAACTAGGGGAAAGGATAAGGTATAAGCAGATTCCTGTAGTATAGAATTGTTGCTTCTTTACTGGTCCATGTGACAGCAGGTAAAAGAGAAAGGATAGCATTTGCTTTAGTCTCCATGGCACAGTATTCCTGATGCCTAATTAAAAATAAGCCAAAAATATATTTGGCTTAGATAATTGCAGGAGGATGGTAGGATATCATTTATATTTAAGCCAAAAAACAGTATGGTAACTGGAATAAATACTTGTTTTAATTCTAGGCCTTACTAGATATTTGCTCCATTGCTTGGGGCAAGTTATTTAGAATCTCTGAGTCTCATTATTCTCACATCTAAAATGATGCTAACAATATCTGTCTCTTAGAGATATTATAAAAATTGAAATATTTATGAAGTAAATGTTACCAGGCATATAGTAAACACTCAATAAATGTAACATTTATTGTTATTGATGATAATAATAATAATAGTACATGCCCATGAATCCATAGAGTAATACTTTTAGCCTTAGAAAACCACTGCCACAACTGGTATTTATTTTATTCATACTCAATTCCAGAAAGTTTAGGTGTAAACCATTGTTATACCCATTTTATACATAAGGAGCCTTACAGAGGATGTTAATTACCTGAGCTCACATAGCTAATAAATGGTAGAATAGTCAAGTTCTGTACCAGTTTCATGAGTTATTGATTATACTTGGATTATGTCAAACATAATAGAATCTTATTTTCAAAATTAATATAACCTCAGTATTTCTCCCTTAAAAATTTCCATTGTTGGAAAAAAGACAGTCTCTTTAACAAATGGTGCTGGGAGAACTGGACAGCAACATGCAGAAGGTTGAAACTAGACCACTTTCTCACACCATTCACAAAAATAAACTCAAAATGGATAAAGGACCTGAATGTGAGACAGGAAACCATCAAAACCTTAGAGGAGAAAGCAGGAAAAGACCTCTCTGACCTCAGCCGTAGCAATCTCTTACTCGGCACATCCCCAAAGGCAAGGGAATTAAAAGCAAAAGTGAATTACTGGGACCTTATGAAGATAAAAAGCTTCTGCACAGGAAAGGAAACAACCAACAAAACTAAAAGGCAACCAACGGAATGGGAAAAGATATTTGCAAATGACACATCGGACAAAGGGCTAGTATCCAAAATCTATAAAGAGCTCATCAAACTCCACACCCGAAAAACAAATAACCCAGTGAAGAAATGGGCAGAAAACATGAATAGACACTTCTCTAAAGAAGACATCCGGATGGCCAACAGGCACATGAAAAGATGTTCAACGTCGCTCCTTATCAGGGAAATACAAATCAAAACCACACTCAGATACCACCTCACGCCAGTCAGAGTGGCCAAAATGAAGAAATCAGGAGACTATAGATGCTGGAGAGGATGTGGAGAAACGGGAACCCTCTTGCACTGTTGGTGGGAATGCAAATTGGTGCAGCCGCTCTGGAAAGCAGTGTGGAGGTTCCTCAGAAAATTAAAAATAGACCTACCCTATGACCCAGCAATAGCACTGCTAGGAATTTACCCAAGGGATACAGGAGTACTGATGCATAGGGGCACCTGTACCCCAATGTTTATAGCGGCACTCTCAACAATAGCCAAATTATGGAAAGAGCCTAAATGTCCATCAACTGATGAATGGATAAAGAAATTGTGGTTTATATACACAATGGAATACTACGTGGCAATGAGAAAAAATGAAATATGGCCTTTTGTAGCAACATGGATGGAACTGGAGAGTGTGATGCTAAGTGAAATAAGCCATACAGAGAAAGACAGATACCATATGGTTTCATTCTTATGTGGATCCTGAGAAACATAACAGAAACCCATGGGGGAGGGGAAGGAAAAAAAAAAAAAAAAAAAAGAGGTTAGAGTGGGAGAGAGCCAAAGCATTAGAGACTGTTAAAAACTGAGAACAAACTGAGGGTTGATGGGGGGTGGGAGGGAGGGCAGGGTGGGTGATGGGTATTGAGGAGGGCACCTTTTGGGATGAGCACTGGGTGTTGTATGGAAACCAATTTGACAGTAAATTTCATATATTAAAAAAAAAAAAAAAATTTCCATTGTTTCTCCATTGCTTCTAGGATAGAATACAAACACTGTAGCATCGTATTGGGACATAGTATCAGTACAACCTTCGTCTCCAACCATGTCTCCTGACAGTTCCACCCTCCACCCCCTGCCTCATATCTAACACACTCCAGCCACACTAGTCTTCTCACTATTTCTTTAATATGCCTAACCCCATGCAGGATTCCATACCTTGCTTATGGCTTACTCTGCCTGGAATATCCTTACAGCCCTCTATGTATCCTCAACCCACTATTGAACTCAAACTCGTTGAATTTGAACTGGTCAGATATCATCTCCCATGTGAAAGCTTTGCTGAATCCTCTGTGCAGGGTTAAGGATGTTCTTTTCTGTGCCTAGATTTAACATTTCCACATTGTATTGTAAATGTCTGTTTCGTGTCTTGCAAGAATATGAATCCCTCGAGAGAGACTTAACTTATTCTGCTCTGTAACCTCAGTACCTGCAGTTGTCTGTGAGTAGGTAACTAGTGAATGTTTGCTGATTAAATGAATGAAATAAACTGATATTCTCCTTAGCCCTATGCTGATGAGTAGCACTGAGTCCAGTGAGTGGGCTGGTAGTGACAGAGCTCTTATGGGAATCCAAGGTGCCACTGAATCCAGCCTTGTGTCTTTTATGATAGATACCACTTGTCTAGTTGTGACAAGGTAGCATTTTAACAATGCTTTTAAGAAGCAGTCAGCCTTGGAGAACACATCTTTGTTCAGTGGATTCATCTTAATGGTTGACTTCTTGTTCTCAATGGGGTACTTTTGGCACTGGAAGTATAATGAAGCAGATTCACATAAAGGAAAATGTGATATCTGTGCTATCACTTATCTGCATTTCAGCAAGGCATTTGGCACACTCTCATGATAGCCTGATGGACCAGATGGAGAAACACTGTCTAGGTAAATGTAGCATTCAATGGATTAGTAGCTGGTTAAATAAAGTATTGTACCTAAGCATCTACGCAATGGAATTCTTGCTCCCAAAATGCGTTCATTTCTCTTCTCACTCTCTAGGTCTCCTGAGGCACACAGCCCATGTCCTTTCTTCTCCCAACAGCCAACCTTGACTACTTCAGTCTATAATCACAAAAGAATTAAAAAATAATTTTAAGCCTTTTTAATTTTTTTTTTCACATGTGTTTGTTTTATGATCCCCAAAGCCCTTTAGAACAGGACTTGTGTCTTATTATTTTCTCTTCCATAACACATTTATAGGCCTGCCATAACAGTAAGGCCACAGGACCTAGAGTCAGACAGAATTGGGCCAAATCTCTGCTCTGGCACAAACTAGCCATCTAATGGTGAGCCTTTATTTTGCCCCTCATGTGTAAAATGGGGACAAGAACATCTTTGTCCTCATGAATGTAATCATTCTTCGTGTCTTCGGTTGTGATTACTTCCTCAGGGTAGCCTTTCTTGAAGCTTCAGACTATGTTAGTTCCCCATTAAAATGCTCTCATAACATTATTATCTAATCTGATCTTTAAAATAAATTACAGTACTTAATTTTATAATTATTTAATAAAAGTTTTACTCATTAAATTTTAATTTCCATGAGGTCAGGGACCATGTTTGTGTTTTACACTCCTGTAGTTGTAGCACCCAACTGAAAACTTGGACCATGAAAGTCACTGAGTAAATGTTTCTTCTGTAAATGAATCAACTTTAGTGCTGCCTACATGGTCCTGCCTGCCTCAGCAGTCCCATTTTGAGCCATCTTCCTTATCTCTCTCCATATGCCAGCCACATTGGCCTCTTTTAGTTCCTCAAAGCTTTTATGCTTTTTCTTTTTGTGGGTCTTTCTCACATCATTCCCTCTATTTGGAACAGAATTATTTTCCTGTGCTCCTTTGACTCTAGTCTTTCTCTAGACAATGCCTACTCTTCCTCCACATTTCTTCTTCAACATCTCTTCCTAAAGAAAGCTTTCTGTGTTGGGGTACCTGGTGGCGCAGTCAGTTGAGCATTTGACTTCAGCTCAGGTCATGATCTCATGGTTCATGGGTTCAAGCACCACATCAGGCTTTGTGCTGACAGCACGGAGCCTGCTTTGTATTCTTTCTCCCCCTCTCTCTGCCTTTTCCCCATTCGCACACTCTCTCTTTCTCAAAACTAGATAAACATTTTTACAAATGTAAAAAAATAAAACCTTCTGTGCACACCTTCACACCTATCCCCACCCTGGGAGAACTATGTTAGGACCCCATTGCAACTTATTCTGTATCTTCATTGCTCTTATAATAATTGTAATTATTTATTTAATGTAGACTCCTAGATACATGGTAAAGTGCAGGAAATCAGACACTGTATTTACTGCCGTGGGAGTCCCTAGGGTCCAGCACAATATGTGGCACATATGTACTAATAAATATTGCCTAGGGAATTTAGGATCTTTAACTGTAGGCAAGAAGACTAAGGAAAAGAAATAGAAAAATGAACAGGGTTGTGGTGGCAGAGACTGAAATCTTCTCACTAAAATCAGTTTTCTCTTCCTCTTAGGCACAAGCCTAGAGTACATGGTACACCTCTGGCACAGCTAGATGTGACTGTGTGACTGGGTAATAAAAGAAAAGTGTCCCTTGTGCTCTTTCAGACTGACCCATATAGAATTCCTACTCAGTCTTCTCTATACTTTTTCTTCCTTGTAGAATGCTGCAGGGATATTGGAAGTCACATGTTAAGTATTTCAGGGTCTTCTTTAGCCTAGGTCCCTGAGTGTCCTTTTGGGGGAGAGCCATAGCTATCTTACTTCTAGGATCACCTGCCTCAGGCTGTCACATGTGTGGGAAATAAACCCCTTTTTGGATGTTTCTTTCATCTTGTGTTTGAGCCAGTCTGCATTTTGGAATGTATTTATTATAACTTCATTTAGGCTAACTGATAAAATAGCTTCTATAAAATATTTGAAGGACTGTTTTATGACAGAGGGAACAGACTTACTCTGTGAAGTAGGTTAAATGTTACTTAAGCAGTTGTCTTAAGTGTGAGTGGCAGCTTCACCATCCCCTGAGAATGTAAATTCTCAGGTCCCTACCAAGACCTGCGGGATCAGAAACCCTGAGGAGGAACCTGTGGTCTGTGTTTTAGCAGGCCCCTCAGGTGATTCTGATACATATCAACTTGGAGAACCACTGGACTTTGAATATAGAGGGGCTTAACCCTTGGAAGGTTTTTGACTTTGGATGACTTGGTTAATCTGAATTATAATTTTTTCAGTTAAATGTGAGAGATATTTAGAGTGCTTTTTATAAAGTACTTATCAAAGGGTAGATTCTCAAACCATGTCTGTTCTCTTCCTTCCATTTCTATGTGGCTCCATGTGAAACTAGGCCACAGTGAGGATTCTAGGAATTAATGGACCAGGGATGAATAGAAAATCACTAGTGTAGTATATGGAAGTTAAGATGTCCTGGGCTACTATGCCAGACTTAAGAGTAGAGGAACAATGTGTGATAGATTAGAAGTGCTAGTCAGCTCTGCTTTTAAGGTTAGGTTGACTTGTTCAGTGTTTAATATCATTCTTTGACCTGATGATTTATGAATATTTTTTTTTCCAGCAGCTAACCTCTTTTTCTTTTGTGAACACATATAAAGGGTGTAGAAACAGTTCTTAGCACTCAGTATGAGTGAGTTAGTCATTAGTAAACTAAATTCCATGAGGTCAGTGGTTTTTGCTGTATTTTCTACAGTCTTCTCAGCACATAAAACCTTGCCCTACATATAGCATGTGCTCAATAAATATATGTTGAATGAATAAATGAAATAGTATTTGTTATATACATGACATAGTTTTATTCATAATGGCTTCTTTTCTCCACTTCTTCTACACACCCACTTTGACTTTAGTTTAGAGCTATGCTATGGAATGCTCCCTGACACTAGCTCATTGAGTCCTGAAGTTTAATTTGCATATCTGTCACAGGGGAGGCTATCAAAATGCAGATTCTGATGCCATAAGTTTGGGGGGGAGCCCTGAGATTCAGCATTTCTGACAAGCTCCCAGGTGATGTTAGTGCTTCTCTTGCATATGCCCAATTCATTCCCACCTGTTCAGACCCCTGAAATTCCATTATCATCATTATTGTCGCAAAAGGCATAATAATCCTTTTTGGTTTGCACATCTCTCCAGGAAATACATTGCTTTTGAGTGGTATTGGTCCAGTATATTTTGAGCAAATGAACTTCTAATTATTGTTTAAAGCTATTTTATATTTTGGAAGAATTGTAACTTTTAATTATAGAAAACTTCAGATGTAGAAAAAAGCAGAGAGGATAGTAAACTCCCATATATTCCTCACAGCAGTTCAGTAATTATGAATTTATGGCCAATCTTATTAATCTATAACTCTTCCCACCACTAGATAGATATTTTGAAGAGGATCCATGTATCATTTGACTCATAAGTAATTCAGTAAGTATCTCTAAAATATAAATCTTAAAAATATAGCAACAATCTCATTCTCACACCCTTTGAATTGATAATTTCTTAAAACAATTTTTTTTTAACATTTATTCACCTTTGAGAGATAGAGACAGAGCACAAGTGGGAGAAGGGTAGAGAGAGAGGGAGACACAGAATCCGAAGCAGGCTACAGGCTCTGAGCTGTCAGCAGAGAGCCCAATATGGAGCTCAAACCCATGAACTATGAGATCATGACCTGAGTTGAAATTGGCCACTTAACAGACTGAGCCACACAGGCACCCCAATAATTTCTTAGTATCCTCAGTTGAGTATTCAGTGTTCACATTTTCTAATTACCTTTTTATTGTCCTTTTTTCAGTGGTTGTTTGGTTTGTTCAAATCAGGGTTCAAACAAAGGCTGCACATTGAATTGGTTGGTGTGTCTGTTAAAATTATTTAATTTTAAGATTATTTGACTAAACATGTCTCTTCTCTCTCTTTTTTCCTTAAAAAAATTATTTGGTGAAGAAATGGGATCATTAGTTCTATAGACCTTCCCATATTCTAGATTTGGGTGATTGGATTGTCATGATGTCCTAACAAATATTACTTTGTCCTTTGTATTTCCTGTAAACATATAGTTAGATCTGGAGGCTTAGTATGTTTTAGATTCTAGTTTTTTGTTAAGAATGACTCATAGAGGCTGTTGGAGGGCATTTCTTAAATTAAAAGACAGTTGAGGACAGCTGGATACCTAAGGATAAGAGGAGGAGAGAGCTCACTAAAGTGTCCAAGACTGGGAAGCTTTTGGCTACACAAGCTTTGGAAACCCTGGTTTTTCCTAATGTGGCTAAAGGTGGTACCTTGTCAGAGGTAACTGATTCAGACAACTCTCTTGGGAAATGCTTGTACGGTTATGTCTATTGGCTTCTTAAGAAGCCTGGTGTGAGTCACGGCACAAAACTATCTTGGATTCAAAAGAAGAATGGAACCAAGTTTTCAAATGTCATTAAATTCGTGGAATTTATGCGAGGATTAGAATTTAAGAAGTAAGAGAGGAATTAAGCCTGTTGATTTTGACCCAGATAATAACAGAATGTCCTACTCAGTGATTACTGAGTACCAGAGGTTAAATAACTTAGAAGTCAGACTCCAGGGTTTGTGGGCACAACCGCTGTACTATACCACTTTTCGAGGAAGTATGTCACTCCTCTGCTAAAATCCTTTAGTGTCTCCCATGGAAAATACACAAATTTATTAATCTAGTGTACAAGGCTCTTCATTGGTAGACCTTGCTTATCTTGACAACTTCATCTCTGAAAACTACCTTCTTTCTCTCCTGCCCATCCGTAGAAACAAAGAAGATAATACCTGACCCAATTACATTGAAATTATTTTACTTCTTTGAATGCACCATACTTTCCTACTTCTTGGCTTTTTCACATGCAGTTTTTCACATAGTCTTTCCTCCTATGTCTTTCCTTCGACCACTCTTTCATCATACCAATGCATACTTAGCCTTCTGCTTCTAGGTTCAACTTTCTTTTTTCAGAAGTCTTCTGATGATCCTCACCTGGAGGTTAACAGCTCCTCTGAGCTCTCATAAAATTTGTGTTTCTGCTCTGTGGGAATTTAGTGTACCATATTTCCATTCCTTCTCTGAAAATATGACCAGAAGATCTGCAATGCAAGAGACCACTTCCATCTCATTCATTGCTTTTATCATAGGAACGCTGTTGGTTTCCTGCCCTGTATTAAGTGCTTGAAAATATGGTTTGAATTAAGGACAACCAGGCTAGCATCTTCAGATAGAAATAGGATAGACTTAGCCAGAAAGATCTGCTCCCCATAGACATTCAAACCACACTTCTCAGATGAGGCCAAGCTTCTTTAAACTAACATCATAAAATGAGGTCCTCAGATCCTTGCCCATTACTTTGATCTTCCCTGATACACATAAACCTTTTGGTGAGCTAATCTATTTTGCTTTAAGCCCCGTCTAACAGATAGGTGAGATAGAGGAGCCATATAGAATATGCATTCCATGAGTACTAAAACCTGCCTATGGCTGAGAATTTTTTAAATAAGGCATGTTTGTACATGGAGCTGCATTTTATAAAGCTCCATTAAGAGGTGTGGGGGCAGCAATCTGTGGTGATCATTCATCACCCTGCCCACACAGCAATTTTAAGTTACTTTGAGGCAGTGTTTTCTTTCATCTACAAACTGATAGTTCACTAGGGGGCTGGCATGCTGACTAATATATGTAGCGTTATTGGTGGCTGCTTAGAAACCCCCTGTTTCCCCGAATCATGTAAATTGTATTATTTTGACTCCCACTGACGAAGTGTGACTTCTGTTAACTCTTCTTGCCAAACTCCCTTCTTTTCCCTTTGTCAAGTTCTCAAAGCACTTGCTTCTCAGTAGGACTTAGAAAATTACTGAGGATGTTAGAGTGTATGTATTTTTATGTATAATACAGCTCATAAAATAGCATGCATATTGCAAGGAAAAACCTAGCCTCTCTTTTCCTTTTCTGTTTGAAATTATATATGAAATATTTAAATATAAGAGGGTGTTTTTCCTTGTTGGTGGTATAATTTAGCTACGAGGAACTTCCTGACACAACATCCACTAACCATCCACTAACTGGGATACTTGCTAGACGTCATCACTCTAAAATGATTGGATTACCAGAAATCAGGTCCTTCCTCTGAGGGTGGAGATATAAGGAATGCTGTGCTTTCATGATCAATAAATCTCTTAAATAATTCCAAAATGACAGTTGATTGGATTGATTTACTTGTTTCCAAATTTCAGTTCTTTTGTTGGAAAGTTAGCTTCTTGAGGACCGAAACAATGTTTTATTCATGTTTGTATCCCTTTCAGTACATAGCACTATTTCATGTATAAAACAAGTTATTCAGTATATGTTGAATTTAATTGAATATTCATTGCCATGAATTGTGAATCCTTATTGAAAGGATAGATATATCCTTATTTCTATTTTTTATCTTTCTAAGAAATATCCTTATTTCTATGTGTTCATCCTTATTAGAAAATATTAAAACATAAGTACGTTTTAACATAGCACATGCCATTCAATAGATATGATCCAAGCTTTAAAAATATTAAAATATTTAGCTTCAATACCTCAATAAAAAAGTTCTATTAAGTATTTGGGGCACACAAAGATGACTGTGATATGATATATGAATGTAGATACATTATAATCAAACATGGAGATGGATATGCAAACAAGGATTCAGTTACTATGAAGGCCTTCTGGATATTTCTAAAATTATCAAAGGTGAGGATTGGCTGCTCTTGAGGATGCTCGTAAGTTTGTGGTACAGATTCTTATTTTCAAGGCAGCTCTCCCAAAAATCCAGAGTAATCTAGCCTGGTTGATCTAGTCAGACATTCTAAGAAAACCACAATCATACCTCATACCCAGGACTAATTCCTAATGACTTTTTGGACTCATTTTCAAACCCTCCCCATCTCCTTAAACTTCTCTGATCCTTAAGCTCTCCCTGTGTTTTCTAGAACTCAGCACTGATCTTCAGCAAATCTTGAAGTGCAACCCGTTTTCTTAGCCTCCCCTTTACTTTATTTTTCTTAGCAGAAACCTGACTCTCCTCACGTGTTTTCCCCAGATTCCTCTCCATCACAGGCTGTTTTGTCTCTCAAACCTTTCCTATATAGACCCCGAAAGTGGGATAGATGGTATCATTATTTCTCTGTGCCACTTTCACACCATTTTCCCTTTGTCCTCCATAAAAGCACCCAACTTTGAGTCTTACGTCATCAGGTTTTACCACCCACCATTATACTTTGCTGTAGTCCTCCACTACCCCCTGGGTCACTTCCCCTTATTTCTCAAAGATTTAGCTCCTGGCGTATTTTTACTCTCTAAAACTAACCATGTCTTAATTCTTAATGATTTCAATATATGTAATGATGATTATTCCAACACTATTGCTTTTCAGTCCCTTTAAATCTTCTGCAATGGTTTTATTCTACCTTAGCGTACAAACTACCTTGGTCATATCCTGTAGCTGTCATTACCAATAACTACAACTGTTGTATAACTATACATTTAAATACTATCTAAGTACCACTACCTTCTATCTTAATGACTTCCTGCCTTTTGTAAACCCCAACTATAATCTTCATACTCACTGGAACTTTCAGTTCTTTAAACCTATATCCTTGTTTCTCAGTACTTTTAGAGCTTCTCCACTATGTCCTACTCTTGACTCTGTTATTGACTTTCTGGAACACCTGCATGAATCACTTTATTTATGCATCAGATTTCCTCATCTGTAAATTGAAGAAATTGCTAAAAGTAATAATAATGCTAATAATAATAATAATAGTAATAATATGGTCAACTTTTATTCAGCACTTACTATGTGTTAAACAATATTATAAATACTTTTTATTTATTAATTCATTCAATTTTTACAACAACGCTGTTATTCTGTTAGGTAGGTGAGAAAATTGAGGCAGAGAGAAGATAAATAGCTTATCTAATATAGGTAAGCTATCATCTCACTTATGAGCTAACTACTCATAAGTATGTGGACTTCTTTAGGAAAACCTTCATTTGAAAGCAGTTTTAAAAATAATTTGTTTTGGGGTGTCTGGGTGGCTCAGTTGGTTAAGTGTTTAACTCTTTATTTTGGCTCAGGTCATGATCTCACAGTCGTGAGATTGAGCCCCTCCTTGGGATTCTGTCTCTCCCTCTCTCTCTGCCCCTCCCCTGCTTGCGCACATACACACTCTCTCAGAAAATAGATAAATAAACTTAAAAAAATTATTTCATGCTGTTGTTTGTACCTTCCAGTAATTATAAAAAAAGTAGACAAAACTTGTCTTCCATTCTAGACTTTGACTACTCTCAGAGCTTGTGAGATGTAATGGATATGCGTTATATCCCTGGTAAAGAAGAAGCTGTTAAATTTAATGTAATGTTGGTAGTCTGGTAGATGGGAGAGGGTGAGGACTGGAAAGATTTTTTTCTGTCTTAAAAGAAATGATAATAAATGTATAACACCTATTCATTTTTAATTTGGAGTCCTGCAAGAGCCTGTGATATAGTTTGGGTAAGCATGATTTTCTCTCTGGTTGTAAATTAAGCAAAACAAAACAAAAGCAGAGGTAAGGGACATAAAAGAAATAACTACAACTGAACTTTGGAGTAAACAGGATTTAGAATCCTCTTTATCATCCTCAAGATAGCAAGCCAGCATATTTACTCAGTGACCAAAACTGAAACCCTATTACCATTGGTTACTTGTGTTTCCTCACTCAGCTCTACTTCTAATCAATCCCCAAAGTGACTCCAGTTCTCTACATTTCTCTGAGCCAACACATTTAAAGGGTGAACTCATTTTCAGAAGTAGCAATGGTTTCTATCAAAAGCAATCCTCAGTTATAAGTGGAGCAAGGCTTCTTAAAAAATATATCTCACAGAGGACAAGCTAAGTCATGTATAATTTACTTTCTAAATGTGTTCGAGTTTATTCTGATTTGTCTTTCTGAAGTTATGAACCAGGTAGTCAGATAGCATAGGTCTCACTGATTCATATATCAGTATATAATCTCAGTTCTTTTACTTTATTCCCACTGCAATTATCCCAAACTGGGCTTTCATCATTTCATACTGAGATGATTATAATTTCCTCCTACCTGGTTTTCCTGCTTTCAGTTTCTCCCCTCTCCATTTCATTTACCACACGTAACTAGAATGATCCTTTTAATAGGTTGAACCAAAGAAAATTGCTGATATTTGACTATTTTTGACTAGTGCAAGAAGAAAAAAAGACAATTTCATGTGACCTAATATAACATAGATACAACTATGTTATTCTTTGGCTTAAAATCTTTTTGTGGTTCTTTGCTGTCCTTATTAAAAACTCCACATTCTCCATAATGATATACGGGAGCATGCTCTGTAAACAACAGACACTAAACTTGACTGCCTGACCACAGTTCAAAAAGTCAAAGGCTTGCAGAGATCAGATGAATAGTGTAAATATTTGACATGACTAGAACAAGACCTAAGAGTGGTGCATATGGGGAATGCTGATTATAATGCAGCGCAAGCACACCCTTTCTGAAGGAGCCTCTCCACTAGGTTGCTTCAATCATTTCAAACTTCTGATCCTCCAGAAAAGTTTCATCAGCAATAGTATTTTTTTAAACATTAGTAGCAGATATGTATATAGAGTGTAGTATAGGCTAGGCATTACTCTAAGCCCATTTCAATGTGGTTAGCTAATTCAAAATTTTAATAATCATTGTACAGTCAAGCGTAACACATATATAAACAAAATGTGACCTGAAAAATTCCTTTTCCTGGCTTTGTCCAGACAGGTCTGACAAGATATCAAACTATTTTTAATCTTCATACAAACCAGTCATTTATACACCTTGAAGTTTTCACTCCTGTGGTATTCTCTGTGTTGAGTTTTTTTCCTTCTTTCCCACCCCCCTTCAACACTTCGACTCCAATTGGCAACTTTTTATTCATTCTTTAAAGCTAAATTCATGTCCTCCTTTAAAATTTTCTAATATCCTTCTGACCCTTGTTTCCTCTGTCTTTCATAGCACTTCCCCCCGCCCATTTTTTTCCTCAGCACATAGCTCATACATAGTAAGCACTAAAAGTGATTTACTAAATAAATGAATGACTATTCTAGAGGATTATTTAAAGCCCATTCATTTGTTTAACAAACATGTTTGATCATATATTATGTCAGACAGTGTTTTATAAGAATCTAGAATGCTTTTGTGAAAACTAGAAATAATACACTATAAACTTTCTAGATTTGTACTTTACTGAAGTATCAGTTGTAATAATTTTATCATTTGCCTAAACACTTTGCAATGAGTCAGTTCCTTAGAGCCTTTATCAGTACCCAACAGATAATGGATTTTGATATATCTTGAAAATGGGAGTTAGGTAGCAAGATGCAATTTCAGAAAGCTATTCCTTTTCAAAAGCTCAACTAGACTTGTTTGGCAGTTTCCACTAGCCCTATAGAAAATCAGGGAGAGGGAGAGGTGTAGTCAAGTTGCTTTTGAATGCTATGTGACATTCTACTGATGGAGGTTTTTTGTTTTTTTGGGGTGTGTGTGTGATATTTTTGTTGTTGTTGTTGTTTGGTTGTGGTGGGGAGTAAGGGGAGAGGAGAGGAAAGGAGAGGAGAGGAGAGGAGAGGAGAGGAGAGGAGAGGAGAGGAGAGGAGAGGAGAGATAGATAGATAGGGAGAGGGAGAGGGAGAGGGAGAGGGGGAGAGAGAGAGAGAGAGAGAGAGAGAGAGAGAGAGAGAGAGAGAGAGAGAGAGAATCTTAAGCAGGCTCCACATCCATGCAGAGCCGACTCAGGGCTTGATTCCATGATCATGAGATCATGACCTGAGCTGAAATCAAGAGTCAGATGCTTAACTGACTGAGCCACAGAGGTGTCCCTAGTGATTTTTTTTTTAAAGATGAGTTCTCTGCTTTGTTTAAAATACACACACATAAACACACATACAGAGACACAAGATAAGATAAGGAGATATATACGAGACAAAGAGAAAACAGTGGTAGAGACATCACAGGAACTAGGAATGTTATTAATATATAGGCACACATACAAAGACACATATATACATACACACATTTTTCTTAACATTCTAAGATTGAGTGAATCAGTGTCTGAAATCACATTTCCAAGTTTTCATATTACTATATCTCAAATGGTAATGATCTCATTTTGGCTATGTATTAATTTCTATTGCTGAATAGCAAATTATTACAGATTTAGTGATAACATGTATTTACTTAACAATATGTTTATTATCTCATAGTTTCCATAGGTTAGGAGTCTGGATGCGGTTTTGCTGGGTCCTCTGCTCAGGATCTTACAAGGCTATAATAAAGGTGTGTCTGGGTTGCATTCTCATCTAGAGACAGGGCAGGAGTGGAATCCACCTTGAAACCTTTTCAGGTTATGGACAGATTCATTTCCTTGCAGCTATATGACTGAGGGCCTTAGCATTTTGTGACAATTGGCTGGAGGCTATGCTTGGCCTAGGGGCCACATACAATTCCTTGCCACATGTGCTTCCTAATGTAACTGCTTACTTTGTGGAGCCCACAAGGGAAAGTTCTCTCCCTAGAAATGTCTCAGTCTGCCTTTTAAGAGCTTGTTCCTAGTTAGCTCATCCCCATCCAAGGGAATTTCCCTTCTGATTAACTCAAAATGAACTGATTTGAGGCCTTAATTATATCTTTAAAAAATTCCTTCATTTTTGCCATATGCTATTGGCTAAAAGCAAGTCACAGGTTGTTATGGCCTGAATTGTATCCTCCCCTGACTGCCTCCCCGCCCCTGCCCCTGCCCCTACCCAAGTTCATATATTGAATTCTTAAACCCTCAGTACCTCAGAGTGTGACTATATTTGGAGATAGGATAAAGTTAAATAAAGTCATCAGGGTAGGTCCTAATCCAATATAACTGATGTCCTTATAAGAAGAGGAGATTAGAACACAGACACACGACTGTATTGTGTAAAGACAGAGAAGACAGCAATCTAGAGCCTAAGGAGAGAGACCTCAGAAGAATTCAACCTTTGATCAATACTTTAATTTCAGACTTTTAGCCTTCAGAATTGTGAAAAAATTAATTTCTGTTGTTTAAGCCATCTAGTCTATGGTATTTTGTTATGGCATTACTACCAAATAAATACACATGTCCCACCCAACTTTAAGGAGCAGGAGTAGGAGTCGTTGGGAGTGGGGATGTATACAGGGCATAAAAATCAAGGCACAGGAATCCTGGAATCCATCCCAGAATCTTCCTTCCATAAGCTACAACCACAAATAGCTTAATCTGGGGAAGAGATGGAGTAGCATCATGCATCGATTTTGGGATCTCCTTTATTTCCAGGAGGATTATACTTCTCTATCCTTCTAAAACCAATGAAATGTGAGCAAAGGGGTCCAATATCACTTCTAAGTGACAAGATGAACCATTTAATGCTAGTGTTCACTTCTCTAGCCCTTCTGGGGCAAACCTGAAGATTTTCTGTGGTGGTGGTAGCCTCTTAATATGGTGAACCTCCATCAAACTGGGTCCCTGAATATTTATCATGAATAAAGCCCCACTTACCAAACCACACTAAACATGTACCATAAGCAAGAACCAAACTTGTGTTAATTTTAAGCCACTGACATTTTGGAGTTGTTTATTCTAATACTATAATCTAGCCTAACCTGGTAAGACAATTGAGACTGAGAAAGTTTTACATTGTAAATGAACTAAGGGAGTTAAACAGTAAAAAACAAAGTACTTGAACAAATTTGTGCAAAATTGTGAAGCAAGGTGGCCATTTTCTTTATATCCTATGAATTGCTGTCAGAAGTTTATATGATACCAATTGGGACTGATGAAATGATAACAAGAGTTCAGATGAAAAATAAGATGTCCCTCTTTAAAAGATTCCTCTGATCAACAGTTTATATAAAAAAAATTAATCTCATGAGTCATCAGCTCCTATGGTAGAGCTGTATCTAACTCTAATACTGGGGTAGAAGAAAACTATATAAGATAATCTTAGAAAGTTCACCAGAGCTTTGAAGTGAATAACCTTCAAGGTGAATTAAAATTCTATACCATATTGCCTCAAGGCTGTTTTCCATTTCACTTTCTCTTTCCCTCTCTCTTGCTCTTTTATTCCCAATCATCTTGAATCTTCCTCTTTTCATTATTCTACAGTGGTTTCTGTCTAAATAGTACACTGAAAAAGATAATTGTTGATTTTTTTTTTTTCTGGTTTGAAATCAGGAAAAAATAGGGAGGACTTACTAGGCTATGTTTTGTATAACTGAAAAGGAGTTGCAGTGAGATAAAGCTGAAGCAACAAGAAAGAATTGAAGAGCTGGAAAAAAGCTCTTGTAATATAATTCATTTCTAATTCTTAACTAGCCTCCATAAATGGAGGAAGACAAATCTATGGAGTCATCTTTGTCTTTCACTCTAGTGCTATCTTCAGATAAATGCTTTCAGGTAGCAATATTTTAGTTCAGATAAAAGGAAGGGTGGCTACCCTCTCTAATGGGAAGGAAGTCATGCAATTTATCCACTTTTGGCAAGTGACATAATAATATGTCAAAATCTCTGGTCTCACCCGCTTTGTGAGAAGCAGTTCACTTTCTCTTTCTAGTCCATCATCCCCACTGAAGTGTTACTTGGAACTGTCAAAGCCACCTGGAAAAGATCAATCTTTTTTGGTTAAGCAACTGTGAGAAAGAAGAGACATCAGGGGAAGCATGGAGAAGAAAGAATAGGTTAGATAGCATACTACTTAAAGACAGATCTTTTCTCACTATATATATATATATATATATATACACACACACACACACACACACACACACACACACACACACACACTCACACACACAAATAAAATCAATTATCAGAGAGTCAGACCCATAAGTATTCTGGTTACTCTGGAGACCAAAGTAGACCCTGCAGAACATAAGAATTTTTATTTTATTTTTGAATGTTAACATTTTGCTACCATTCTTGAATTAAAAAAATCTTAAATTACTTTAATTAGAAGCATTTAACACCTACTGTGAAATGGGTTTGATTATGTCTAGACAAGCATAGAATTTTTAATGTGTGTCTTTGTTACCCCACAGATGTGTCTATTTTCCCACTTTGAAAAGAAGTTTTGAAAGCATACAGTCCATTTCCTGAACATTGACAAGAAGCAGAGTATTATACTCCATTTGAGCACATTTATATTCTTAACGTTTGGGTAAACAAATAAGAAGGTTAAATAAACCAGAGAGAAGACAAAAAAAAAAAAAAAGCTATGATAATTACCTCTGTATGTGATCAATCTACATTATTTGAGGGTTTCTATGTGTATGTATCTGGGGCTACTCTTGGTTTATGTAATAGAATAGAAAAATGAAGTGAAATGGATATTATAATTTTACATCTTAAAAAATGACCTGGAAATTTAAAGCTGGCTTTTAAATGGTTGATTAACTGTAAGATGATTACTTTTACCTTTAGTAATTTTAAGCATTCTTCTAGATAAACTGCTTTTCGAACTTTGAACTATAATCCATTGTATTTAGGAAGTCATATGAAGCATAATTCATGATTTTCCCCAATCTTTTGAGGATTAATGCCATATGTATGAGAGAGAATAAAATGATTTTGATGATATTAGTCCTAAGTTTTATAGGAATGCCCAAACATGATTGTCAACCATTCTCCTTACTGAGTCATTTGCCTTATCTCCACTCCCATTTGCAATCCATTTCTAGAAGTCCTTTTAATTTTTAACATTTGATTTTTTTCTCAAATTTATCTACATCTTTCTACCTAAAGCCTCCCCTTTTCTTTCATCTCATCTCTACCCCACTGTGCTAGTCTATTAAGTCATCTCCACGGCTTTGCTCTTGCCCACCTCTAATTAATTTCCCACATTTTAGTAGAATACTGTTTGTAAGACAAATCCGATTGTGTCACTCTCCCAACTTGGAATATTTCAAAAGGATATTATCATCCTTAGCAGGAAAAGCAAGATGCATAACATAGCTTACAAATTCCTATAGGATCTGTTTCCTGCTCATAGCCCCCCTACCCCCAAATCCACAACCCAGTCTCAAAACTCTCCATGCTCTCTATCATGCAGCTGCCTTGGCTGACTTTCTCTTCTATGGATATATCATGGTCCCTCCTGTCTTTGGGGCCTCTGCACTTTGTATTCCATGTGTCCAAAGTGCTGTTCTCTTTTTCTGCTTACCTGTCTAGTGCGTACCTCCTTCAAGCTTTGTCTCAAATGTCAGTTGCACAGGGAAACCTTTTTATAGACCCCAGACTAGACCTCTTGTATATTTGTGTGACACCCCATACTTTTTCTTTATAATATATTTTGCAGGTTGTAAATATAAATTGTGCTGTCATGAACTTTCAAAGTTACGAAGTTCAAATGTGTACAAAGATGTAATCTCCTTAATTTCTGTTCAGCAGGAATGAAGGAAATTTCATTTCTGTCTATGATACAGCTAAATGTTGCCACAAGTCACTTCCAGATTTTTTTTTCAATTTCTTTCAGATAAATACAATTCTTTAGGTTCAAGAGCTTTCCCTCTTTCATCTCCTTTTCTTCTCTTAGGAAGATAGGAGTTCTTGGACCTCACAGGAGATGGGGTACCTTGTTCATAATGATTCTCTATTTTCTATAACCTGTGCTGAGATCTACCTGTTCTTTGTTCCTCCCTGTGCTGGCATTTCCTGCTACTACAGCTGATCTTGCAGTGACCTCTGATTGCCATATCCATGCTCTCTGTCTCATTCTAATCTATACCCCAAAGGCCTACTGACCTGTTTTTAAGACTAGATTTTTTTCTTGATTGCAGGAAATAGACGTTGCTTTCAAACTCAGTTGATTTTCTATATCCTGCTGGGGTCTGCTGCATTCTGTGAGGCTTCCTTCAGGTTCATCTGCCTAAGGACACCTCACTCAACAACAGCCAGAGCAGAGATGTGGTACCATGTTGGAATTTGGCTTTCCTATCAGCCTTGACTTCTTCCCAGAAAGCAACAGGGGCAGCAAGGCCCTGCTGTAGCCCAACTTACCTATGGTTTCATCTCAGGAGAAGGCAGAGCTAAGGGTCCTTTCTCAGCAGTGTGCAACAACCAGAGGCTTACTCTTTTTCTTTCACAGTTGTGAAGCTCCTACCCCAGATGAAAACTGGCTTTTCTTTGATCATCTTTCTAATATGAGACTGTGGATTAACTTTGCATCTATCTTCCTAAAATTTTGCCTCCTTTTATTATTCAGATGAAGCTTTTATTTTGAACCTCTTCTCATTGTCTTTCAGGACAATTGTCCCTGCAATGAGCTTTTAAAAAATGCATTCAGAAACTCAGTTGATTTCTGTTTTCTAAGCTGATTCACACTTTCCTAGGGCAACAAGGATGAATTTGAGAAAAACAAAAACAAAAACAAAATTGGTTATTTTTCAAAATGTTACCTTTCTACACGTGGTTGATTTTTATATTGTCCACAGAACTGTAAACTCTCCAAAGTCAAGAGTCAGGTTTCCATATGTGATGGTATTCCATAGCCCCCACTAAAGCTATTAATAAATATTATCGAAGAAATGAATGTAAAAACAAGAACCTTAGCAAAGGGAAATAAACTCGTACTTCACTTTAGTAGGTTGGGCCAAATCTAAAAAGATTATAAACTCTGCTAGAGTTGGTAGTCTGACCTGGGGTTTACCTATCTTGACCATCTAATATTAAGGTCTTATCTCACTCTGGGCTGGTCCTAAGGGGGAGGCCATGGTATTCTTTTGTCTCTGGCTACAGGGAATAATGAAAGAGATTATTACATTATTGTATTATTACAGCCAGAAAAAGCTTACAACCCACAGAAAGGGTGCAGAAGAGGAAGGAAAACATCAGAGACATGGCTGAGCTTTTCAGGTGAAACAAGTGTCATGGGTAACTTTGTTGCAATGGTCCTATGGATAAAAGGAAAGAAGAAAAGAGCCATACTCATTTTCATATAATGTATAATGACCTATTATTTGTGAATGCCTCGCAACTAGTGATATGGAATCTGACTAGTATCTCTTTTCTTTGGGAAGAAGAGAAAAGAGAGGGTATAGGGAGCTGTCACTGCTGTCTGCCTGCTGTACTTATTTCATTAAACCTTCACAGCCTAACCTGGCCCAGAGAGCAACTAATCTTTTTTGCTGTATGTGACAGCAAACAAATGTTGGGCTATGACCAGCTGATGGAAGCATATAGTTTTGGGAGTTGGAATACAAAAGTAAAATAAGATTCCATTTTCTTTTTCCCACCTACTTTTTATTATTGGCTTTTACAGTAAGAGGAATTTTCCAGTGAAGTTTCCATTTTAGGGGTCAGTCATTTCCTTCTTTGCTTTATTTTTACCACACTTCAGATTTCACAAAGAAAAACATTACAGAGGAATATAAAACTAAACTGTGATGAGCCTCACAATGCAGCACAGTTTAGAAATGGTTTGGGGAAAAAACACTCAGAACATTTAGGAGGTTTCTTAAGATCACCATGAAATGTACAAGGCCTAAAATTCTATTTAGATTATAATTTCAGAGTTAACAAACAATTACTGAAGTAATTTTGTCCATCATGCATAGTAATTACTTCATTTGGTGATTTGCTCAAGGTTAAACTGTAATTCAGTGTAAACTCTTAGGCAGTGATTTTGACTTCAACTAAGCTAGTCAGACTCTCTATTCAAGTAAAGTAAATATAAACACAAGAATGGAAAGGAGAAGAAAGCTGTAGTCAGGATATCTGATAGCTATGTCTTAAAAAAAAAGTCCATGAATTGCTGTAAAGATGGCCAAATCTTTCTTGACTGGCCTTTGTCCTTGTATAGGACTTCTTTATTCCCTGCTGCAATCCCAGTTTTCTATCCAGTATCTTTCGAATGAATTTATTTGGTTAAGGGAACCAGAGGCCATATGTGTTGCTTATAATCAAAGAACCCAAAAAAGATTAGTTAAGTATCTTTTTTGTATGTTTTTCTACTGCTTAAGATTTCTCAAAGTCCTTTGTATGCTAGCGTGCTAAATATACACGTGGTGATTTCTATATTTATTTGGCCTTTCTCATGGACCATCATTTGGACTTTTTTTTTTTCTTTTTTGGCAGAACACATTCTGGAAAATATGGCATTACACACCTGCTGCATTTCTGTCCCTTGAGGCACTGCCTTTGCCCTAGAGCTAACTCTCAACCTACTTAGCAGAGCTTCAAAAGTCTTTCCTATTTATAAATAAAGGTGCTGCATTGATGATATGTCATAGTAGGTATATGATGAAGATAGTTTGGCCTCTGTTGCAGTGTTGCAACGGTTAGAATACTGGTAGCAATTTTACTTGAAGCATTCTGGTTGAACTGAGTACGGTTCTAGGGTTTCTATGATTTTTTATTGTTGTATTACTGACTCAGGTACATTCCAAAAAGGTTTTATGCTTTAGTTTTCCAAGAGGTAAAACAGAAAGGAATATTTATTTGATATCTCTCTGAGCGACGGCAGGTTGAATTAGGTAATATCTATAATATGACCTGAATTCTACAGAGACAAGACTTGTAAAACATTAACAATAAATGTTTGTTAAAGAAAAGACTGCACAGTGCTTTTCATGTATTTTAATCTAATATGTAGGTAATTGCACAACAAGAGTATTAAATCCTTCTGAGTAAAGATAAAAATATAAGTTAAAGCAGTTCACATTGAGTTCTTACATGTTTAAGAAAGTTTGACCTTGTGGTAGAGCTATTGCTTCTCACTAATCCTGGGAGTGGAGACATGGGTTGCTCCATAGTCAACATCAGTGGGGGAAATACATTAAAAAAACACATTATGGATCATATCAATGGCATGTCATATTTCTACTGCATGGCTGATTAGGAAATACATAAATTGTCCATTGTCTTTGCTCAATATGCTCTCCCTTCCTTTTGCCACAGTTATTCCAAAATGAGGCAAAATAGTTGAAGAAAACTGATGAATTTGAGTAGAAGGCAATAATGCATTCTATTCATTAATCTCTAGAAAATCTCTCACATTTAGTCCTCTGTATTGAACAGATATGTTATTGAATATTTAAAGATAAATACCACTCCAAAATCATGGCCTCTTTCCCTGGTCTTCACAAAGAGGGTTTTTACAAATGGAGGCATGCTCTCAGGAAAGTGAGTCTTGCTTTCCCTCATATCTTGAGTATTTAGCATAGAGCCCCCAGTGGAGGCTTGATGAACTCTGAACCTAACAAAAGTAGAAGCAATGATAGACAAGCATGAGGAAAAGGGCACTGACAATGATACCCTTGAGCCTTGAAGGTTTGGAGGTTGCTGACAAAAGTGAGTATAAACTCCTGAGTTCTCTTCCTCCATGGGAATCTTGGTCACTCTTGGAAGGCATGGCAGAAGCAAATAATTTGGTCATCCATTAGATGAGGTTTCAAACTCTATTAGCTGCTGCTTTCTGTGTGGGGACTTCTAAATGGAACCACACAGTTAATCAGAAACACTCCCAAATGGAAAAGAGTACTCTTAAGTTTAGTCAGAATGTATTAGTGACATTTACACAGAGCTTGCTTCTGTCTTTCTTACAAACTTATATCACCCAATGTACCTCTTTTCTGAAGTGAGGTGTTGTTTCATGATGTTGTTCATTAATTAATTAATCCAACAAGTACGTATTGAATACTATTGCATGCAACATTGTCCTATCTTCTGGTGATATAATGGTGTCTAGAACACATTCCTTGCCCTAGGGTATCTCATATACTAGTTGTGAATTTATTGTATAATAATAATAGTATAATTTATTGTTAATTTAACTTTGGTAAGAGAGTAGAATTAAATGTTCTTACCAAAAAAAAAAAAAAAAAAGAAAAAAAAAGTAAGTATGTGAAGTATGGATGTTTCAGTTCACTCAATGGAGGAAATCCTTTTGATATATATGTGTGTACATATATATATGTATATATATAATTATATATATTTTATAATTATGTATATATTTATATATAAATCCTTCTGATATATATGTGTATATGAGATCACTATGTTGTGAGATCACTATATCACTATATCAGATCACTATGTTGTCATTTTGAATTGCTTACAGTTTTGTCAATTATACCATAATAAAGCTGAAAAATTAATGTAATTAACTAGGTGATTTTAGTACAGTGGAGTATGCATTTGACAAATTTAAGGAACCTGAGTGGAAGAGAGGAGCACTTAAACTAGTCTAAAGCAGGGGTGCTTGTCAGTTGAGTGTCCAACACTTGGTTTCCAATCAGGTTATGATCTCACAATTTTTGAGTTTGAGCCCCGCGATGAACTCCACGCTGACAGCATGGGACCTGCTTAGGATGATTCTCTCTCTCCCTCTCTCTCTACCTCTCCCCTGCTTGCATGCTCTCTCTCTCTCTCTCTCTCTCTCAAAATAAGTAAATAAGCTTAAAAAAAAAAACTAGCTAAAGCATATTGGATCATGCATTCCAGAGGAGAACTGAGCTGACAACTAAAAGATGGATAGGAATTGGATAGCTGAAGAAAGAAAGATAAAGGGAGAAATATCTCTCTCACATAGAAAAGTATAACTTTTACTAGCCAATAGTTTTGAAAGCTTAATAAGCACTCCATGATTTAAATATATCTCTTTTATTTCTTATAATTGTCAGAAGAAAGTAGTAGTAATATTCTCATTTTAAGGGTGAAGTAGTCTCTTAGAAGATAAGTTGTTCAATCAAGGTCACATAGTGAATAAGTAAATAAGTAGAGGAAGCTAGATTCAAACTCAGGTTAGTCTGACCACAGAACCTGAGTTTTTCCCCATGAAATGTACGGCCTTCATCTCTTTCTAACTGGCCACTTTTAGTTGGACATGGGATAGAATTGTGATTTAAGGCCACCAATTGATTGATTGGGTAGGATACAGTCAGATTATCTATCTTGTGAATTCTATCAAAGAAATGATTAACACTGGAACTGCAAGCTG
The DNA here is from genome assembly GCF_024362965.1 of Panthera pardus. Taxonomy (NCBI): domain Eukaryota; kingdom Metazoa; phylum Chordata; class Mammalia; order Carnivora; family Felidae; genus Panthera; species Panthera pardus. The sequence continues at coordinate 50,048,510 of NW_026526666.1, read as the reverse complement.
TGATATAGAAACCTGGGGTGGTCAGAATGGAACATGTATAAAATGCACAAATGAAGGGATCTGGATAATAGAGAGTGAAAAGAGGAAAGTTTGCAAAGACAGGAGCTGAGGGGAGTCTTCTGAGAGATGGAGAGAAGAGACTTGGTAGCTGCATCTCTAATCCCAGTATCTATGAGGCCATTATGTTTGTCTTCTGCCCTACAGTGTCCACAAGAGTATTTGTGACATCTTTACAATCCATAAATATAGTCAGTTTCTGTTTCTGTCAGCCAAAAATTTCCAGCTAAAACACATTCTATGTGCCAGACCTTGTGCACAGAATATCTCTAGTCTTCATTCATAAACCACTCAGTTCAGTATGCATTTTGGTGAGTTGTCTTATTATTTCTAGTTAACAACAACCCATACAGAAAAGCCAAGAAACTTGCTCAAAATTAAACAACTGGTGGATATCAGAGCTAGAATTTGGGTCCAAGACATGACACTCTTACTCTAAAGATTATTCTGCACTGTGCACAAAAACACAAATCAGATTGTTGGTACTTAAAGAGGCCAGAGTATTTGTCATGCCCCTGCCAAATAAGTCACTGTATGATTTAGGATATTAGCCTAAAATTATTTGGCCTCATTTTTATCATGTGTAAATGATGGGGTTTGGTCAAAGCAATATAAATAAATATACATAAATTTAAAAAATCTATGAACATTTTTATAATAGTTGGTACTTCCTTTTTTCCTCTGTACTAAACATTGCTATTTCAGCAAGACATGATACCGTCTGAAGTATGATTTCAAAACTGTGTAACTTTATGCACATGTTTTAAACTTTCTGAGAATTGATTGTTACATTTTTGAAGGAAAATAGCAATACCTAAGTTACAAGATTAAATAAAATAGTATAAGTGAAAGTGTTGATTGAAATGCCTGAAACATTGCATATTCTTCCTTCCTCCCTTGGTCTCTCTTCTTATTACTTCCTTTTCTTCCTTCCCTCCTTTTCATACTCCTTCCTTCTAAGTGTTCTTTTAATTCAAGTGCAGGGCTTGTATTTCAGGAATCATTTTTAAAGGGAAATAAGATACATGTTCCAAAGAGTTTAATGGTAAGAGCCACAGGGAGAAGTAGGAGGGCAGGAGTTCCTGTCCAGTGTCATTGTTTCTTCAGAGCAGTGCCAGGGGAATGGAGGAGATGAGCTAATGTGTCATTATCACCTCTGATCTCCATAATCATTGCTTCTGGAACTGACACAAGGGCCAGATGTGTTTCAGAGAAAACATGTACATTTGGCTTTGGAAGAAGGCTTCAAAGTTTTTAACAACCCCTTAAGAATGCCTGATTAACCTCAGGGAGGTACCCAGGGGACTCATTTTGCCCATGAAGAGTGTTTTGGAAGGGGAGAGATGAGATGGGAGGCAGTAGGAATACAAAAGTACAAATAAAGTGTCAGGGTGGTTCATATAAAAGGTATCAATGTCAGATCAGAACTAGAGGGCTTCCTGATGTGATTTCCAAGTTGTCAAGTTGGCTGTGAAAGACTATGAGAGGATAATGAGAATGGCTGACAATTTTAGGTACAGTGATTGAAATCTTTTCCCATTGTCTATTTAGAATAGAGCCTATCTAGAGTCAGCCTATTTGGGCTGGGAGTTTCTTAAGCAGGGCTATTCCATTGTACAGCTCCAAGGGACATCATTTGCATTGTAATCAATGTGAATGTCACTCCTGAGGTTGTGCAGTTGTGAAGTACGAAGCCTACTATAATCTTTGGTCCAATGCCTCATTTGTAGGTGAAAGAGCTATGAGACTCGGAGAGGGCAAGTCCCAGGCCAAGATCATATAGGCAGTAGCAGAGTTGAACCAGAAGCCAAATTTCTCTACTTTCAATTTGGTGATCTTTCAAATAACCTGTGACTCCTGGCCTATGGGTTGCAGTTTTCTAGGACAATGGAATTGTTACAAGGAGTGCAAGGAGTCTGTGTGTGTGTGTGTGTGTGTGTGTGTGTGTGTGTGTGTGTGTTTCCCAATCAGTGTACACCAAAGGTACAAATATTATTGTGTATTAGACTTTTACAATTTCTTGTGTTAAAAAAGGATTCCTATGTAAGATGAGGTTGGCAACTACTGATTAAATCACTTTGCCTATCAATCAAACTGCTAATGTATATATTGTTCACTCTTTACTAAAAAGAGTGTAAACAAATCTTTGGAAGCATGACACCCTGAGAGGTACCTACCAGACATCTTGTATGATGAGAGAATATCCAATGAGAGTCTGCTATTTTATCTTGAAAATACATTATAGTGCGATATGATGTATTCATGGAAAAAGCTTCAAATTCAAATCTAACTCTGTCACTAACTGCATGACCTTTGAGAAGTCACTTAGCCTCTCTCCTCTCTTATTTTACTTTATAGGCAATTATTGAGTCCTCACCAGGTTGTAGGAATTTTCTGTAAAGAAACAGATAAAAGAATTCATCATAACCTTAAGGATCTCACAGTCTAATGAAAATGAGAAAACAGTTGCTACAAAGTACAGTAAGTTCTGTGATTCTTTTGTTACTGTTGACAATAGGAGCCTATAGGAGTGAAATCTACCTGGAATCTGGGGAGATAAAGGGATGTGAGGATATTCTTCTCAGAAGAATAATTATATTTATAATTATAAACCAGAATTCATCCCAGGCAAGTGAAGATGGAGGAAAAGGAAAACTTTCCAGACAGAAGGATGTCGTGTTTAAAGGCAGACAGAGGAGGATGAAACACTATGTACTGTCTGGCTCTCAATTTCTTACTCTCAGCTCCTTGGAACCTGAAATTGCTAAGTAGGAAATTTGAAATCTATTAACTATTTTCCATATTTTAAGAAACCTAAAATCACAAAATTTCCCACTTAAGTGCTGCTGAGGCTAACTAAATTATCAAGTTACTTAGCCTTTGATTTAAATTATAGCAACCAAGTTGACCTCTCTGGGTATTCTTGCCAATCAGAAGTACCATTTGAGAATTACATGTAGTATTGATTTATAATAATTCAAAACATAAACATGTTACTTAATACAATTTTATAGATAAAGTTCTTTCAACTTAGATGAATAGAAGAAGATGTAATTAAAATACATGAGGTTCTAGAGTGCCATTATATGCTTTTGGGAAGTAGGACATTCATCAGTGTGCTTAGCTTATAAATATTACCCAAGAACCACATGTTGAATTAATACATAAACAGATGTCTATGTTGTAGACAATCTTCCTTGGGGATTCCCTTAATTCTTTTGTTGTTCATTGCTTTCAAATCCAAGTTTCATTTATTCTTTCCTCTCTTTGAGATTCATGAATCAAAAAACAGATACTAAACATGTATACCAAAATGCCTAGATTGCCATCTCTCTCCTAAAGCAATTATATTTATAATAAAGTCAATAAGAATTCAAAATACCAAACTAAGATACTAGACTTCTACCTAGGATAAGGATACTAGCATATTCTTACAAGGATAAGGCTCCTATCTATTCTGAATTATAATTAAATGTAATGATGACCTGCTTAGATTATAAATGCCTAAGAAGTCTAAGTTTTGGGTATAACTTAAAGGAATTTTCAGTTAAATTAGGTAAAAATAAATACAGACAAAACGTTTTAAGAAGAGGAACTAGATAGTCATGGTGCCCATCCCCACGTCTCTCCAGTTTCCCAGTTCTCTTCAAACAGATTCAGTCTTCAGTTTTGGCCATAACTCCACCAAACACATCACTTTGACATCTATATTCTAGCCTCTGTATTCAAGACTAGTTGGTCTTCTTCGCTGTAAAATAGAAATAGAAATGTAATACCAGGGCACCTGGGTGGCTCAGTCAGTTAAGCATCTGACTTTTTATCTCGGCTCAGGTCATGATCTCATGGTTTGTGCAATCAAGCCCCATGATGGGTTCTGTGCTAAAACATGGAGCCTGCTTGTGAATCTCTCTCTCCCTCTCTCTGCCCTCCCCCCCCCCCCCCCCCATACACACACACTCTCTCTCTCTCTGGAAAAAAAAAAGTGTAATACTAACTTTGCAAGATTTCCCTGAGGATAAAATGAGGTCACACATGTAAAATATCTAGCACACAGAACATATATTAAACTGTTGTTACTATGGGGTAGGCAGCAATGAGTAGTGTGGATGGCTTGAATTTGAAAGGAGAACAACTAGGTGTATACTTTCTCTCTGCTTGTTACCAGTTTTGTGATCTTAGGCAAGTTAACCTCTCAGAACTGCTTTTCCCAATGTGTCAAGTAAAAAATAAAACCAGAAAACAAATTTTCTGGAATTTATGTGAAAATAAAATTAACTAATCTATGGTACATGCCTAGCACAGTGCCTGGAACATAAAAGATATTGCATTACACAAATGTTCTCTCTCCCATGCTGAGCGATGAGAAACTTGGAAACAGAGGCTTTCATTGAACTATTCATCATTGTATCTCCAGTATCTAGGACACAGCTTGAAACCTAGGAAGTTCTTAATAACTATGTATTGAACTGAGCCGAATTTTTAAAACATCAATTTAGTTAGGCTTATTTAGTGCATAGGATATATATTCATTTGATTCAGGATTTCTCAAATAAAGGTACGCGCACAGTTTAGGAACATGAAAAATCGGGAAAATCAAGATCCAGAATCTTAACTGTCAAGGAACTCAGTGTGTTGTTTTGTATCTCAATCAGAGGTTGTCCTGTATATATATCATGGGTCATCAGCAGAAGTTTGAGCATCTTTGTCCTAGAGCTCAGACATTATAGGACTCAGCTGTGTTCCAAATGTCTGCTGATTCCAAATGTTTGCTCCCATGTAGTAAATTCTTATTTTTCTAGTATTCCATCAATGGATAATGAAGTACTTCAACTCATCTTTGGGAACAGACTATGAAATGCTTTTCTACTCAGTCTCTGGAATATCTACCTCTTGGTCATATGGCTACTTTTGATGTACAGAGGCCATACCTACCTCCCAGAGCAGGAAGCCTGGGTACAGTTGCAGCTAGAAGAGGAAAACTGGGCATGGCAGTCAACTTAAGGGGCCTGTTAATATACATCATCCTTTGACTTCTATCCTCTCATATCTTTCATTTCATAAAGTTTATTTGTGATTATCTAAACTTGGTTAGAGGCAGGAATAGTAAATGCAGTTATTAGTCTGTCTGATGGGGATCTATTCAAGGGATGCTTTTATGTTTTCCACCTACCCCTCCTTGAAGAAGAGATGTATGGACTATTGCAATGCTCTTGTTTAAAATAATACAGTGCATAAAAGATGATTATGAACTGTTATGATCTGGTCAGAAAAATGTTTTGATTTTTAATGCTCTCATATTAGTCTGTGTAGGATAAAGCAGTTGAGCCAATTAAAAAAGAAGCCTCCCATCGTGGGAGAAAGAGACAAGCAAGGTGAAAATTCAGCTTTGTCCTTATGGTCCAGAATTAGGAAAGGAGAAAGGACACATTTAGGAAAGGCTGAATTTAAGCCAGGTGTCATTGCTACAAGGCACATCTTAAGAGGAGGCTTTAAGACCCAAATTGATCCCACTCCATTTCCTTCATAAGAACAAGGTAAGCAACCAGAAACAGGATCCAAGCAATAGTCATATATTGGTTCTAGAGGGGTCATTGCCATCTATTTGTTGCAGGCTGCATCCTGAGCAAGAATACTCAAGTCAGGAAAATCTATCAGGGAATCAAGGGTATGAGATTAAGAAAAGTACAACTGGTGCCTTTTCAATTTCTTTTTCCATTTTGCTCACTATACTCAATAAATATTCTAATGCCTTCTTTTGTTTTTTAAAAATGTTTATTTCTTTAGAGAGAGAGAGAGAGAGAGAGAGAGAGAGAATCCTAAGCAGACTCCACTCTGTCAGTGCAGAGCCTGAAACTGTGAGATCATGACCTGAGCCAAAATCAAGAGTTGGGTGCTTAACCAACTGAGCCCTCTAATGCCTTCTTTTAAAAAGATGTTTCTTTTGGTTGGACCATGTAGGTTGTCTAGGGAGAACTGAGATAGACTGTGCATAAATTAAGGTGGCTAAAAATTATTCTGAACTGTTTTTCTTCCTAATAGTTTTACAGATGCTATCATCTCACACCATCCAGCGTCTCACATGATGCATACAACTTTAATGCATTTACCTTGTCCACATAAGAAACTCAAAATCATACAAAACCACTTCATTCAGTGGTTATGATACCATGAAGTCCCTTGGAAGACCTTCATCCTCATCACCCACCAACTCCAGGTGATGCTAATTCTTCCTTTAGATCTATCATAACATCATTTGACTATTATTTCTCTCTGTTTCACAACCTATAAACTAAATGGTAGCTATCAACACCAGTAATACACCCAGTGTATAATAGTAGGAAAAGAGAACAGTAAACTAGTAATGACTACTGTAATTAGTCTTGTGTTTAAAACAAAAAAGAGGGAACCAGTACCTTTCATTGCCATGCATCCTTTAACTTTCAGACTTTAACTTTCCTTTAACTTTCAGACAACACCTCCGTTGGACAGGGATTTTATTTCGAGAGATGTGATCTTTATTCCCTTGGGGTCTGAGTCCTTGGTAGTCTTGCCAATATGTAATTGAGGTCATTTTCCATTAACCTACTCCCTTGGGTATGATGATACAAAGAGTTGTCCAGGAAGCCTCCCAGTTCCAGGGCTCTACCCATACTTCTTGCAAACACAAAATATACAAGAAGCCAATTGCCACTTTAGACTTAGTATCAACAATTTGGCCAATACTGGGACTATTTCATTGGTTACATCAGTAGCCCAAGAAGCTAGAAATGTCCATGTGGCAGTCTCAACTGCAATTTAAGCATTTTGTACACCTATTGGGTATGTCATTCTCTTGGGAACTAAAAACTACAAGCCAGCAGAGTTCATGTATTGGGATGGGAAACAAAATTTGAAAGTGATTGATTCTCAGACCTGTATAATTTGGCTTTAGAAGAAACAGTATCATTTATGGGTTACCAGTTCAAGTCATGTGACGTTAAAGTTACACAGCAATTCACAGGTTGATGTCTTATGGCTGTCACTGTAGGAGTTTTAAATAGGTCTTCCCACCATTCAGTAAAGCTAGCTGTTTTTGTTTGTTGGTTGGTTGGTTTTTGCATGATAGGCTACTTATAATTCTAGTTATCTCAAGGACATTAGCCATTGCCTCCCTACTCTCATTGTGAAATGATGTCCTTTGGTTAGATACAGTGCTATTGTGAAGGCACAATAAATGCTATGTCTTCAAAGCATTTAACAAATTCATGGATGATAGTGTTCTCTAATGTATGATAGGGAAAGCAAGTCCAGAATAAGAGTCTATTCCAGTGGCAAGAGAAGTAGAGGAGTTTGATGTAAATGTGGAAGCATAAGCTAGTTGCTGATCCTCTTGATTTGGGGTGCCAAATTGGGATGGTGGCTAAGGGTTGCTTTCTACCAATGGAAGCTTGTATATTTAGTTGTGATGGTATCCTGGTTAGCCAAGGTGAGGTGCCCCTATAAATCTTTTGTCTCTTCTAATATAAATTTTTTACCACTAAATTAAGTTCTAATTTTATTTATGACTTTCCACTGGTGTTTTTTCTCCTTTCTTCTTCTTTTTCTCTTTCTATTTTTTTTAATCTTTAAGTAGTCACTAAATGTAATAAAAATAGAAATTATCATCTCTGGGGAACCATGCATGTGTTTTGAGCAGGAAAAGAGACTAAATCCCATTTTTCTGGTTTCTAGTTCTGAATTCCAGTGATGATATATATCCTTGAGTTGTCAAGAAGAAAGTATTTGGAGTCCTTCAGAAGCTAATTTTAGTAAGGGTAGGATATTATGGAAATCAGATTATAGGATTTAACAATGGAATGAAGAAATAAAGATGTGTATGTGCTTACCTTAGGGAAGCTTGGAAGTGGAAAAGAGCAAAATGAGCAAAAAAGATTCAGGCTCAGGTTAAGGCCTTTAAAATGAGAAACAAACAATAACATTTGTATTCAGGGGCTGAGTAGCTAGAAACGAAGGAATGGATCAGCGACCATGAAGCCTAGACTCAGTTCTGAGGTTACCTAAGTGACCTTGGGCAATTTGTTGGGTGTCCCTCTGACTCATATTGGTCATTTGATAATGATAAATTAACTCCTTTCCCCAAGGCTTATCAGAGTAATTGCATCTGGTTTGGTCCTACACAATTTATCTGTGTAATTTGGAAGAGAGTTGGATTATTACTTTTGTTGAAGATCTTATTGTCCTTGATAACCTTTGGAATTCTGGCCATTTAGGATTAAAGTATATAAATATCTATGAAAAACATCTCCTTGGCTCAGAAGGTAAATAATTGGTGGCCTTTTACAAACCTTAGCTATCATCCTACACAGAAAAAGTTCTGCTGCCAGCCTTGCAAAGACAGCACCATGTGGCCGAACAAAATGCATTCTGTTCTGCGTCATGCATCATCAACAAAATTGCCACTTAAGCCCTGATTTCAGAATCTTTATTGTTGGTTCTAATTTATGAAGCAAACATCAGAACACAGCTTGATTTTTCAGATGCCAAGATGAGTTGGCAGTTGCTAAAATCTTGTTTTGACTTGCAAAGTGATTGTATTTGAGCTTAAAGCTATAAGGGAGGCACAAATATGAGACACCAATGTCCTGTGAAAATTCCTAGATTTATTATTCTAGCTTTTAAACTTTTGGAAATGGGGTTCTTGTTAGGAAGGGGTAGTGATTGGTAAGTAGTCTTGCAGAATTCTTCTTTTTTAAAAAATTAGTTTAACATTTGAATGAATAAGTAATTAAGAAAGTAAGTAAATAAATAAATAATAGTGCTAGCACCTGAGTGTGCATTTAATTGATTCATTGTTCAGAACAGAAGGTTACTATAGGGCTAGAAGCTATTAGTAGTCTGGAAAACTAAGAACCTATGTAGGTCAAACTGACTGGGATTATCAAGAAGGAGACTATCAGGGCATCCTGTAGATTGTGTTGAGAGAAAGCAGATACCTGTGAATTGTGATTTCAGAAGCTGATTGTGACAACTGCTGATCCTCCAACTGTTCATGAAAAACTGGTATAAAGTGAGTTTTAAGAAAAAGTTTGAGGTGAAGGAGAAGGACTCTTCAAGAGTAGGGCTCCCAAGATGTAGGGATGAGGGCTGTCTGAGGGAAGCCTTAAAGTTTGATTCTAGATTACCTCCTTATCTGGTCATTCACAGCCTTCTATAACCTTGCCTCATTTCACTTTCCCACTTTAATGCCTCATGTTTTCTTCCATGTGTGTATTGTGCCTATCAATATAACAGTAATATATAGAATTTCTTCAGTCTCTCCTATATAGCCTACAAGGGACATTATAAGTATTACTTCAATTTCTACAGAAAATCTACAAGGTAGATATTATTATCTCTGTTTTACTGATGAGGAGAACTCAGGAAGGACAGGAAGGACAATTAATTTGACAAAAGTTACACAGCATGTTCATGGAATGGCCAGGATTAAAAACTAAGCCTGACTCCCTAGGTTACAGTGGAGGATAAATGTGTTATAATACTGGTATAGTAGTACTCCAAGGGACTGAGAGAATATGGCAGCCATGCTTAATAACCTAGTACGATAGTTTCAACACTGGTGGAGAGGCTTCCCTCTCCTCACTTCCTACATCATCTTGAGCAATTTACGTGGTAACCTAGAGCCAGGCCTTCTAGTGGGGATAGCAGTGGGTTAGCAGCAAGGCCAATGAGTTAGGGGGAAAAAATACAAAATGAAACAAAACAAAACCAACACACTAAGGACATGCCAAAACCAGTTCACCTCATTGCTCAATACAGTAAAGAGAAGAATACAGTAGTTTAAAGCCCTGTGTGGTATGAGGTAGAAAAAATGTCTGTAGCTGCTGCAGAGGAAGCCATTTATGGCTGTGGTAGCAGATCTATGGTTCCCCAAAGATGTACATGTCCTAATCTCCTGAACATATGAATATGTTAGGAAAAGTGACTTGGCAAATGTGATTAATTCAAGAGTCTCAAGACAGGGAGATCATTCTGAATTATCTGGGTGTGCTCGATGTAATTACAAGGGTCCTTAACAAGAGGGAGTGTTATGAGCCAGGAAATTCAGTTGGCCTCTGGAAGCCGGAAAAGACAAGGAAATGAATTCTCTAGGGCCTTCAGAAGGAACACAGCACTGCTAACACTTTGGCTTTAACCCAGTGAGACCCATTTCAGACTCTTGACCTCCATAAATGTAAGAAAATAAATTTGTGTTGTTTTAAGCCACAAAGCTTATGGTAATTTGTCACTGTAGCAACACAGGAAACTAATACAATGGACAACAAGAAGACTGTGAGACTCTGAGAAGAGAACATTTGTATGTGGGTTGTAGAGTTAAACAACTGATGAGTGTAGAAGGAAGGAAGAATGGGGGAAATAGGTTAATAAAAAGAGAAATTTCTGTGCCTGTTTCCTCCAGAGTCACAGAAATGAGGTGCTGGTTCTTTGTTTGTTTTACATTCTCCTAATTCCTGAGAGAGCCGTTGTTTGCTGTAGAAATCACTCAAGTGTATACTACAATTAGAAGAATTTAAAGGAATGGCTTCCTGTGGGTGTATCTGATGTGTCAGAGGAAAGGTTTCCCTGTGTGGCTCAGGCATGGAGCCTGAAATGATAGCTGCAATGCCTGTGGCTTCCCCATTTCAGCAAGGATGCATTTCAGAAGTAGCGTTGATCTTAGGAGACATTCAGAGAAGACTTTCCTGAGTTAGTGCTAAGAAGAAACTTGAAGGATTTATAGAAGAAACTAGGTCAGATGCAAGGGTATAGGTGAAAATGGTATTGCAAGAGAGAATGCAGAACATGCAAAGCTCAGAACAAAAAAGTGCACGTGTGGGGCTCTGCAAGTCAATACTCTTGTGTAGTTTGGCTTGAGGTGCTGAGCATTAAGAAGGTGATAGTGAGTGACCAGAGCTAAACCTGAGGGTAAAGCAGGTTCTTTGGATGTGAAGAACAGCAGGCTGTTGAAGTCTTTGTGATTTAGAAGGCTCAGTCCTGCTAGAAAGGAAGTTTCATAACGTCAGTGGCTGTGATGGTCTCATTTATCATTAGAGTCTTAGTGCATACTACAGTTCTTGAAACATAGTAGAGTTCAGAAAATATTTTTTAAAGATGGAAATAAAGGATAGAGAATAGAAGGAGTGAGGAAGGAGACAAAGAGGAGAAAAGAAAGAGAGGGAAAGAGGGAGGGAGGGATACAACAAAAGGGACAGGGCAAGGACAGATTCCAAGAAATGAAACCCTAAAAGAATGGCAGGTCTGTTAGTTACATCAGCAGGAAGCACTTGCTGCTTGTTTTTGTCTCTGCCCTATATTTCAAGGGCTCAGTTTTATTAGTCTACTTTGTACAAAGAGCAGTGAATATAGACAGACTCTCAAGTTACAGTCCTGGCAAATTCTGTGGCCTATAAAGGGAATACTGACCTTATTTCTCAATGTTCTAGTACAAAGGGCAATGCCTCTGAAAAGAGTGTTGATTTACCTCCTTACTTTTCCCCACCTTTTAAAGCTTCAGTGTTTTCACTGATGCTGATGGCATTTACCATGATGGACACAAAAGGACAAAACAATGAATAGGGTTAGATGGAGAAGGCTATGGTAGATACACAATAGGGTCAGCTGGCATCTCATCTACTCCCTTTGCCCAGAAAAGTCTAGTTCTGCACTCCCATCAGGAAAGCTGCAGAATGTGTGATTATCCACAGCTTTGGAGCAGATGTGTGGCTACTAATTTTCTGGATTTGGGGTCTTCTTTGGAGGACTTTGGTTGATACTGACACATAGTATATGGCTGGCTTTAAATACATTTCTGAGATATTTGTCCTATCCTAATACCTGGATGAATGAATGAAATGGAATGAATCAGATTTCAGAAACTTGATACTTGAAATTAGACACTACGGTCACCATAGTACCTGTGTAGGAAAGTGTTAACAGGCCTGAGTTGCTCAAACTTGGCAAATTCCCCCAAAAAGGACTTTTTCAGGATTGGGCCTTGGCTAGTCCATGGGAACTGAGGTCTGAACCCTTGAAATGTCTGTCTGGTAAGTGTTTTTGTGTGCTCAAGGCTTTGGGACATGCTGTAGCAGTTTGACCGGAGAGTTTATGTTAACAAAGTGATTAATGGTGAGCACCTGTTTTTGCTATGGGGTTCTGGATATGAGTAGCTGAGCTAGTCGTGCAGGTGGCTAACTATACCCCAGTAAAATTTCTGGATTCAAGGCTAGGGTGAGCTTCCCTGGTTGGCAGTGCTTTAAATGTATTGTTATGCATCATTGCCTGGAGAATTAAGTGCCTTCTGGTGTGACTACTAGGAGGCAGCACTTAGAAGCTTGTGCCCAGACTTCTCCCAGACTTTATCTTCCTTCTATGCCTTTTTCTTTTCCTGATTTTATCTATATCCTTTCACTGTAATAAACTCATAACCATGAATATACCAGCTTCTGATTCCTATGATTCCTAGTGAATTATCAAGTCTGAAGGTGGTCTCATAGACCCCTGCCACAGTACTTTTATCCAAAATGTAACATAAATTTTTAGAGAACATGCCCTGGTTTTGTAGTGCCAAAAGTATAGAAATCAGAAAGACTGCTTCATTTCTCAATCAGAAATATTAAATAATAAACATATTAGTGTTTTCCCAGAATGAATTAATGCATCTCTATGTAGTGAAGATGGAAAATATATTATCTTCATGGCGGGCACTAGAATTCCTTTTAGGAGGTAGCTCTCTTTATTTAGGAGAAAGTCTTGAAAACTGTTTGGAATACACGAGAAGCTGAGAATGTGAGTATAAAGGCAACTGAGATCCTGACTGTCTGTACAAGAAAATGGAGGTGTGTACTCCTGAGAGAGGGGTGAAAGAGGAAAGAAGAGAAATGAGTGATAGAAACAAGAGGGGGAAGACAAATGCTAGCAAAGTGACATGAACCTGCCACACTCCCTGGAATAAAATGGCCATGGAAAAAATATTCTGATGAGAAGGCTAAAGGAAAATATAAGACCAGGAAAATCTAATACTCAATTGAAAATATTCGCTTTATTAAAATGTCAACCCTTTGTTATAGTCCTCAGATATTCAACAAAGTCTACTCATCAATGAGTGCAGTTTTGGTAAAAATTGAGGAAAAATTTGCCTAGAGTGATATAGTTCAGAATAAAAACACTAGGCAGGACAAGAAAATACATAAACTAATCAAATGGACAGTGAAAGCCTGAGAACATTATTATTCTATTCCTCAATAATTTATAAAAATATCAGATAGAGCTTTTGATTCTCTTTTCTTTTGTAAAATTTTTGTTAACGTTTATTTATTTTTGAGACAGAAAGAGACAGAGCATGAACAGGGGAGGGTCAGAAAGAGAGGGAGACGCAGAATCTGAAACAGGCTCCAGGCTCTGAGCAGTCAGCACAGAGCCCGACGCGGGGCTCGAACTCACGGACCGCTAGATCGTGACCTGAGCTGAAGTCGGATGCTTAACTGACTGAGCCACCCAGGCGCCCCAGAGAGCTTTTGATTTTCAAGTGGGATGAAATGAGGAGGAGTTTAAATTGATCTTATCTTCTCTTCAAAGGTCAGGTGGAACCTAGGTTATATCTAGGTTACAGCTATATGTTACGAACAAGGAAAGGGTATTGAAGATTATCTTCTTGACAGCCAACTTCCTTGCTTGAATTCACCATATAAGGTGGGTAGTCAGGTTCCCCAGGGAACAGAGTCTGAGACTGAGATTTGCTTGCAGAAGGTTTATTGGGGAGTGCTTTTTGCAACTGCACAGTTGGGGAGAAGACAGGGAAAGTAGGATTGGGCAGAAAGAGGATATGAACAGTGGCCTTAGCCATTTACACAGAATGCTGTAGAGCTAGAATATCCTTAGGACATGTCCTTATTGGAGGCAAGAAATCAGTCATTGGATCCAAACTGCCTCTAGGGAGAGAAAATACCATTGTGCAAACCAGCTTCTTAGCAAAGGGTAATTCCTGGGGGAGGGGCTCATTTGTGAGCCTCAGCAAGAAGCACTCCCTGCAGCAGTGGGCATGAATGCCTCCATCTTGAAGAAGGGGATCTGGGAATCAGAGTTTAGCAAATTTATGAGTCCCTACTGTGTATATGTAACTGCTATTGTTGAGGCTAATGACATTGTTGAGCCATGTTGCCTGTTGTAATGATGCTCATAGCCCAATAGGGGGAGATAGATATATGAAAACATGAAAAACAAATCAATCATAGCAATGGACTATGTGGAAGGCATAGAAGAAAAAGGTGGGATACCACATGACTCAGCAATACAATATCTACCAAGGGGAAGTGAAACCATATGCCCTTGCAAAGAACTGCATGTTAATGTTCATAGCAGCATTATTCACAGTAGATAAAAAGCTGGATTGGGCTAAATGTCCATCAGCTGGTGGATGGATAAACAAAATCTGGTGTATTCATGCAATGCAAAACTACTCATTATTCAAAGAATGAAGTATTAAAAAGTGCTACAACTTGGATGAATCTCAAGAAAAAATATTATTCTAAGGGTTAAGAAGCCAGTCCTAAAAGAAGACATATTATCTGGTTCCATTTATACAAAATATCCAGAAAAGATGAATCTTATGGAGATAGTAGATTAGTGGTTGCCCAGGGTTGAAGATGGAAATGGGGAGGACTGTAAATGGGCATGCAGTTTCTTTCTTGGGTGATGGAAATGTTCTAAAATTAGATTGTCATGTTTGCATAACTTTGTAAATATACTAAGTCACTGAATTATATACTTCAAACAGGTGATGTCATATCATGTAATTCATTCCTCATTAAAACTGTTAACAAAAAATGATAGCAAATTTCAAAACATAAGGGAGAGGCTCATTTAACTAGACTGAAGTGAGGGGAAAGAGAGAAACTATGGGAGAACTAATGCTATCTGAGAAAAGGTTTTCAGAATAAATATATTTTTCTTCTGGGTAGAAATGCCAGGAAGGGGTATTTCAGGTAGAGAAAATAACATACGCAAAAATACAAAGGAATATGCAGTTCAGGAAATGTTCAGGGTTTATTCTTTTGAGTGTGAAGGGTGGAAGGGATAAAGAACAGCTGGCACATAATCAGTACTTGGAAGCCACTTCATGAAGGATATTTTATCATGGTAAGAAGTCTGAAATTTCTTAAGGTCTTTGCAAAAGCCTGTTTCTATACCTGAATGCCCTTCCTGTGGCTTTGTTTGTTTCTTTTAATGCCTGGCTCTTTCTCATTCTTCAGTCCTTAGGTTAAAAATAACCTTTTCTGTCTTCCCTGGTCACTTTACTTCAAAAGGTTCTACTTTCTGCTCACCGTCTCTCTCCATTAAAAAAAACACTATTAATTTTCATGTATTATTCATTTATTGTTGTTTGCAGCTTAAGTCTGTTTGACTCACTGGAATTAGGACACTAAAAACTGGACCTTGACTTTCCCACTCTTTAACTGTGTGACCTTGGAACATCTTAGTTGACTCACTGAGTTTCAGGTCTTTCATCTGTAAAATCTGGTATATTTAACATCTATCTTCTGGTTTTAAGGTAAAGACTAAGTGTTATAATAGATGTAAAAATGCTTTGTAAGTGTTAAATTTCTCTGAAAATTTATTGAATTATTATAACAGCAATGGATAATATATTTAATAATTTATTTAAAGTTAACTCTCCCTGCAAATTTATTAAACTTTTATAATTTAGAATTATTAAGGTATTATTAATAAATAATAACACATTAAAGTATTTAATCTTCAGGGTGTATTTTATGCACATCAGTTATTCTTCTGACTTGCATCATACTAACATCCTCAGGTGTATAGGAATTTTATGCTTTCATATAAATAGTCCCAGTGAACTATAGTTTAGAAAGGTTTGTGGTTTGCCTCTGTAAACACAAACTTCTCTAAACTATAGTTTAAGTAGGCTCCACACCCAGTGTGGAGCCCAGCATGGGGCTTGAACTCATAACCCTGAGATCAAAACCTAAGCTGAGGTCAAAAATTGGACACCTAACCGACTGAGCCACCCAGGTGCCCCCCTTCACCTTTTTTTATTCTCTGACTTCATGAATCCAAGAGATTCTCTTAAGGAATAAAAAGAATTCTTTTTTAAAAAAATATGTATTTATGTGTTAAAGAACTGGGCAAGGTATGTGAGACAAAAGTGACTCAGATATGGATCCAGTCTTTAAGCAGTTTGTAATCTAGAAGGAATGATAAGCTGTAAAAATTAGAATGCAAGTTAGAAAGAAAAATACCATATAAAAGATGTAAATGAAATAGGTGTTTGGAGGAGGGAGAAAGTATCGAGTAGAGTGAACAGGGAGGGTTTAAGTTAAGTGATGATGTTGGAGTAATACTTTGATGATAGATTAGTTTTCCACCAGACAGAGTGGCAGGGATGTGGTTTAGTGGACATTCTAGGCAGTAGAAATAGCATAAACAAACCCAGAGATGTGGAAAAAGTATGAGATCTCTGTCCAGATCCATCTGTAGCCAGGTAGCTAGGAAAATGGCAGATAAGAATGAAGATAAATATTAAGTAATAAAAAGAGATCAATGGATTGTTCTGTAAGGAGCCAGCTGATCACTTAGGGATAGCAGTTAAAATGGAGTGCTTCATTCATTTGACAAGCATGTATTGAGTGTCTGAATTATCCCATGTAGAAGCCAAATTGTACTGGTTATATTACTTAATTGCTTTGCATGAGTTCCGTGAGAATTACACAGCATGAAAAATACACAGATGCTATATGTAAGATTAGACTTTTAAAAATGGGGAAACAAAATGGATAAATGTATCTGCATACACACAGGTGCATTATTTGATTGAACAACTCAGAGAAATACAAATATTTGAGAAGACGGAATGTTTGAAAGGCAATTATACTCTCACAGAGTTTCATACCCTTTTTTTGAAAAGCTAACAGCCTTCCTTCCTTCCTTCCTTCCTTCTTTCCTTCCTTTCTTCCTTTCTTTCACTATGGATCAGCATCTGGCCATCTAGCATCTTTCAATAGCAAGAGCAGCCACTTTGAATATTTTGAATTCATTAATAAATAAAGAAAATCGAAGTTTCCATTTGGACACTATTTAAGAATAGTATAGGCTTTTGAAATTACATTGAAAATGGATTCATTTTATAGAATGCTTTTAGCCTTTTTAACTATAGACCTTTCTAAAATTAGTTCAGAAGGAATGTTGTTGATATTTTAAAGTAAATACTATGTTTCTACTTTTTACTAACTTCTGTCCCTTAGGACAAAGTGCTTGTCCTGTCCTTCTGCCTTCTTACTTTCTTATCAGTACATAGCCAAAATAATACTTAGTGCTAAATATTATAAGATATTTTTATAAATTTATACAAACTATTAGCATTCATATTTCACCCTGTGTATTCTTTTCATATCCAAAAAAGGTAAAAAATACAGTTCAGGACATACTGGGTTAGGGGTGATCATGTAACATCTGAACAGAGATGTTTAATAAGCAGTTGAATATTTAGGTCTGATAGAATATTTAGGTCTGATAGGAAAATATTTGAGAATCATTGGTTTTTTAAAAACCAATGGGAGCTATGTGTGTTGGCTGAACTGATGACTGACTAGGAATATATAAGAAAGAATAAAATTCTAAGGATAACATATAGATATAGATGTAAATATACATACATATGTAGAAATGTGTGTCTCTATGTAGATATAACAGAGGAAAATAAGAGGGAGGAGTCAATCAAAGATAATGATGAAATGTTTAGTTTTCAAGTCTCTGCCATGTATATTTCTATGCTCATTGCATTAAAAGCCATAGCTTTGGTCACCTCTGACACACTGATAACTGGGCTCTGGTGGCCAAAGACATGATTCCCATGTTTGTGTTACAACACAAAAGTTTTAAAAAGTGGCATAAGGAGATAAAGTGACCACATCCAAGTCACATAGGTAAATCCATGTGAAAACATCATTCCATTTTTTCTCTGTTCTTACTATCCATCCCTTACACAATATGTTTAGGTTATGAGTTACCTACTCATAACTGGATTATTGTAGCCTTTCATCTGTGACCATTCTCCAGAAAGCTGTTAGATTATTATTTCTAAACAATAGTTTTCATTCTGTAATTTCCTTGCTCAAACACATTCACGTGCTTTCTCATTCTCTATAGAATCAAGTCCAAAATCTCTATCTTGGTATTCACAGCTCCTTAGTATGATCCCAACTAGCATTTGCATGTGTGTGTGTGTGTGTGTGTGTGTGTGTGTGTGTGTGTGTGTGTGTTTAATGTTTGCTTATTTACTTTGAGACAGAGAGTGCAAGTAGGGGAAGGGTAGAGAGAGAAGGGGAGGGAGAATCTGAAGCAGGCTCTGAGCTGTCAGTGCAGAGCCCCATGCGGGCTCAAACTCAGAAACTGTAAGATCATGACCTGAGCCAAAATCAAGACTGAGCCACCCAGGCACCCCCACCAAGTAGCGTTTGTAACTTTGTTTTTCAATTAACTCAGCAAATGTTAAACACCTATTATTTGTCAAATACTGCTAGACACTAGTTATGAAGAGCTATATAAACCAGTTATATACCTACCCTCACAAATCTTAAAGACATTAGAAAATATAGACATTGAACAAATAATCCTAATGTGATAAGTATTATGAAAGGGGAAATACAAGGTGGTGGTGTATCTGTATCCTAAGGATCTAATCTAGAGGGCAGGAAATTCCCTGTCATCATTTTTAAGGACTACTTAGGAGTAGGAGTTAGCCAGACCACAATGGGGAGAAAGATGACTTGGGGTCTGAGTTCAGACTGACTAAATTTTAGAGAACAAAGGTGAGATTTAGAAAAAGTAGTGGAAGCTGAGGCTTGAGATGAAAGCAGTACTAGAAGTCAGGAGGGCCTCCTAAGCTACATTTAGGGTTTGGAACCTTAAGAGCAATGGAAAATCACTGCAGAGATTTAAGCTTTGCAGGCAGTTGATCATAATTGCATTAAAATGATACTTTGGTTATAATGTGCAAAGCTGGAAGAAAGCTATCTGGAGGCATGGTTGTTAAGGGAATTTTTAAGGAAGCCAGATGTGACTCAATGTTGACCTTTATTATGTTTTTGGAAGTTGATATGGAAAGAAGATAAACATATGAAAAAAGTCTTGAAAGGAGAATTGGCAGAACTCTATTGATTATATGCATATTCCTTGAGTATGCTTTGTTCACATTTTCTTACTTAATCTCATACTCTTTATGCTGGCTAGAGAGAGAGTTCTAGTATGGCTGAGAATATGGACTAAATAATCTAAACTTTTTCCTTCCATTTTTGAGAATTCCCACTTTTATATTTAGAGTCTAGGTTGATCATCTTGACTTATCAGAATATCATGCTATGAGGCTGGGATCAAAAAGTAGATCTACATATACATTGTCAAGCATTTCTCAATTAAAAAATCCACTTTGTAGTTTCAAATGCACCTTAACAAGTCTCGAAAACTTTACAGTCTAATTTCAAGAGACACCAGATTAGAGCATATGCAATCTGCCCCACCCCAGTATTACTGAAACAACACAAAACTGACATTTCAGGGACACCAAGTTAACAGTATTCTCTCTAGGAAAAATGGCTTTGAACAAAGAAGGATGAGTGTATCTCAGACATGATAAATATCTGTTTTCGCTAAGTGATCTTTCATTTTATTCTTCATGAATTTATTTCATATTATACACTGCCCAGATATTAACATGAAAGATCCATAACCTATGTGTACCATTGATGCATGGAAACTATTAAGGTTTCTCATGAGCACAAGAAATACCATCAGCATCTTTCATTGTGAAAAATTGCCTTTCCTTTCTCAGAAGGGTTATATATTAGAGTAGATATGCCTGGCACATCCCTGAATAGGTTAGAGTGTCAGATCAAGTTTAGCAGGTAGTATCCTTGTGCCCACTCGGAATTCTGTGGGATTACACTGGGACATTCAGATTTTCTTTTCATATTTTCCTTGCAGTTCACTGACTTTTCATACAGTAGAAGTAACTATTTAGAATATGAGTGGTCCTGAGTCTTCCTCTGAGAAGTTATCTGCATATTAATATGAATCTCTTTTCAGGAAAAAAATAACCTTGACCTCCTGAATCATACCTGTTGGGAAAGGCTATGGATCATGAATTGCTAACCTATTCATATTAATAAACTGTGTGCTGGCAAAATCATACTCATTTGCATAAGCTGCTTCTCTCTGTAGCCCATGAAATTAACATTGTTTAATGGCTGGAAATAAGATCACCTTTGGCTGTACAAGTCATACTCTCATCTCTAAAGGAAAAGATAAAGGGGTCTTGACTCAATAAGCAGAAAACTGTTTTAAATTACAAGTACTTTCATTAGATAACCGGTGTGAACCCAAGTGACAAAAGCAGTGCCATTTCTAGATAAGTGTAGAATTCTAGGGCAAATGTTAGGATATAAAGCCCTTTTCTACTTAGCTTGACCACCATTTTATTCAATATACATATTTTTTTAGTTGAATGCCTACTTGTGTGGTAGATATCATAATTGTTCCCAGTCCCTGCCTTCAAAGGCCTCACAGTTTATAGTGGGAAAGAAGTACCCAAATTTGTCCTAGGGTCTTGGGAAAATTTGTACAGAGAAGGTGACATTTGCATTGGACTTTGAAGAATGTATAGGAATACTTAGGTTTAGAAGAGCAATGCAGGCAGAAGAATGGATTTTGAAGAAAGAGCAAGAAGTTAAGTGATGCAGGGCTGGCTACATAATTTTCGGCTCAGTGGCAAAATGAAAATATAGGGCCCTTTGTTAAAAAAAAAGCAGGAAAAACTATTTTTAAGTTTCTTAGAGTCTCTCTCTTGACTTGTGGTATTTTTTAATTTAGTGTTATCCTAAGTGAAGAGAAATTAAAATTTTAATATTATCATGAATTTTTCCATTCATCTTTATATTGTGCAATGCCAGCTTTACATGCAAATATAAGAGCATTTCACTCATGTGAAATCACCGAAATTACACATTTTTTTTCAAGAACAAAGAGCATGAACATGCATATATATATTTTGTTCTCACCATAACAATGGAAATGCCACAAAAAACTAACTCAACTGTTTCTTTTTCACATCTTGATATGTACACATTGTACCTCTACTCTCAAAATTCAGCTTACTGCTGAATGAAAAAGACTGAAAGGCAATTATAGATCTTCCTATCTCTTCCTTCCTTCTATATCATCATGTTCAATAAGTATCAGGTTAATTTAGGGAAGTAACAAAAATAAGGATATGATAGGATTTCTTGGTCATTTGTGTTTTTCAGAATGTCATTGTCTTCTTTTTGCATCTAAAGTAAGTTCTTTTTCAAACACAAAGCATGCACTCTCAAAACTATCAGTGAATCTGTTTAGTTAATTTGAGATGTAACACACATACCTTGTAATTGCTTTGAGAGCTGTTGAACTCCAACACGTTGTGGGTTCACTGGAATCCTGTGCACATTGGGGCATCACAAATGCTATGTGTGGATACAGTAGCAAAGAACTGTAGAAACACACAATGTTTGTCTCCTGTGTTCATGTACATGCTCCATTGTTCCATTGGACTTCTAAAACATAAGTTCACAGATAAAATTATGAAGTATTTCAGGAAGGCAACAACAGTACATTAAAACCAAGTGAAGGGCCCTTCTGAGGACAGGACTCTGTGTAACTGCACTTGTTGAATAACCATTAAGCTGGTGTGATATGGTAACTATAGGGTGCATAGCACAGAAAGAGTTTATGTTAGAGATAGGTTTGGGCCCATTTTGTAATTGAACATATATGCAAAGCTATGAATTTTGGAATTGATACTATTTGATATAAGAAACCAAAACAGTTTTATGTATGGTAGTACTATATCGTATTTAGATTTTACAAAGCTCATGCCAGAGGTGGTATGGAAGATGCATTGGAATGGTAGTAGGGATGATGGGGAACAGAATACCAGTGGCAGAAAGACTGTGGTGGAGATGCAAAGCTGTATATGGATGACAGTTCTGAGAGGGTGGTGAGGAGCAGGGGGAGAATCTTTAGAATTTGGTAATTGAATTTGGGAGATGAGCTAGGGGAGAAGTATATGAACAAAACTGGTTTCTGAAGTAAGCTTAGCACTTAATTTTCAGCCTGCAAATCACACCTTCTGGCTCTAAGTCTCCTAAATTATGATCAGTAAATGTGTAGCATTATATGCATTCCCTTCTTTCAATATCTTGGAAAATTGATGACAATTGCTTAGATTAGCAGATCTCATTTAGCAAGAACTCCCTATACTCTGATCATGTGTTGTAACTCAGCTCATTGGAACCTTTTAAAACGGTGAATCAAAAATATCATTGTGGCTCTGAGCTTATAATAGGTGATAAATATTTTGAACACCAAAGGACAATGCCCTGTTCATATTCCAAAAGCCAGAAAATATACTACCTATGCAAAGCAACACCTGAAATCCCATGGTTTCATGCAGTTCATTGATAATTAGGGACTCAATTATAAAGACATTTAAAATAAAGAAAATCCATTTCATGTCTTGAGTTAATGATTAAGAATGGGAAATATGAAAGTTATTGCCCTTCCAGCTGTTAGGATCAGCTCTCTCCTAGTTAGAATGGGTGAGATGTGTTAATCACTCAGGTGGTAGTTTACTTCAAAGAAGGTGTTAATTGAAAAGGTGGCATACTCAACTTTTCATTTTACTGGCCAAATGCTTTCCTGAGACTTTTGTTGTTGTTATCTTGAAGCATTCTTTAAAATGTTACCTTTTATTGTAAGGATTTTTTATTAACTTTTCTTGGGGGGGTGCAATCTCTTACCTCCTTAAAGGATGGTAGTTTTTAAACACTAGCTACATATTGGAATCACCTGAGAAGATGCATCACAATGTACCTTTGCCCCTGAACAATTAAATGAAAATTTCTGGGGAAGAGTCTCAGTCATCTGTATTTTTAAAAAAGCTTCCCAGGTGATTCTGAAGCAAGTTCAGGCCAAAAACAACTATGATGGTTTTCCCTCAGATCCTCAGAGACACAATTTTCATCTTGAAGTATCTAATGAAAATAAAAGAAGGAAAAATGTTTTCAGTCAATTGGAGGTAGTAATAATTCAACCATTAAAGAAAACAAAGGTTTTTGTTTGTTCTGTGGGTTATTTTATTTTATCTTATTTTTTTGCAAATAAAATAATTCACAAATGTGTTTCTTCAATAATAGTCAACCTGGTCAAAGAAAAGTAGCAATGCTTGAATACCATGGTTTTATTTTATTTTATTTATTTATTTATTTATTTATTTATTTATTTATTTATTTAAGTTTATTTATTTTATTTTATTTTATTTATTTATTTTTTGCACTATTTCTTGCTACTTTATTTTTATTTATTTTTATTTATTTATTTATTTATTTATTTATTTATTTATTTTTTTAATATATGAAATTTACTGTCAAATTGGTTTCCATACAACACCCAGTGCTCATCCCAAAAGGTGCCCTCCTCAATACCCATCACCCACCCTGCCCTCCCTCCCACCCCCATCAACCCTCAGTTTGTTCTCAGTTTTTAACAGTCTCTTATGCTTTGGCTCTCTCCCACTCTAACCTCTTTTTTTTTTTTTTTTTTTTTTTTTTTCCTTCCCCTCCCCCATGGGTTTCTGTTATGTTTCTCAGGATCCACATAAGAGTGAAACCATATGGTATCTGTCTTTCTCTGTATGGCTTATTTCACTTAGCATCACACTCTCCAGTTCCATCCATGTTGCTACAAAAGGCCATATTTCATTTTTTCTCATTGCCACGTAGTATTCCATTGTGTATATAAACCACAATTTCTTTATCCATTCATCAGTTGATGGACATTTAGGCTCTTTCCATAATTTGGCTATTGTTGAGAGTGCCGCTATAAACATTGGGGTACAGGTGCCCCTATGCATCAGTACTCCTGTATCCCTTGGATAAATTCCTAGCAGTGCTATTGCTGGGTCATAGGGTAGGTCTATTTTTAATTTTCTGAGGAACCTCCACACTGCTTTCCAGAGCGGCTGCACCAATTTGCATTCCCACCAACAGTGCAAGAGGGTTCCCGTTTCTCCACATCCTCTCCAGCATCTATAGTCTCCTGATTTCTTCATTTTGGCCACTCTGACTGGCGTGAGGTGGTATCTGAGTGTGGTTTTGATTTGTATTTCCCTGATAAGGAGCGACGTTGAACATCTTTTCATGTGCCTGTTGGCCATCCGGATGTCTTCTTTAGAGAAGTGTCTATTCATGTTTTCTGCCCATTTCTTCACTGGGTTATTTGTTTTTCGGGTGTGGAGTTTGATGAGCTCTTTATAGATTTTGGATACTAGCCCTTTGTCCGATGTGTCATTTGCAAGTATCTTTTCCCATTCCGTCCATTGCATTTTAGTTTTGTTGGTTGTTTCCTTTGCTGTGCAGAAGCTTTTTATCTTCATAAGGTCCCAGTAATTCACTTTTGCTTTTAATTCCCTTGCCTTTGGGGATGTGCCGAGTAAGAGATTGCTACGGCTGAGGTCAGAGAGGTCTTTTCCTGCTTTCTCCTCTAAGGTTTTGATGGTTTCCTGTCTCACATTCAGGTCCTTTATCCATTTTGAGTTTATTTTTGTGAATGGTGTGAGAAAGTGGTCTAGTTTCAACCTTCTGCATGTTGCTGTCCAGTTCTCCCAGCACCATTTGTTAAAGAGACTGTCTTTTTTCCATTGGATGTTCTTTCCTGCTTTGTCAAAGATGAGTTGGCCATACGTTTGTGGGTCTAGTTCTGGGCTTTCTATTCTATTCCATTGGTCTATGTGTCTGTTTTTATGCCAATACCATGCTGTCTTGATGATGACAGCTTTGTAGTAGAGGCTAAAGTCTGGGATTGTGATGCCTCCTGCTTTGGTCTTCTTCTTCAAAATTACTTTGGCTATTCGGGGCCTTTTGTGGTTCCATATGAATTTTAGGATTGCTTGTTCTAGTTTCGAGAAGAATGCTGGTGCAATTTTGATTGGGATTGCATTGAATGTGTAGATAGCTTTGGGTAGTATTAACATTTTGACAATATTTATTCTTCCAATCCATGAGCAGGGAATGTCTTTCCATTTCTTTATATCTTCTTCAATTACCTGCATAAGCTTTCTATAGTTTTCAGCATACAGATCTTTTACATCTTTGGTTAGATTTATTCCTAGGTATTTTATGCTTCTTGGTGCAATTGTGAATGGGATCAGTTTCTTCATTTGTCTTTCTGTTGCTTCATTGTTAGTGTATAAGAATGCAACTGATTTCTGCACATTGATTTTGTATCCTGCAACTTTGCTGAATTCATGTATCAGTTCTAGCAGACTTTTGGTGGAGTCTATCGGATTTTCCATGTATAATATCATGTCATCTGCAAAAAGCGAAAGCTTGACTTCATCTTTGCCAATTTTGATGCCTTTGATTTCCTTTTGTTGTCTGATTGCTGATGCTAGAACTTCCAACACTATGTTAAACAGCAGCGGTGACAGTGGGCATCCCTGTCGTGTTCCTGATCTCAGGGAAAAAGCTCTCAGTTTTTCCCCGTTGAGGATGATGTTAGCTGTGGGCTTTTCATAAATGGCCTTTATGATCTTTAAGTATGTTCCTTCTATCCCGACTTTCTCAAGGGTTTTTATTAAGAAAGGGTGCTGGATTTTGTCAAAGGCCTTTTCTGCATCGATTGACAGGATCATATGGTTCTTCTCTTTTTTTTTGTTAATGTGATGTATCACGTTGATCGATTTGCGAATGTTGAACCAGCCCTGCATCCCAGGAATGAATCCCACTTGATCATGGTGAATAATTCTTTTTATATGCTGTTGAATTCGATTTGCTAGTATCTTATTAAGAATTTTTGCATCCATATTCATCAGGGATATTGGCCTGTAGTTCTCTTTTTTTACTGGGTCTCTGTCTGGTTTAGGAATCAAAGTAATACTGGCTTCATAGAATGAGTCTGGAAGTTTTCCTTCCCTTTCTATTTCTTGGAATAGCTTGAGAAGGATAGGTATTATCTCTGCTTTAAATGTCTGGTAGAACTCCCCTGGGAAGCCATCTGGTCCTGGACTCTTATTTGTTGGGAGATTTTTGATAACCGATTCAATTTCTTCGCTGGTTATGGGTCTGTTCAAGCTTTCTATTTCCTCCTGATTGAGTTTTGGAAGAGTGTGGGTGTTTAGAAATTTGTCCATTTCTTCCAGGTTGTCCAATTTGCTGGCATATAATTTTTCATAGTATTCCCTGATAATTGTTTGTATCTCTGAGGGATTGGTTGTAATCATTCCATTTTCATTCATGATTTTATCTATTTGGGTCATCTCCCTTTTCTTTTTGAGAAGCCTGGCTAGAGGTTTGTCAATTTTGTTTATTTTTTCAAAAAACCAACTCTTGGTTTCGTTGATCTGCTCTACAGTTTTTTTAGATTCTATATTGTTTATTTCTGCTCTGATCTTTATGATTTCTCTTCTTCTGCTGGGTTTAGGCTGCCTTTGCTGTTCTGCTTCTATTTCCTTTAGGTGTGCTGTTAGATTTTGTATTTGGGATTTTTCTTGTTTCTTGAGATAGGCCTGGATTGCAATGTATTTTCCTCTCAGGACTGCCTTCGCTGCATCCCAAAGCGTTTGGATTGTTGTATTTTCATTTTCGTTTGTTTCCATATATGTTTTAATTTCTTCTCTAATTGCCTGGTTGACCCACTCATTCGTTAGTAGGGTGTTCTTTAACCTCCATGCTTTTGGAGGTTTTCCAGACTTTTTCCTGTGGTTGATTTCAAGCTTCATAGCATTGTGGTCTGAAAGTATGCATGGTATAATTTCAATTCTTGTAAACTTATGAAGGGCTGTTTTGTGACCCAGTATATGATCTATCTTGGAGAATGTTCCATGTGCACTCGAGAAGAAAGTATATTCTGTTGCTTTGGGATGCAGAGTTCTAAATATATCTGTCAAGTCCATCTGATCCAATGTATCATTCAGGGCCCTTGTTTCTTTATTGACTGTGTGTCTAGATGATCTATCCATTTCTGTAAGTGGGGTGTTAAAGTCCCCTGCAATTACCACATTCTTATCAATAAGGTTGCTTATGTTTATGAGTAATTGTTTTATATATCTGGGGGCTCGGGTATTTGGCGCATAGACATTTATAATAGTTAGCTCTTCCTGGTGGATAGACCCTGTGATTATTATATAATGCCCTTCTTCATCTCTTGTTACAGCCTTTAATTTAAAGTCTAGTTTGTCTGATATAAGTATGGCTACTCCAGCTTTCTTTTGGCTTCCAGGAGCATGATAAATAGTTCTCCATCCCCTCACTCTCAATCTAAAGGTGTCCTCAGATCTAAAATGAGTCTCTTGTAGACAGCAAATAGATGGGTCTTGTTTTTTTATCCATTCTGATACCCTATGTCTTTTAGTTGGCACATTTAATCCATTTACATTCAGTGTTATTATAGAAAGATATGGGTTTAGAGTCATTGTGATGTCTGTATGTTTTATGCTTGTAGTGATGTCTCTGGTACTTTGTCTCACAGGATCCCCCTTAGGATCTCTTGTAGGGCTGGTTTCGTGGTGACAAATTCCTTCAGTTTTTGTTTGTTTGGGAAGACCTTTATCTCTCCTTCTATTCTAAATGACAGACTTGCTGGATAAAGGATTCTTGGCTGCATATTTTTTCTGTTTAGCACACTGTAGATATCGTGCCAAGCCTTTCTGGCCTGCCAAGTTTCAAAGGAGAGATCAGTCACGAGTCTTATAGGTCTCCCTTTATATGTGAGGGCACGTTTATCCCTTGCTGCTTTCAGAATTTTCTCTTTATCCTTGTATTTTGCCAGTTTCACTATGATATGTCGTGCAGAAGATCGATTCAAGTTACGTCTGAAGGGAGTTCTCTGTGCCTCTTGGATTTCAATGCCTTTTTCCTTCCCCAGTTCAGGGAAGTTCTCAGCTATAATTTGTTCAAGTACCCCTTCAGCACCCTTCCCTCTCTCTTCCTCCTCTGGGATACCAATTATGCGTATATTATTTTTTTTTAGTGTATCACTTAGTTCTCTAATTTTCCCCTCATACTCCTGGATTTTTTTATCTCTCTTTCTTTCAGCTTCCTCTTTCTCCATAACTTTATCTTCTAGTTCACCTATTCTCTCCTCTGCCTCTTCAAGCCGAGCCATCGTGGATTCCATTTTGTTTTGCAATTCGTTTAAAGCGTTTTTCAACTCCTCGTGACTGTTCCTTAGTCCCTCGATCTTTGTGGCAAGAGATTCTCTGCTGTCCTGTATACTGTTTTCAAGCCCGGCGATTAATTTTATGACTATTATTCTAAATTCACTTTCTGTTATATTATTTAAATCCTTTTTGATCAGTTCATTAGCTGTTGTTATTTCCTGGAGATTCTTCTGAGGGGAATTCTTCCGTTTGGTCATTTTGGAGAGTCCCTGGCGTGGTGAGGACCTGCAGTGCACTTCCCCTGTGCTGTGGTGTATAACTGGAGTTAGTGGGCGGGGCCGCAGTCCGACCCGATGTCTGCCCCCAGCCCACAGCTGGGGCCACAGTCAGACTGGTGTGTGCCTTCTCTTCCCCTCTCCTAGGGGCGGGATTCACTGTGGGGTGGCGTGTCCCGTCTGGGCTACTTGCACACTGCCAGGCTTGTGTTGCTGGGGATCTGGCGTATTAGCTGGGGTGGGTAGGCAAGGTGCACGGGGGCTGGAGGGGCAGGCTTAGCTCGCTTCTCCTTAGGTGATCCACTTCAGGAGGAGCCCTGTGGCAGCGGGAGGGAGTCAGATCCGCTGCCGGAGGTTTGGCTCCACAGAAGCACAGAGTTGGGTGTTTGCGCAGAGCGAGCAAGTTCCCTGGCAGGAACTGGTTCCCTTTGGGATTTTGGCTGGGGGATGGGCGGGGGAGATGGCGCTGGTGAGCGCCTTTGTTCCCCGCCAAGCTGAGCTCTGCCGTCCGGGGGCTCAGCAGCTCTCCCTCCCTTTGTCCTCCAGCCTTCCCGCTTTCCGAGCAGAGCTGTTAACTTATGACCTCCCAGACGCTAAGTCGCGCTTGCTGTCAGAACACAGTCCGTCCGGCCCCTCCGCTTTTGCCAGCCAGACTCGGGGGCTCTGCTTGGCCGGCGAGCCGCCCCTCCGCCCCGGCTCCCTCCCGCCAGTCCGTGGAGCGCGCACCGCCTCGCCGCCCTTCCTACCCTCTTCCGTGGGCCTCTGGTCTGCGCTTGACTCCGGAGACTCCCTTCTGCTAATCCTCTGGCGGTTTTCTGGGTTCTTTAGGCAGGTGTAGGTGGAATCTAAGTGATCGTCAGGACGCGCTGTGAGCCCCGCGTCCTCCTACGCCGCCATCTTCCGGAGAACCAAGTTCATTTATTTTAAAAGAGAGAAAAAACATGAGTTGGGGAAAGGCAGAGAGAGAGAGAGAGAGAGAGAGAGGGAGAGAGAGAATCTCAAGCAGGCTCTACACTGTCAGTGCAGAGCCTGATGCAGGGGTCAAACCCACAAGCCATGAGATCATAAGCCATCAGATGCTTAACCAAGTGAGCCACCCAGGTGCCCCTCAAATACTATGGTTTTAAAGGGTATTAACCACTCACCTTATAGCTCACTTTCATTGTATTCCTATTAAGTGGTTTTTCCCCTATTGTCTCTGCTTAGAGCCTTATTCAATTGTCTTTGGGAGAGCTAGCTTAGAGGATATAAAAACCATTCTCCAATAGCATGTAATCTCCTTACATTATTATTGAGCTATTTCTGGAATTTTCTCTGTTCAGATTAAATTTCACAAATCTAAGCATGGAAATCACTGTTTTTCATAAAGATTATTATAGCAGTATAGTAGATATTGCTGAAGTAAAACCATATGGCAAACAACCTCCAAAATCTCAGTAGCTTATATGAACAAATATTTATTTTTCTCACTCATGGACCTGTGAGTCATTTGTAGTTTTGCTGATCTTGGCTGAGTTAAGCTGGGCTTGGCTCTAGGGTGCAGGTCAAGTCTGAAACTGCTTCACATATCTCTTTCTGTGGGTAAATCAGGAGCAGAAAAAAACTGGAGCATGCCCTATTGTACATAGCTCTGGATACCAGTCTTATTGTAAAATTTGCATTTTTATCCTAGAAGGCAAGGATATGGATTAGGAGTAGAAATTACTGGGAACCTAAATTCAGAAAACTTGACCAAATTCCTTAGGAATATGGCTAGAGTACAGAAAATCAAAAGGAATTATTGCTTATTCTGGAAAAGCTGTTTGTCTCTCTATGTCAGTGTTATTCTACTGTCTGTTTTAGGACAGTTCTTCAGTTATGCTTTGGATGAGCTTCTTTTCAGACATCAGAACTCACTGGCTTTCCTTTTGACTAGTCTACCTCATCCTTGCTCTTCTTGCTTTTAAGCCTTTAGGTCTCTTAATCAAATGGTGTTGAGAAAAGTGGACAGTGACATGCAGAAGAATGAAACTGGACCACTTTCTTACACCATACACAAAAATAAACTCAAAATGGATGAAAGACCTAAATGTAAGACAGGAATTCATCAGAATCCTAGAGGAGAACACAGGCAGCAACTTCTTTGATGTTGACTGCAGCAACTTCTTACTGGACATTTCTCCAGAGGCAAGGGAAACAAAAGGAAAAACGAACTATTGGGACCTCGTCAAGATAAAAAAACTTCTTCACAGTGAAGGAAATGATCAACAGAACTAAAAGGCATCTGGTGGAATGTGAGAAGATATTTGCAAATGACATGTTGGATAAAGGGTTAGTATCCAAAATCTATAAAGAACTTATTAAACTCAACACCCAAAAAACAATCCAGTGAGGAAATGGGCAGAAGACATGAATAGACACTTTTCCAGTCAAGACACCCTTGTAGTTAACAGACATATGAAAAGCCCCACATTGGGCTCTGTGCTGCCAGTGCGGAGCACCCCACCCCCACCCCCCCGCTCCTCCTCTGTTTGCTGTCTCTCTCTCTCTAAAAATACAACAACAAAAAAAGATGCTCAACAGCACTTATCATCAGGGAAATACAAACCAAAACCACAATGACACACCACTTTACACCTGTCAGAATGGCTATAATTAACAACTTAGGAAACAATAGATGTTGGTAAAGATGTGGAGCAAGGGGAACCCTGTTACAATGTTGGTGAGAATACAAACTGGTACAGCCACTCTGGAAGACTGTATGGAGATTCTTCAAAAAATTAAAAATAGAGCTACCCTACAACCCAGCAATTGTATTACTATGCATTTATCCAAAGGATACAAAAATGCTGGTTTGAAAGGGCACATGCACCCCAATGTTTATAGCAGCATTATCAACAATAGCCAAAGTATGGAAAGAGCCCAAATGTCTATCAACTGATAAATGCATAAAGAAGATGTGGTGTATGTATACAATGGAATACTATCTGGTGATCAAAAAGAATGAAATCTTGCCATTTGCAATAATGTGGATGGAACTAGAATGTATTATGCTAAGCAAAATAAGTCAGAGAAGGACAAATCTATGATTTCACTCATATGTGGAATTTAAGAAACAAAACAGATGAAAATAGGGGAAGGGAAGGAAAAATATGATAAAAACAGAGAGGGAGGCAAACCATAAGAGACTCTTAAATACAGAGAACAAACTGAAGGTTGCTGGAGGGGAAGTGGGTGGGGGTATGGGCTAAATGCGTGATGGGCATTAAGGAGGGCACTTGTTGGGATGAGCACTGGGTGTTATATGTAAGTGATGAATCACTAGATTCTACTCCTGAACCCAATATTACACTATATGTTAACTAACTTGAATTTAAATTAAAAAAAAAAAAAGAGTTTAGGTGGTGTTCATGGAATACAGATGCTTAGGACACTGCCTGACAGCTTTTGATCTTTTAGAGATAAGATAGCACCGATTTATGGAATCTCTTAATATAATGGATTTAGCATTGGAAGTTATGACGTCTTTCTGAAGGTTTCCATGAAATTATTCATCTCTGGTTTATAAGTTGTTTAATTTTGTCATCCATAAAAAAAGATAAGTATGCTATTTCATTTATGGCATAGAATATTTTTCCCATGATCATCTTGAAGATTTTGTGCTTGTGGTAGGAGAAATGAGTTTTCTTAAAAATGTCAATTTTATGATACTTCAAAAAGCATATTTCTTGGAGTTTCCATTTTTAGATAGAGTAGAATGTGCCACTTAAACAGAATAGTCTATTTTATGGTGAAAAAAACCTGATGTTGGAGTGAAAAAGCAATAATTCAATATTGCAGCATGACATAACTTAGAGAAGATGGAATAGGACAGTTTGGAGAATTCAAGCTATACCTACAGTCAGTTCTTACTTCATATGCCTCAAACCCAGCTCCAAAACACTGCCAGTTCACTTTCTTTAGAACTGTGCAGCCTTGGGGTACTGAGCTCTATCAGTCTTTGTAGGGGGAAACTAATTTGCAGTGTTTCTCTGGGAGCCCCATAGAGTATAAAGCTTGGGATATTTTCTTGAAAATTACGTTAAAGAAGCTGTGTGATATGATCTTTTCTGCATTGATTTGAAGTCTCTATGTGATCAAGGATATTAGCTGGCAGATTAAGCCCACAAGTTCAGATTTTTTTTCAATAGTGACAGTGGGAGTTGCAAAACTGCAACAGGTGATGAAAAGATTTTCTACTGGTTTGCCTACTCTGCCAGCATAACTTACTTACATATCATTGTATCTGGGATGGTTCTCCATATTACTCAAGAGTCTCCATGCCATGATGGAGAATATAAAATGAATAACTAACCCTACAAATCTGTGAATACTTCATTATTTCCTCTTTTTCTCTTTTTTTCCCTCTAGTCCTTACTTCCTCTCTTCCCCATTTTTCTTCACAACTTTACTTTCTTTCTCATTTACTTCTTGCCTATTTCTAAAATTTGTTTGGTTGTCACTGAACAGCATTTGAAACAATTAGAAATGAAATAAAGTTCCAGGACCATTCAGAGAGGTAAAGGGAAAGAATACCCATATTGTGGAATGTCTTAACCAGGTTTTCTCATTTCCCATCACAAACTTACATGACAGGTATTCTTTTTTTAATATAATTTACTGTCAAATTGGCTTACATACAGCACCCAGTGCTCATCCCAACAAGTTCCCTCTTCAATGCCCATCACCCATTTTCCCCCCTCCCCCACTCCCCCATCAATCCTCAGTTTGTTCTCTGTATTTAACAGTCTCTTATGGTTTGCCTCCCTCCCTCTCTGTAACTATTTTTCCCCCTTCCCTTCCCCCATTGTCTTCTGTTAATTTTCTCAAGATCCACATATGAGTGACAACATATGATATCTTTCTCTGACTTATTTCACTCAGCATAATACCTTCGAGTTCCATCCACGTTGCTGCAAATGGCATGATTTCATTCTTTCTCATTGCCAAGTAATATTCCATTGTATATATAAACCACATCTTTATCCATTCATTAGTTGATGGACTTTTAGGCTCTTCCCTAATTTGGCTATTGTTGAAAGTGCTGCTATAAACATTGGGGTACATGTGTCCCATGCGTTAGCACTCCTGTATCCCTTGGGTAAATTCCTAGTAGTGTTATTGCTGGGTTATAGGGTAGTTCTATTTTTAATTATTTGTGGAACCTCCACACTGTTTTCCAGAGAGGCTGCACCAGTTTGCATTCTTACCAACAGTGCAAGAGTGTTCCCATTTATCCACATCTTCACCAGCATCTATAGTTTCCTGATTTTTTCATTTTAGCCACTCTAACCAGTGTGAGGTGGTATCTCAGTATGGCTTTGATTTGTATTTCCCTGATGATGAGTGACAGTGAGCATCTTTTCATGTGTCTGTTGGCCATCTGGATATCTTCTTTGGAAAAGTGTCTGTTCATGTCTTCTTCCCATTTCTTCATTGGATTATTTGTTTTTGGGGTGTTGAGTTTGGTTAGTTCTTTATAGATTTTGGATACTAACCTTTTATCTGATATGTCAGTTGTGAATATCTTTTCCCATTCCATCAGTTGCCTTTTAGTTTTGTTGATTGTTTCCTTTGCAGTGCAAAAGATTTTTATCCTGATGAGGTCCCAATAGTTCATTTTTGCTTTTAATTCCCTTGCATTTGGAGATGTGTCAAGCAAGAAACTGCTGTGGCTGAGGTCAAAGAGTTTGTTGCCTGCTTTCTCCTCTAGGGTTTTGATGGTTTCCTGTCTCACATTCAGTTCCTTCATCATTTGAGTTTATTTTGTGTATGGTGTAAGAAAGTGGTCCAGTTTCATTCTTCTGCATGTTGTTGTCCAATTCTCCCAGCATCATTTGCTAAAGAGACTGTCTTTTTTCCATGCTCTTTCTTGTTTTGTCAAAGATTAGTTGGCCATACATTTGTGGGTCCAATTCTGGCTTCTCTATTCTATTCCATTGTTCTATACGTCTGTTTTTGTGCCGGTACCATACTTATTGATGATTATAGCTTTGTAGTAGAGGCTAATGTCTGGGATTGTCATGCCTCCTGCTTTGGTCTTTTTCTTCAATATTACTTTGGCTATTTGAGGTCTTTTGTGATTCCATACAAATTTTAGGATTGTTTGTTCTAGCTTTAAGAAGAATTCTGGTGCAATTTTGATTGGGATTGCATTGAATGTGTAAATGGCTTTGGGTAGTATTGACATTTTAACAATATTTATTCTTCCAATCCATGAGCACGGAATGTTTTTCCATTTCTTTATATTTTCTTCAATTTCCTTCATAAGCTTTCTATAGTTTTCAGCATACAGATCTTTTACATCTTTGGTTAGGTTTATTCCTAGGTATTTTATGGTTCTTGGTGCAATTGTAAATGCGACCAGTTTCTTTCTCTTTCTGTTGCTTCATTACTAGTGTATAAAAATGCAGCTGATTTCTGTACATTGATTTTGTACCCTGTGACTTTGCTGAATTCATGTATCAGTTCTAGCAGTCTTTTGGTGAAGTTGTTCGGGTTTTCCATCTGGAGTATCATGTCATCTGCAAACAGTGAAAGTTTGACTTCTTTGCCAATTTTGATGCCTTTTATTTCATTTTGTTGTCTGATTGCTGATGCTAGGACTTCTAACACTATTTTAAACAACAGTGGTGAGAGTGGACATCCCTGTTACATGACAGGTATTATTATTGCTTTCATGTTTCCACTTGAAGAAATTGAGGCCAAGGCCCTGAAATTTAAAGACTTAACTCTAGTATTTGTATGTAGGTCTATTTTACATTAAATCTCCTTTTTTCCCCCTCCCTCCACCATGCTGAAACAGAATTGGATGGAAATTTTTCATTCTTTCTTGTGATTTTATCTCCACCTTTTAAATCTACATTTCCCTGTTTCTATTTGATTTTGCTTAACCCTTAAGCTGAGTAGATAGAAAATTAAATTTTATAATTAGTAGAACAACAAGGAGCCCAGATAGGTATAAATTGAGTGAGCTATGGAATATTAGAATATTTTATTTCAGAAGGCAAAAAAGTAGACCATGGATAGATAAATCTTTTCCTAAGATAATTTTAGAGTTAATTGGAGCAGCTTACTGGTGAGTACCTTCCTTGAGCAAAATACTCTATTGAAAATATAGAGATAAAAAGGGTGATTATTAATACAGAGTTTGTCTCTTCAGGGAGAGTCTTCAAATAGGCAAACACATAGGGACATTCTAGTCTACAATACAAACTGAACTAAAATAGATGCTATTGTTGAGATACAGTTGATGGGTAGGGGAAACATAGAAGACAAAGGAAATTCATTTGCATTAGAGTTAATTTGGGTCCATTTGTCAAGAAGGTGGCATTTGAAGTTTTCCTTGAAAGATAAGAAATCTGATGGGAGAAGAAGATGGATATTGGCATCACCAATTGAGAATATAGCATGAAATAGAAAATATGAGAAGTAGTTTTGTTCTGGCTGGAGCATAGTAGGATTCTTGAAGGACATAATAGAAGATAATGACTTGGAAAATGGATTGAGATCAGATTCTGAAGAGCCATATTAAGAATTTGGACTTTAATCAAAAGACAATTAAGATTTATTTTTTTAAGTTAGAATATGACTTCACCTGTGCCAAAATATGTCTGACTCTGCATGAAGGATGTACTAGGAAGAGTCTGTGGGCAAAGAGAAGTGTTTTAAGCTATTGCAGTAACGTGGGTGAGAGAGGAGAGATTATATATTAGTTATCTATTACCGTATAACAGATTACCCCCGAACTTATGGTTTGGAACAGCAAACATGTATTTCTCAAAGTTTCTGTGGGTCAAAATCCCAGTATGACTTAACTGAGTGCCTCTAGCTCTTGGTCTTTAATGAAGCTAAAATCAAGCTGTTGGCCCTTGCTGCAGTCATCTCAAGGCTTGACTTGGGGGCTGTCCACTTCCGTACTCATTCACGTGAGTGTTTTCAGGCCTCAGGTCATTGGTGGCTATGGTCTGAAAACATCTATTTCCTAGCCATGAGCTTCCATAGGGAAACTCACAAACAACTAGTAACTTTCTTCAAAACAAACAAATAAGACAGGCTGCCCAAGACAGGAACCATAGTCTTTTTGTAATTTAATCTTGGAAGTGACATCTCATCACTTTTGCCATGTTTTGTTCATTAGAAGCAAATCATCAGATCCAGCACAAATTCAAGAGGAGGACATTATACAAGGACATAACCTTGATTTTGGATTTTTAGCCTCCAGAAGTGTGAGGAATTGAGTTTCTGTTGCTTCAGACACCCAGTCTGTAGTACTTTGTTAACAAACAATACAAAGATGAAGATCTAAACTTTTCAGTTGGAGTGGGGGAATGGAAAGGAAGGGAATGTTGTAAGAAGCATTGTGCTTTGTTCAGGAATTTCAATGTTAGTTCTTAGGGGAAAAATGGCAACTACCAGTTAACAAAAGGAGATTCTTAAATTACTGTTTGTTTGGGCTTGCTTGCTTACTTAATTACTTACTTTGTGTGTGTGTGTGTGTGTGTGTGTGTGTGTGTGTGTGTGTGTTTTGTTAGATGGGGGTACAGAAATGATAGAGCATACACAATGTAACTTGATTCTAGCCACACATTCAATAATACCATCTGTCATAGGTTGAGTTCTTCAGAAGCAGATGCTAAAACAAAGATTGAGATGCAAGGGGTTAACACATACAAAAGGAAGACGAAGCAGAACTTGGCAAAGGGAGAAGTCAGACTGTAAACACTTGTCAGAAGCTCTGGAACAAATATTGTCTGTTTCAGTTACATTGGAGATAATTGGACTGAGGTGCATGCATCTTAATAATCTCCTTACTTCCTGACCCATCAATTTCATGCAGGATGTTTGGAAGGCCATGGCCCAAGGCAGGGTGACTCTGTAGCTGAGACAAAAGCTGGAGATGTCTGCAATTTGCTGGTTGTTTGCTCTGAAATTAGGCACAAAGTTTTTTCTTGAGGAGGATCAGGTGACACATACCCAGGTTTACCGAATCTTCCCTGTTATGGGGTGAAATATATGTTATAAGATAGCATGATTACCTGAACTAAAAACTAGGCTGTAAAAAATACATAAAATGTAAAAATGTAAAAAAATTGTCAATTCAAATAATAATATTTAACATTTAAAAAAAGCTGAATATGTGCCATCACAGTGCTATTGCCTATAACATAATTTCTTTTTTTACATTTATTCTTCAATAAAGCTTTATGAGGATATATTATTATTATTTCCATTACACAGATGAAAGCCTTTAATATTTAGACATGTGAAGTTACCCCTTCAAAGTCGTGTCATAGGTGGCAGACCCAGGATAAAATCTAGGTTTCTTGACCCTAGAACCCATGATTAACTAATTTTTTAAATGATTATTTATTTTTGAGAGAGGGAGAGAGAGAGAGAGAACGTGAGCGAGTGAGCACAGGGTGGGGGGGCAGAGAGAGAGGGGACACAGAATCCCAAGCGGTCTTCAGGCTCTGAGCTGAGCCTGACAGCACAGCACAGAGCCAGACACGGGCCTCAAAATCATGGACCGCGAGATCATCTGAGCCAAAGTCGGACGCTTAACTGACTGAACTACCAAGGCACCCCTCCTCATGTTTTAACTATTAATCTCTTTTCCATGTTGCTTGATGGATCATGTCAAACTTAAAACATTTCTTAAATGATGCACTATAGGGGTGCCTGGGTGGCTCAGTCTGTTAAGCATCTGACCGGCTCAGGTCATGATCTCATGATCTGTGAGTTCGAGTCCCGCATTAGGCTCTGTGCTGACACCTCAGAGTGTAGAGCCCATTTCGAATTCTGTGTCTTCTTTGCTCTCTGCCCTTTCCCCACTTATGCTCTCTCTCTCTCTCTCAAAAATAAATATAAACATTAAAAAAAGTAAAAAAAAATAATGCACTATAGGATTTTGTTCATATATCTGTACTCTTGGATGACACTTTTAATGACTGGATGGAGGCATATCAGCAGATAAGCTTTTCATATCTATAGATAATAAAAAGCTGGGAAGGATAAAAAAATACTTTGGACACAAGAACCAAAGGGATTCCTAGAGGGCAATTTTGATCAGAATTATCAAGATGAAATTTAGAAAGGGATACACATTAAATTTCATACTTAGTTTCAACATTTTCCTGTAAAAATTCTGAATGAGGAGAAACCAAGTTGAGAGCATTCATGTGAGAAAAAAGCCTTAGGGGATTTAACTGACTCTAAGGCAACTCAGCAAAAAAAGAAAAGGACTAAGCTTGAATATCAACTAAACCTGAGTTTGGATCCTGGTTTCAGTACTTAAACTTGGCCAGGTACTTTGACTTTTTGAGACTGGGTTTGTTTATTCATCTAAAATGAGAATAATATTAATACCTGCCTTGATTACTTCAGAGATTTTTCAAGAATATTTTGTTAAACACAAGAGGTGCTTGGTGGCTCAGTTGGTAAAGTGTGTGACTCTTGATTTTGGCTCAGGTCATGATCTCACGAGTTCTTGGGTTCAAGCCCCACCTGGGACTCCACACTGGCAGTAAGGAGCCTGCTTGGGATTCTCTCTCTCCCTCACTCTCTGCTCCTTACCTCCCTCAAAATAAATAAATAAACTTTAAGAAAAAAAAAAAAACCACAAGTAAAAAAGAGCTTTATAAACTTACAGGGCATAGAAAAGCCAAAGATTTGTCATTATTTTATTATCTCATGTTAGACACATACTAGGTAGGCAATGTTAAGAATGTGTTTACAGCAGGACTGTTCTACAATATACCTTAATTTTCACTGAGTTACATCCTTATCAATCCCTTACCTATGTGATTTGGGCTCTAGTCATGGTTGAGGGCATGGTTTCAAATAGGTGGACTTGGAAATAATTGCCATACCTGTAATGGCTGTAGTTACTTAACTTTTTGTGGAAATAAGAGGGAGAGAGCTACAGATTCCAGGAAAACTAAGGGGCAAAAAAAAAAAAAAAAGTTACAACAGAATATTATACTCTGAAATTCTGTGGATAATACTTCAGGTTACTTTCTACCAAAGGCTTTCTGAGTATGAATTATCATTATAATTAATTTTTCTTTTCCCTTTCCAGATTTCCTAAAATCTGTAGCATTATTTTTGGTATTTGATTTCCACAAAAAATTATCTAAATAGAGAAAGAATAAAGACAAAAAATAGTATTGACTATCAATTTATAATAATTATTGTGCTAGATCATTTACAAATATTTTATCTTACTGTTGTCCTCACTGTGTAGCTACCGAAATGGAGGCTTAGGTTAAATAAATATTTTATAAATAAATAAATAAATAAATAAATAAATAAATAAATAAATAAATTGGTAATTAGTGAAGTTGGATTGGAATCCAGATTTGACTCCCAAAACTACATTGAACATCTTTCTACCCCTGTCATGGAGACTGAAACACTGAACAAAGTATGTCTTTAATTAATCACCCTCTGTCTTAGTGTCACCTCTGCAGCTCTGTGAGGAAAAAAAAAAAAAGACAGTTACTCATAGAAGGATTGTCAAAGATAGTGAT
The DNA here is from genome assembly GCF_024362965.1 of Panthera pardus. Classification (NCBI taxonomy): domain Eukaryota; kingdom Metazoa; phylum Chordata; class Mammalia; order Carnivora; family Felidae; genus Panthera; species Panthera pardus. Next base: position 50,008,410 of record NW_026526666.1, on the reverse strand, counting down.
AATAGTTCTTGTTTTGAGCAATAACCTCTTACATGGAACGAGATAAGGTTTTAATGGTATGTGAACCTTCTTACTCTTATCCTTCTTATAGCTGTGACCTCCATGGGATTCCAGAGACAAGTCAGGCTTAAAACATTCTTAAAAACATTTTATGGAGGCTATGAATCACTCAAATAGGTGGTATAATATCTCAATCTCAGCCTCAAGGAGTCAACTATGATAACATTGACATAAGTTATAGGTCCTCTGGGACCTTCCAAATTGTAACAATATTCATCATGCCCTCTCAGTTCAGTGTCTTACTTATACCATCATGATCCATATTCTAGAACAAAATACCGGGCTCAGTCTGGGGTCAGGGTTTAGATGCAAAGATGGAGGAACTTGCCTGCATGTTCAACTTGCATTCACAGTTCAGAGGCACAGGGTCTTTTTGGGTGACATGGTAGGCCTTTTTAGATCATGGGCCAATCAGCAAGTCAAACATCCTCACATGGTACTGGACACTACTGACACCCACTGTCTCAGTCAGACAACTACTGTAACAAAATACCATATCCTATTTAAAAATATGGAGTTCTTATTTTCATTATCGTATCTTTGGCCAGGAGTATAGTGATATGGTATTAGAGTTGGAACCCAAAGAGATAAACAGAATATTCTTCTTTGATTGATTCAAAAAAGTCCTCTGAAAGAGAAATTAATCCTGGTACTGAATAGTGTTATTATTCCATGTACCAGAAGCACTCCTGGCATATCATATAAATGAACTCTGGGGATCAAAAACAGAGGAAGAACACAGATCCTCTCTTCTGCTTCCAAGGAATTTGATGATCTCAAATGTGCTGATTAGAATGAACAAACCGATTGAAAGTTATTCTGATTCTAAATTCTTACTTTATACGTCAGCGTAGACTGAGCTCTTGAGCTCATGTTTGAAAAAAAAAAAACATACACAACAGAATATATTTGAGAGAATGAACCCTTGAAATATGGAAAGCATAAGGTAAATTAGGAATTAACCTTATCAAACCTGAAAATGAGCCAGAATGAGGTTACCTCCATGGCTCATAAGAAGCCTTTGAAATTTTTCCTGTTTTCCGTGTAAGGTAAAGTAATTATTCAGGGAATTTGATTTTGTTTGTTTGTTTGTTTTTTAAATTTCATATATGAGTGATACCATTCAGTGTTTGTCGTTCTCTGGGGGCAATAGGGGGAGATTGGTAAAAGTGTAAAACTTTCAGTTCTGAGGATCTTTTGTGTAATATGGTAACTATAATTGATAGCACTGTATTGTATAGTTGAAATGTAAGAGAATAGAAATTAAATGTTCTCACCAACCCCCTCAAAACAAAACAAAACAAAACAAAAGAAACAACAACAACAGAAAGAAAAGCAAAGAAAAAAAAAGGAAAGAAAGGAGAGGGTAGAAAAAAAGAGAGAAAGGGTAAAAAGTGAGGAGATAGATGTATTAATTAACTTGATGTGGGGAGTCCTTTCACAATGCATATGTTTATCAAATCACATTGTACACTTTGAATATCTTACTATTTTATTTATTAAATATACCTCAATAAAACTGAAAACAATAAGAACCCAATCAACTGGAACATTTGAATAATCAATATTTTATATATTTCCTTATAGTCTTCACTTTTGTTGAATTAAAAGATGAGTTATGTGGTTATTTTAAAGTTTCCTTCTATAATTGTACTACTAATAAAGTAAGAATTTCAGAATAAAAAAGGAATTAATGACCTAATAATTATCCAAACTCCGCTCTTGATCATAAACTGAGTACCATCATCCTCTTTAGGTAGACCATTCAACATTTAGACTGTTAGAAATGACAACAAATGCTCAAATAAAATGTACCTCCTTAGAATCTTCTCTTTAGTGGACATATTTTGCCTTTTTCCCTCTGGTGTCATAAATCCTGGTCAGGCTTTGGTGTCCACTTGCCTATTGATACTGTTCATTTCAATGTCACCAATGACCTCCACATCACTAACTATAATGGCCAATTGTGTTATTTAGCTAGGGTTGTCACAACAAAGTCCACAGACTGGAGACTTAAAAAACAAATTTATTTTCTCACATTTCTGCAAGCCAGAAGTTTGAGTTCAAAGTATTGGCAGAGTTGGTTTCTCCTGAAGCCTCTCTCCTTGTCTTGTTGGTGGCCATCTTCTTCTGTCTTCACATGGTCTTCCCTCCATGCATGCCTGTGTCCACATATCCTCTTCTAATAAGGACACCAATCAAATTGGGTTAGGGCCCACACTAATGACTTCATTTTAACTTTTTTTTTTTTACCTCTTAAAAGACCCTACCTCCAAATATAGTTAGATTTTGAGGTACTGTGTGGGGGACACAATTCAGTCCATAACATAACTTTTTCAAATATTATCTTATTTGATTTTTTAAGAACTTATTTGAATTTTCTATCTCTATCTATCTACCTACCTACCTACCTACCTATCATCTGTCTATCTATCTAAGATATCATAGTATCCTAGCCATTCTTGTATCATGTTCCTTTTTCTTCTTCTAACCTGAACCCTCTTTCTAAACCATTGAGTGTCCCAGGACACCTAATGACACCTGATGTCTACACTCACACCTTAGGTGATCTCATCCTGTCCCAGAGATTAAAAACTATCCCTATATGCTGATGGCTCTCCAATGTATTACTCCAAACTGAGACTTTTTCCCTGATACCCATACATCGAAGTCATATATCTAACTGCCTACTTAACTTAGAATTAAATTCCTGACGTAACTCCTACTTCAAATCTGTTCCTTATGCCTCTACCCCCCCCCCCCCCAGTTGCTTATGCAAAATTTTGGAGTTATCTTCAACTTAGTTCTTTCTTTTCATGTCTCACGTCAGTTCTAACAACAAATTCTGTTCTCTTCATTTTTAAAGCATATCCAGAATGCATCTGCTTCTTGATACCTCTACTGTTACTCCTTATGCAAGCATCTTTCAGCTGGAAAATAGCTGTAGCCTTCTACTTTAACACCTTACTCCCACTATATACCTCCCTTATCGCCTATTCTCCACATAGAAACCATAGTGATTCTTTTCAAACCTCTTGGATAATATGACTTTCCTTTTTAAACTTTCTAATGGCCTCCTATCCTACAGAATAAAAACCTTAAGTCTTTATCATGGCGTACAGTTCCTCAATTATCTCCCCCTTAACTTTTTCTTTTTTTTATTCCCATACATTTTTTTTAATATGAAATTTATTGTAAAATTGGTTTCCATACCACACCCAGTGCTCTTCCCAACAGGTGCCCTCCTCAATACCCATCACCCTTAACTTTTTCTAATGTAGCTCCACTGTGCTGTTCAAGCTGTTTCTTAACCTCTGAACCTCTGAGCAGTTTCTTGAACATGACAAGAGTACTGCCATGTCAGGGTCTTTCCTTTTGCTCTTTTCTCTGTGTGAAAAGCTTTTAACCTAGTTATCTACATGGTTCCCTTTCTCATTTTATTCATATCTTTGTTCAGAAATCATCTTAATAGACATACACTCCATGACCTCATATTTAAACTAAGGATCTTCATCACTGTTTTTCTTTATACTCTGCTCTATTTTTGTTTATAGCTTTTATCACTTTATTTGCATTTGTGTTTATTTGTTTACTGCCTATCACCCTCCCCTAGAATGTCAGCTCTAGGGGTCAGGATATTCATTCATTCATATTCATCTGTTCAGCAGATAATATGTATTGAACAATCTGGAGACCATTATTGAGCACTACTTCTATAAATATGCACTATTCTAGATCTTGTGGATTCATTGGTGAATCAAAGACTGAGTCCATGGTGGCCCTTTATACTTTTTGAAGATCATCTTATACTTTTTGAAGATCATCATCTGCCTGGATTTATGACCCACAGCAATTCTTACACAGGTCCATAAGGGACAGGAAAAAGGATATTAACTCCAGGTCATTTGTAATAGCTGAGAGTTGGAGGAAATCCAGAGACCTACAATATGGAAGAATGGATAGATAAAATATACTGGATGAACATTCTGAAGAACTATTCCACAGTTAGAAATAGTAGATTAGTACACAGAGCAATATTAATAGATTTAAATAACATAGTGCTGAGTAAAAAGAGCAAGCTATTTAATAAAATACCTTTTATATGAATTTGAAATATATGTGCACAAAACACCAATATATTTTTTTCAAGAGGATATAAAAACAAAAAGATATATATTAAATTCATTAGAATGCTGCCAGAAGGGAAGGAAACAAAACTGGAGGATGAGAAAAAACAGTGAAATGAATCAGGGAGTGGATAAGTGAGCAGGTGAGGGGGCCAATGATGCTAATGTGTCATTATTAACTTAAACGACACTCATAGTCTTCTCATTTCCAGGGTAAGTAGGGGTCTTTGAGCAGTTCCTCACATATCATAGTTTTCAGAATCTGAAGCATTCTGGATCATTTCTTCTTAATCATTTTATTCTCTCTCCAGTTTATCTAATATCCAGACAGTTTTTCAGATTTCCTATAGCCATATGTGGCATGATAATTACTAAGATTCAAAATTATGTCCTTGGGAACTGAGATTCTAAATTTGAAAATAAGGATTTCATTCTATTCTGTATTCTGTACTTACTAAGGGGAATGGATACTAAAATATTAATCAAAATATTCAACTAGCTAGATGCTATGAGCTTTCCAGAAGACTGGTATTTTATGGCATGTGGCTTAAGTAAAGTCACAAAGTACACTTAACAATCATGAGCAGCAGTAAAAATGAGTCATACAGTAACCCCGACCACCGAACATTGGTTTCGTACAAGGCAGTGTGGCTAGTGGTTAGGAGCAGGGATTATGATTCAGCCTGCTAGTGTCTGAATTCTCTTTCTTCTACTTGCTGACCATGTGACTGGTATGTTTAGATAACTTCACAAAGCTTCTGTCCCTTTATTTTTAAAAGAGAGATAACAACCTAACATAGTGTTGCTGTAAGGTTTAAGTGAAATACTTCATTTAAGCACTTAGAACAGTGTTTAGTATCCAATGCATACTCAATAAATGTCAGCTTTTTCTGTCCCAGCAAAGAAGCACATTCCTTTATCTAAGGTACATTCAGATTCTGTTACCATGTCAAGTGCTATGTTTCATGCTGAGAGAATAGACCAAGAGCTAGATTTTTAGTTTGATACTCTAATACTCTAGTGGATGGTAAATACATACACAAACTCCTGCTATACAATTTGTTAAGAACTCAGTATATACAAATTGCTGGGCATAATGGATTACTTCTGTGTGAAAGAGTCACAGAAACTTTTTAGAGGTGGTGGCACTTGGAGATAAGACATTCAACCTTTTATTCAGCAATCATTTGTTAAAAGTCTACTTTGTGACAGAGCTTGTAGTAAAAGGCAAGGAATCCAAAATTAATAAACATAGTTTCTTTACAACATTTCAATTCAGTGATAGAGGTAGACATGTAGAGGTAAACATGTATCATATGTAGTGATGTAAACCATAGTATTTTATGGTAAATATTTTGATAAAAGTATGAGTCATGTCATGTCATGTCATGTCATGTCACAGCAGGTGTCTCCAGAGATGAGGTAATAGGTTAACTGCTTATGGAACAATGAACAGGAGTATGGCAAATAGAGACAAGTCGGGAGAGACTTCCAGGCTGAAGAAACAATGCCTGAAAAAGAACCATTGAGAAGAGATTTGCACAGGGGCAGATCTACAAAGCATACAAGGCTTGTTTCAGGATCTCTTGTTAAAGAGTGTGCTTCTTCTATTTCTCCATGTGTTTTTCTCTGAGAAGGTAGGAATCAACATAAAAATGGGGTATTGGAGGCATAGAACCCTGCCCCTGTTGGTGGTCCTGGGACTGTGGGTGGGGCTGGCAGGTTGCCTGCACTACTTCTCCTTCTTCCTGGTCTCCAGGAGCAGCCTGCCCCCAGTATGCCTCACTGATCATCTCAACCCTGTTTTAGACCCTAGGAAGAAAGATCTGAATAAGATGCTGCTCTGCACCATGTTTAGCGTCATTGTGATCCCAATTATGGCAACCTGGGCCCCTTATTTCCAGGATCATCATGATAGGACATTATGGGAATTCTAAATTAAACCATGAGAGACACCGAGATTGCATAGAAAGGGCACATGAGTGCTTAGAACAGAAAATTTATGAGGTTGTGACAGAAGTGAAATATCCCAAATAAAAATTTTACTAAATACCATCATAGAAAGCAACCAGAAAAGTCACAGTGAAGAAGTTAAGTTCATACCAAGCATTTGGCTTGGGATGTGGGATATTTATTAATAATGCATAAACTAGATGAGAGGAAAAGAAAGACCATAGATTTAAGAATGTTTCATAGTTGCAATCAAATCCTGGCCCTGTCAGTTACATGTTGTAGGACTTTGCACAAAGTAGGCATTCAATAATGCTAATTTTCTATCACCTCTCTCATTCTCTCATCCATCTCTTGCTCTCCCTTCTCTCCACTCTTTCCCTATTGTGGGTTCAATTGTTTGAAATAAAACCTCTGCCTTTAAAATTCCCACTCGAAATACAAGGAGTTGTGTACTGTATCTATAGGGAAAGATATCTTAGCAGATATACTCATAATTTAAAAACAACTGATACCCAAGTAAACAGCACTCATTTGAGAATGTCAGCTGAACAGGTTCACTTTTTAAAATGAATCACCTACACTCAGAGGAGTAATGCAAAAGAAAGAGAAGAGAGAGAGGGAGTAAGAGACTAGTGCCAAACAATGTTAAGACAGGCTAAATAATTTCTAATTTTTTTCTTTCAAGATAAAGACAATTAAGAAATACTTTGTCCATATACATATTATAAAGTCATTGGAGGAGCTGTTAAGGATTTTAGGGGATTAAGAAATATGGTATTTTCCTTTTTTTTTGCAGCAGAATCTTCCTCCCACAGATGATACTTTTTACAAATAGCAAAGTTATCTGTTAAACAAAGTTAACAGAGTTTGTCACATTGATGCTGGGTGGGATTCTGTAAGACCTGCTTTCTGTCTCTCCTAATCCCCCATTTCAGTTGGTCCCTGGGATAACATGGTACTAGTATGAAACTCTAGAGCTCTATGGAAGAGAGTTTTTATTTTTTTATATTTTATTATATTTTTTTAATGAGACAGTTTTTTAATCATAGCTGTAATCCTACTGCCTCATTTAATGAAGGGGAAACTGAGTCACATAATGAGGAGGGGCGGGGGGCAAGTAGCTTGCTCCATGTCCTGGTAGTAGAATGGCAGTGTTGTCTTGACTTCTATTCCAGGGCTTTTGTAGGAGGGGCCTTTTTAAATGTTTACGTTTTGAGCAAATCATCATCTTCTCACTTTATTTTTGCAGTCATTGTTCCATAAAAATAAGAAAAGATTCAAACTGTTTCTCTAACCTCTCTATCTCCAGGCAGAGTCCCAGGAGGTTGAGGGCCTCATGAGAAAATATATAAAGCTTTTCATTTGGAGGGTTGACTAGCTTCCTGCCAAAATCGATTAAGTAGGAGTGGTAGTTGGCCAGGGAGAGGATCTGAATGAGTGGATTCCTTGAGGGCAGCCAAGAAACAGACGTCTCTCACATGGAGATGCAGCATGGTTTCCCACTTGGACAGAGATGCACATCTGGGATCTAGGACCTGATGAGCACACATTTATCTCTGGTGCTTAGATGAGGAAACCACAATAGTGCTTTCTGAAGACCACATAGGAATATATATGGGAGAAAGGCTGAGAGGTTGAGCTCTGTCATGGCCAGAAGGATGTCAGAAACAATTAGGGGATGTTCAGGAGGGCATTTGCTAGTTTTAGGAGGAGGCAAATCTAATCAATGCCTTTTCTGAGTTAAAGTCTTACTTAGGCTTTACTTCAATGGAATATTCAAGTAACTTAAAATTATTTTTATAAACATTTTCTGAGCCCTCACTATATCCAAAAAGTTGTTTGGTGAGCTTTGGAGGAGCAAAATAAGTTACTCTCCTCAAGAATTTTATTATCGAAAGGACATGAAATCACTATCTCTATAAAGAGATATCTGCCCTTCCATATTTATTGCAGCACGAGTCACAAAAGCCAAGATATGGAAACATGTCTTGTGTCTATAAATGGGTGAATGGATAAAGAAAATGTGCTAAAGAAAAAAAATGTGTGTGTATTTTATTATTATTCAGAATATTATTCAGCCATTAAAAGGAAATCCTGCCATTTGGGACAAAATGGATGGACTTTGAGGGCATTATGCTAATGAAATAAGATGGAGAAAGCCAAATACTCTCTGGTCTTAATTATATATGGACACTAAAAATATTGAACTCATAGAAACAGAGAGTAGAATGGTGGTTAACAGGAGTTGAGAGGTGGGGGAAATGGGGAGATGCTGGCCAAAGGTACAAACTTTCAGTTATCAGAATAAGTTCTGGGGATCTAAGGTACAGCATATTGACTATAGATAACAATACTGTATTATATATTTGAAGTTGCTGTGGCAGTAGAGCTTTAATGTTCTCACCTTAACAACAGAATGATAATTATGTTAGGTGAAACATGTATTAAATTAACCTTATTGTGGTAAACATGTTGCAATATATATGTATGTATCAAATCATTACATTGAATACTTAAACATTTTTGTAACATTTAATCATTTTTGAGAGACAGAGAGAGAGCCTGAGTGGGGGAGGGACAGAGAGAAAGGGAGATACAGAATCTGAAGCAGGCTCCAGGCTCTGAGACATCAGCACAGAGCCGGACGTGGGGCTTAAACTTGTGAACCACGAGATCATGACCTGACCCGAAGTCAGACACTTAACCGATTGAGCCACCCAGGCTCCCCTAATTGTATACTTTAAACTTACATAATGTTGTATGTCAAATATATCTCAATAAACATGGAAAAAAAGAATTATAGTAGTGAGAAAACTAGACAGGTATATAACTGGAATAACAGCTTATTCATCTTTTATCTTCATAGTCTAACAAGGTGCTTAGCTTAGTGTATTTATTTACTGAATGCATTTATAGTCCATCTATCTATGAAAAATATTTAAAGCAATTACAAAATGCTTAGTAAGTACATTCATAGAATAGAAAATCAGGACTGGAGTGGAAAGAATAATTTTATAATTTTAGTCTGCAAAGGAGAATTGCAATAAATTGGTTCAAGTTTTATGGGCCCACCACTTATTACTTCTGTGAACATTCATTAAGTTATTTAACTTCTATGCTTCAGTCTTCTCATCTGTAAATTGGTGATGATAACAGTGTCTACCTTCTGGGTTATTGTGAGGGTTAAGTGACTTAATACATATCAAAGTAATAACTGGTAAATAAACTTTAGATATTTTGCTTTGCTTTTTGGGAAATTTCTTTCATATTATCTTCCTACTGTTTTATGGAGTTTTAAATTACTATTGTATCTTGATGGTACTGTTTAACTTCCAAGGACTCTTTTTGGTCTTATAAGTGTTTCTTTTGCTTTTTTGAAACTTGCTTAATTAATGCAATTATAATTTCTCTGTATATAATAAGGTTTTTTTTTATTCATAATTCATTTTAGTTTTTTCTACCTGCATAGATTCTGATTCTTTCAGGGTTTTTTAATCCATTCTTTTTCTAGTTATTATCTTTAAATTAGAGTTTTGACTTCCAAAAATGTTTGACTATGACTCTCAATAAAAAGTACTTTTGTATCAGGATCAGATACACATCACATGGAAACACAGAAAACAAACTCATTCACACATCATCCAGGATTACCAATTTATGTAATAGTACTTAACCTTTCTGTGGGAACTATTGTAAATCTATGATTTAAAAACTGGACTGAGGGCTCCAAGTATGCAGTTAGGCATTATTCGCTGTGAGGTTCACTAAATTGGCCTAGCTAGCCAATCCAGTTGATGGTACTTCAATGTAAATATTGTTAAGTCTTTCTTCTTAGGCTGAGCATATTCCTAGGGAGTTTGCTACCAATTTCATGTCTGCAGGATCACGGCACTACTGCCAGCATTGGGAGCTGAGGGTTCAACATCCCAATGCATGTTCATTTCCTCTTTCAATGCAATATGTCAAACATTACTTCTATCTGGTTAGCCATTACAAAGATTCTGTTGTCACATTTCTAGAAAATAAACCTTCAGGTTTTTGTTTGTTTGTTTGTTGCTTGTTTTGTTTTTTGCCAGAAGAGAGGAATAGTCACTTTATTTCATATAGTGATGTAAGGGATCTAATTTTTATAATTAATTCCTAAACAGAGTTTCAACCAAACTTCCTAATTTAGCCCCTCTTTACTCCATCATTTAGATTACTGAAGTTGCCAGTTCCTGAGACTTTTGAAAATTTTTGCAGCCCCAAGTTGATTAGGTTCTCAACTCATCCCTGCCAGCCTGTGACTCAGCATTCCCAAATCTCCTAAATTATTTACTTTTCATTCATCTGCTTAAATTCTATCAATAATTTTGTTGCCTATGTTCTCTCCACTTTTTTTTTTTACCTATCCTTTGTGTTTGTGCCTAGAAAATTATTTATTGTCAGTTCAGTGGAGTTTTTGAAGGGGTAAAGGAACATGTACATTTAACTCTTCATCTTTACTTGAAAATCCTGGATTCATTTTCCATCTCTATAGTTTCATAGTTATTTGTCTTTGAGCATATGACAATATCAAGAACCTATAAAATAATGAGATAACTTTTTTTTATATATGAAAAGCACCTTGCAGAGTTCCTGGAACCTGAAAGCCAGAAGTGATATTCCAAATATTTAACAAATGTTACTACAAAGACACTGACCACCTATGTTCTCCATGAATTTTGCTTCCTTTATTTCTAGACTGTTAGGGTCTCAGGAGTCAGGTGTCTATTTCATCTTTCTTATTTCTTCCCTTTTATGCACAGTCCAATGTTAGGAGTCAATCAGTACTTGCATAAATCTCACATATACATTGCTTTTCACCAGTATTTCTTGATAATTCCTATAAATTTCTAGTTAAAAAACATTATTATAATTAAGCTTGGATTCTATCATTATGATCGTGATTTTTTAAGTGCCAGCCTTCTACCCTACTACCTCATTAAGTAAGGGTAACTCAAGTGGAAAGCAGAGGGCACATTTTGGGATCACTGAGTGTTTTTCTCCTCAACCACAGACTTGAGAGTAAGACTCTTTGTTGGTTGGGACAGATGGAGATCACTCTTTCTCCAGATGAAGTGAAGAGAGTGAATTTGACCAGGAGGGAATGTGGCCATTTCATTGCTTTTCCATAAAGAGTGTAAGCTTGAGTGTATTATGCTAAGCGAAATAAGTCAATCAGAAAAAGACAAATACCATATGATTTCATATGTGGAATTTAAGAAACAAAATAGATGAAAATAGGGGGAAAGAGAGAGAAGAGAAAACCATAAAACAGACTCTTAACTAACTATAGAGAACAAACTGAGGGTTGCTAGAAGGGAGGTGGGTGAGGCGGCTGGGTTAAATGGGTAATGGGTATTAAGGAGGGCACTTGTTGGGATTACACTGGGTGTTATATATAAGTGATGAATCTCTAAATTCTACTCCAAAACTAATATTACAAGATAGGTTAACTAACTGGAGTTTAAATAAAAACTTGAAACAAACAAAAAAATAGTATAAGCTTTGAGAAGGTGTTAATGAGAAATAAGAAAAAGAAAGCTGTCTTAATCTATGCAATATTCTACACTATAGCTTGAAGCTTTTCCTCACAATCTTTTTCTAGGTAGAGCAGAACACTATATCCCCTTTAAGAGGTACTTTCTGGTCTAGTTACATTTTTCTTTTTCTTCACCACACTCACAGTTGTACAAGTACCTTATGCAATTTTAGTGAATTGTTGCCCGGTGTAGATCAATACCAGTTCCAGTACTGACAATTTCTCAAAGCACATACATCGTTAAAGCCACCATGTGAACAATTCCATATAAGCCCTTTTTAAGGCTCTCTTGATACTTAAGTACTCTATAGGGATGGCGTCTGATCGATTTTCTACAGCAAATTGACCCCCTCAGACCTTGGACAAGTGTTAGAGCTTGCATAATAAGGTGAAATGGGAGCCCTTAGGATAAATGGTTATGGGTGAAGGAGAAGGTTCAGAGGTGCTGACCTAAACTGGAATATGCTAACAATCCATCCTCACCAATAGAATGTTAGCATGGAACTTTCATAGTAGTGACAGAGAACCAAAATGCCTGAATTCCTTCTTTTGCTGAAAACTCCAGAGCTTCTAACTCCTATGTTCGTGATATTTTCTCCTCAAGATAGAGAATCCCCTTAGGTATGCTGATCATATTTTTAAAGAAAATGTGAGATTCTTCTTAATTTTCTAAGAAGACTCCATACTCATAAAAAATTGTAAAGCCCAAAAGAAGTAGGGAAAACCCCATCCTACCATATTCCTAACCTATGGAAATAATCATTGTTTATATGTATGTGCTTTTTTGGTCTTCTTCTCAGATATGAATTTTTGAATATTTGAAAAGAATATAGTTGTAATCCTATTGTTTCTAGAATTTAATTGCTCACTTCCCCCCTACTTATCACAAGATAAAAACATTTTAATGCTATTGAAAATTATGGGGCGCCTGGGTGGCTCAGTCTATTGAGCATCTGGCTCTTGATTTCAGCTCAGGTCATGATCTCACAGTTTGTGAGTTCGAGCCCCATGTCGGGCTCTGTGCTGACAGCATGGGTCCTGCTTGGGATTCTCTCCCTCCATCTTTCTCTCTCTCTCTGTCCCTCGGCTTGCTTTCTCTCTCTCTTCCAATCTCAAAATAAATAAACATTAAAAAAAAAGAAAATTAGTATAACTATCATAATTAATTACAGCTCAATATGCTATTGAGCAGATAATTTAATTATCTTTTACTGTAGAATATTTATTTCCAATTGTTTATTTCAAAGTTAGAATATAATAGTGTTTCCTAGTTGTGTGGAAAAAGACTATTGCCAGCACCTCCCCCAAAATGGATAATTATAAGTTAGAACTTCCTTCTTACTTTATTCCTTAAAAAATTCCATATAGATTAATAATTTAATACAAAAAATAGTATAAAAGGGTTAAAGAATCTTATGGTGAATATTTATATAATCTTGACATAGGAGGGTCTCTCTAAGCAAGAAAGTAAACCAGAAACCACTAGGGAAATAATTGGTAGATTTAAAGGGAAAATGACAAATAAAACTAACAAAAAAATCTCTTTAGAAATCAATAATAATTTTAAAATTATAAAAATGGCCTACATTTGATGTATAGATGATTCATAAAAATATATGGCAGTCTTGGGGTGCCTGGGTGCCTCAGTTGGTTAGGCATCTGACTTTGGCTCAGGTCATGATCTTGCAGTTTGTGAGTTTGAGCCCCGTGTCAGGCTCTGTGCTGACAGCTCAGAGCCTGGAGCCTGCATCAGATTCTGATGTCTCCCTCTCTCTCTGCCCCTTCCCTGCTCATGCTCTGTCTCTCTCTCTCAAAAATGAATAAACATTAAAAAAATTTTAAAAAATATGGCAGGCTTATTTAAAATATTTATACTTGTAATAAAAGATATATAAATTAAAATAGTGTTATATCATTTCTTCTATCATAATTACAAAGTTTAAAATAGTTAGAACACCTTGTGTTGTCATGATCATAGGGAAGCAGGAACTTCCAAACATTGACTGGAATTGTAAATTGGTATAACTTCTTTGGAAGATATTTAGATACTTTGATAATACATATATATCAAAGACCCTAAATATTCAGCACTTTCAAGAAATTCTTGAGCCTTGTCCTCTGGACAGTCCAGTTCAAGAAATTTGGGGAGTAAAGATTTAAGTAAATAGGTACCCATAGATGTGTGTATATAGATATTCATCTCAGTGTTCTATATAATCATGAACAATTGAAATTAACCTAATTGTCCAAAACACTGTGTTGTTAAAAACAGTTTGGTTTGATCATACAATAGAAAACCATGTGGTTCCTAAATGATGTAAATATATATGTAGTGTTATAGGTTTGAGGACAATCATTATCTACTAAATGGAAGAAAATATTACTGAAGAAAATGTATGGTATTCTATTATTTTTTGCATATATTTATGTTTCTGACTACTTGGAGGGAAAATCTAGAAGACAAAGCAAGAAAATGCTTTTAGTGATTATTTCTAGAGAGTGAAATTTTGACTCATGCAAATTTACAAGCTTCCCCCAATATATTTATTTGTCTTATTAGAATCATGTACTTCTTATTCTTAGTCTGTACTTTTTTGAATGATAAAAAATATGTAAGGAATATTTTGATAAATAATGAGATCTACATGTCCTTAAGTGAATTCATTATATGTTTCCCTTAGGATAAGTGGCTAGAAGTTTGGAGGTCATTTCAAAGAATGTGAATATTTTTGAAACTCTTGACATATCTTGCAAATTGCCCTGTATCAATGTAACACCAATGGGCATTAACATAAAAGTGCCACTTTTACCATATTCTTACCATCATTGGTAAATGATTACTAGTAGGAGTACATTTTAAAATTTTAAATAGTGTTAATGAGTTGAATATTCACTGAATATTTTTTTCTTTGGGGACATATTTTAAAAACCATAACAAAACTTATATTTCAACCAGTAGTTTTTCAGATAATCATGAAAGCAACATGGCTTTTACAGGCCACAAAAATGCTATATATAATTACTGTGACTTTTCTTGCTTTTTAGGCTAATGGGACACAGTGGTAGGCAAATTCACTGATATTGATCATTTTCTTGTCTACCCTTTGCAGTTCGGCTGTGCCCTTTGGAGGATCTCAGACTGTTTTCCTTCTTTATTCCAAAAAATGAGTAAATGTTTAGGTGAAGGGTATTTTACTGAATCCTACTTCTAGAAGATGGTGTTTTCACTGTATTGAGCAAAAGGACGTTAAGATTCTTGACCCTGACCACAATATTCTCTTTTTTTTTTCATTCTTTCCTCTTTGAATCCCTCGTATAGTGGAAGATAAGGAGTCTATCTTGAGAAGGACTTATGTGAGTCACCTATCTGACTTGTCTAGAGTCACCGCTCTAGGCACTGGGACAAATGTTCTCTTCTTCTCTCCCTCCTTTCCTTCCCTCCTCTTTTCTTTTCTTCCCTTGCTCTCCCTTTCTCCATCTCCTCTGTCTTGTACATGCTACTTCTCACTAATTATCTTGCTTTTCCCTGTCCTGGCCTTTCCTCACCATTGCCTTTGGAATTGAGAGGATTAAGTTTGAAGTTAGGCTTACATAGAAAGGAGCTAGGAAATCTACTTGGCCTTATTTGGTTTAAATCACCTAGGTAAAAAATATTTCTCTCTGAGGTCTACATTGGCTTTCCAGGGAACTACATTTGGATTATAAGCCGAAGCTTCAAAATCCGACAGATTTTGCATTTACCTAGTCTTGTTCTCTGGGCTCTATAGTTTACAGACATCTGGGGAGTATTGGGTTATGCTATTCTAGTAGAGAATGTTAGCTGATCACAAAGACCAGTCCTCTCCTATTCTTGAGTAAAAAGTTAGACTATACTTTCTAGCTTATTTAACAGTGAGTTTTGGTCATATGACTGAGTTCCAACCAAAGCAATGCTAGGGGAAACGATTAGTGCCTCTCCCAAGCCATGCCATAGAAACCTTCCTTAAGTGCTTCTACATGAATTTTCTATTTCCAATTTTTGGGAATAGACTCATGGAGACCTTGAAACCCATGAGTTATTGATGTTGTAGCCTCTAAGTTGGATAAGGAATGTTCATCAATACAGAAACACTTTCATGTGTTATAGGATTTAATACCCAGGTAAGGATCCTGGGTAATGTTGCTTACATTCTACTGAAATGGCTGTTGAAAGTCTGAAGAAGGCAATGGCCTACACTAAGAGGAGCAGAAAGACTCAATGGTGAAAAAGAGTATCCAAAGTTTTAGAGAATTGTGCATACTAGAGTAACTATAAATTTGGAAGATCCACCAGCCAACCTAGATGGGAGGGAGAGTCCAGGGTCTACTCCATTTGCTAAAGCAAAAGAATTATGCTTGTGAGAGAGTCACCAGCATCACTGAGAAACTCAGTGGATGTTTTCTGTAGTCCAAGACTGACACCAGGAGAAGGTATCATAGAGAGGCCTGGTGGATGGTGAGAAGGGGATCTCTCTTTGCTTCCCCTAGTTTATCCACATCGCAAAGACAAGAAGCCAGGGGAGGCTACCACCAGTGCTCACATGGCCTCTCTGTATAGGAAGCAGAGTCAGATTCAGAATGAGCAGGGTGTGGATTTGGACTCCAATCTGGAAGATTTCTACTAGGCTCCTGCCCTCCCTGGGGCCAGGAACAGAGAGCAGTGGGGTTGGAGGCACTGGGGGCATCACCTCTGTTGTTCAGTAAATCCGGTGTTGCAGTTGAGTGGGTTTTGAGTGTCAGATATGTTTGTGCACTGGAGGCGATGGTTTAAGCCATTGAATGGGATTTAATCAGTCATTTGTTTTCAAGAAATAATTATTGAACCCTCCCCGTCCCCCCAAAAAGTTGCTTCCACAACAGCAATTGAGATGATAGGACCTCAAAATAATAGAGATCAGGTAGAGGCATTTAATTGTTAGGCAGAATGAGTACTCTTATCATAATGAGTGGATAGAATGACATAGAAAGTGGCCTGATATGCACAGAGCTGTGGTGATGATTAATAAAACATGGCATCCCTAAGGGCAAATAAATGGGAAGCCAATAAGGGAGATATTCAATTTAATCAAACAAAGAAAATCAGGGATAGGTGATCAGGAAGGTGATGACAACCTTCCCAGTAGAGGTCACAATCTTTTACATGATTTCCCAACATGAACCTTTTTTTAACAGCCATAACTTAATGACTGAAGGAGATACTAAATCCCTAGGAAGAAGGATCCTGAAATATCACAGTGAGTGTACACCATAATGACTTCTTCTATCCTTTCTCAAAGGGGCCTATAGTAATTTACTTAGGTATCCATATCCTGGGGCAAGGGGCAATATCTAGCCATATCAAGAACCATTGAACATAAGGCCCGAGGTGACATTGATACCTAGGGACCCAATGTTATCATGCCTCCATTGCACAAAAGTGGGAGTATGTATATGGTATCCAGGTAAAAAATGGTGTCCTAGTACAAGACCTGTTCACTGTGGATCCACTTTTCTCTGTCCTTGAATGTGCAACTGGAATGGACTTGATAGTTGGTGGGACTCCTGCATTGGTTTTTTGGCCTCTGGGGTAAGAACTATTCCATAGGGGAAATTCAAATGGAAGGCTCTGGAACTCTCTCACTCCAGGAAAGATAATAATAAAGCAGAATAAAAACAACTTCATCCTGTGGAGGAATGGTAGAAATGGTGCCTATTTTAAAATCTTTAAGGTTTGTGAGGATGATGATCCCATTATATTTACCAATTAATTCACCATTCTTGCCATGAAAAAATAGAAAGGTTCTAGAGGATTATAGTGAACTATCATAAATTGAAACAAGTGCTAGTCCCAGTTGCAACTGCTGTGCCTGATGTAGTATCTTTGCAAGAGCAGATTAACACTACCTCAGGGCATAGTATGTGTCCACTGATCTTGCAAATGCATTCTTTTCCATTTCTGTCAGGAAGAAGGAGTGGAAGCAGCTGGCATTCACAGGAGATGAACAATGTGTTACATTTATGATTTTGTCTCAGGCTATGGTGACTCACTGGACCTGTCATAATATAATCCAAAGGACTTGGATTATCTGAACATTCCATAGGATGCTGACTTACTTAGCTGAATCAGTGACATCATATTCATAGGCCAGATAAAAAAGACATGGCAAGTACATTAAAAGCACTCCTCTATGTGAGAAAAGGGTGAGAAACAAATCTTATGAAGTTTTAGTGTCCTGCAAAGTCAGTGAAGTTTTTAGAGGTTGAGTATTCTGGGGCATGCCAGGAAATCCCCTCTACATTAAAGAATAAATTATTTTACTTTGGACTTTCCCACCAGTAAGAAGGAAGCACACACTTGGTAGATATCTCCATGTTCTGGAAGCACCCATTCCACACATATGGCTTCTGAACCATATGCCAAGTGATTAGGAATACTACTAGCCATTAACAAGCCCAGAGCAGTAAAGCCCTCTGTTGCCGGTACAGACTACAATGTAGGCATCCCTGGCATTTGGGCCATATATCTTGATAGTTCCTATAGCATTATAGATATCTGTGATAGGGAAAAGATGCCATGTGGAATTTATGGCAAACTGCAGTAGAAAAATAGCAACATAAACTTCCAGTATTCTGAAGCGAGGTCAGACCATCTGCAGCAGTAGATTGCATAGCATTCAATATGCTCATGCCATACTCCTGGGTCCTGATAAAGACAGAGCTATTGACCAGGAGACATTAAGCAACCATGTGAATAGAATTGTGCATCATAAGCAGGTTTCTGCCGTATCCACCAAGTCACATGGTTGGGCAGGTCCAGCCAGGTATAGGGTCACTCTGAGAAATATGATGCAAGGATCCAAGAGTTCTGTTGGGATAGAAGACTAGGAAATAGGGGTCCAGAGCTGGCCCACCCACTAATATAGTAGGACTCTTTTCTAGTCATTCTCCAAGACCTTGTCCTCTAAGAGTTCTCATAAAATGAGCCAGTATGTTGTCCTGCAAATGTTCATGAATTATTGCCAAACTTCTGGTAATCAAATGAGTAGGGTCAATTTCTGCAAGTGCTTTGAGACTCAATATTTTAACAAATTGTACACGTCATAAGACTGAATCTCTGTTAGATTCTATAGCTTTTATCAACACGACAGGGATGATGATACTCAAGACATTGGATACACTTCCCACCTCCAGTATCCTTTGTCTACCTTCTTATTTAATTTCTCTATCACAATTATCAGCTTCTAATTATTATATATTTTATCTTGTTTATTGTCTTTTCCTCACGCTAGAATGCAAATTCAACAAGACTAGTCATTTTTGTCTGTTCTGTTAACTGCTATATACATTCCTGGCATCCAGGACCATGGTTAGCATATTACGCTGGCTCAATAATTTTGTGTGTGTGTGTGTGTGTGTGTGTGTGTGTGTGTGTGTGTGTGTGTGAATGAATGAATGATACATAGGAGTCTAGTGCGGGATCTTATTTCTGTTCTCTTTGGTTAATGGGATACATTAGTATACTGAACTTGGAGTGAAATAGAATGGATACTCCAGTTGTAGTGACTTTATGAAGATGTTGACTATTTCCTGACTATCCCTATATATCTTCCCTTGCAATATCAGTAGTCCTGGTTAACCATATACCCAGATCTAAACCATTCATATTAATAAGAGCAAGAACCAAAAGTAGGAAAATGCTGGCTTCTAAAGGTATTCCATTTGGCAAAGGAATGGAGGCGCAGAGGCTGTCCTTTGGTATGGGGGCTGCCCTTTGAAGGCTTTGGATGGACAGCCCAGATTTGCTGTACTCTGAGTATAATGAAATTCTCTCTTGGTCTTGCTGTTTCTTCCATTGTGTCTTTATCTTCTTTGAACTAGAATGAAGACTTTGCCACCAGAGTTATAGATACAGTGGATGAACATTCAGGGTAGATAAATGGGAATTTGTAGTTTGGTCAGCATATGAGTATGCCAAAATGACATGTGGATTTAACCCACCAGAAGATATAACGTAGAATGGTAAAAAGGAAATTATTTCTTACGTCCAACAGCATGCCTAAAGGTAAAAAAAAATATTGTGATGGTGAGAGTATAAGTGTCTCAAAGAAGAGGGAGTTAATGTTGCCCCTGTACTCTTGGAATCAGACTTGAATTCAGTGGTTCCTGGGGATTTCAACAGCTACTTCTCATCAACATTCAAATTGAATTCATATCGGCATCAGACTCAGAAAAATTGTATCTGCCAATTTATTCTTATAAATTATCACATTATCTACTTTCTATCTTAGGGAATTTATCACCTAAAGCACTTAACACATGGCAAATCATGCAAAGCAAGAATCAGGGAACCCCGGCCATGGCACAATAGTGGAAGCATATTTAGGTGAGAATTTATAGCTAATACTGCATTCCAGTCCCAAGTGAAAAAATAACAAAATAATTTAAATTCACCCAAGTTCTTGATAACCTCTTCAGTGTACTTATATAAACCTCTGTACTGTTTCATTAGAATATAATCACTTGAAATTCATTTTCTATTGCGGGTTCATTACAAATGATGAGATTATTCCCAAGTACTATCACTAAGAATGAACTAAAATGAATTTTTGAAGCTTCAGCATCTACAATGAATTTTCTTTTCAAATCTGTCAACATTTCAAGTGTTTGTAGCATACTTGAGGGAATCTGTCTAGCACAAAACCCCTGACTTTTGCATCCTTTGAATTCTGGCTAAATGTTCTGAATACCTTGAAGAAAGTGTGTGTGGTATGCTCCAAACTGCATTACATCCCATCCCAATTCCAGCTGCCTTTGATTCTTGAATTACCTAACACCAAAAGCAATAGCTACAACAGTAGCTACTACTACATGGAATGCTATGGATAGTTGGTACTAGAATCCCCATGTTACAGGTGAGGGAATTAAAGCTCAATGATTTTAAATAATTTTATACCAAGTATTATTAGTCAGTAAGTATGATTGGCACATATTACAAAGCAGATTTGTCCAGCAACAAGGCCCATGCTCACCACCATTAGACTGGATTACTTACTGCTTTCCTGGTGACATTTTCTGACATCCATACCATTGTTTAATATTTACCTGGAACTATCTGGAAGGTGTTAGAAAGGTATCCAGTCACTTTTTTGTCTCTTTTTTTTAAGTATTTTTATCCTATGAGCTAAATGATTTTAAAAAGGTAAAATGAAAACATTTATTAAGATATGCTACATACAAAGAAAGAACTATGTTCACTTGAGAGATAGTATAGCATATTAGAAAGACCGGGTCTAATGTGTCTTGGGAGGTATACATTTCTAAGTTCCAATTACACGTTTGCCACTTACTGGCTGTGAGCCCCTGGTTGATATTCTGGTCACTTGCTTATTTGCTCTTAGATCAATTCCTTGTGCTTCCCTTGATCTATTCTGTATTGCAAGGGTACTGCCTTCAGCAAACTGCATTTCACATGCTCTTTTGCCAACTGGATTCTAAGTGGGATCAGCTAATGGAGGGCATTGGCAGAACACTGGAAATAAGAGAGAATACAGGTTCTTTCTCTTTGGCTCCCTCTGCTCTAGGCAGTAAATAAATAGTTCCATTTTCTTTATAGTTCCTGTAGCGTAGTGGTTCTAGTTTACAATGACCCACCCCAGTACTTTGGCTCTGATAACACCACCTACTCTTTGTCCCATTAGTCGTAGGGCTGCTGGTGGTTTCCTGCTATTCTTGAGCTCTGGGTTTCCTCACTGTTTCCTATGTGCCCTTTAAGCTCCTCCAGCCACTTGGTGAATAGTTCTACATGCTAAATGTCCCCTGTTGAACAACTTAATGTGGGTTCTGTTTTATTAACTAAAGCTGACTGACATAGTATTACCAAATACTCAACTTCACTGAGACTCAGTTTCCTTATTTATAAAATAAGGATGATAATAACTACTTGCAATTCTTACTTAAACTCTCAGTGCCTCAGTTTCATCATCTGTGAAACGTGGAAGAATCGTACTTAACTCAGAAATGAGTAAGCTAATGGGTGCCTGGGTAACTCAGTTGGTTAAGTCTCTGACCAGCCCAGGTCATGATCTTGAGGTTTGTGAGTTCGAGCCCTACATCGGCCTCTGTGCTGACAGTTCAGAGTCTGGAGCCTGCTTCGGATTCTCTCTCTCTCTCTCTCTCTCTCTCTCTCTCTCTCTCTCTCTCTCTCTCTCTCTCTCCCTCTGCCTCTCCCAGTTTGTGCTCTTTCTCTCTCAAAATTAAATAAACATTACAAAAATTGAAGAAATGAGTAAGCTACTCTAAGAAATAAACCATTCAATTCAGCCACTTATCTTAGTAATTAAGCAGATGTAGGTAATATAGGGCAGAAATGTGGCAGCGGAGTTGGATCTCTAGTTTACACTGTTGCTGTCATTCAAGAGGCTCAAGCTGATGGCGACTTTGGCATCTTCAACACATGGCTTCCAAGATTGCCTTGGGAGTCATTTCCATTGCACTAACCAGAAAATGAAAGGATCACATGTGTGATTCTTATAGGCTGAGACTGGAAGTGGTTCACCTCCAATCACAGTTCACTGATTACAACTCAGTTACACTGCCTCATCTAGTAACCAGGGAGACTGGGGAATTTAGTATTGGTAAGTGTGAAGGAAGTGGTAAGTGATCAGCTGACAATTTCTGCCATAGCCTCATAGGGATTGTATGAGGATTAAACTAGTTAATAATATAGAATATTTAGAACTAGTATTATGTAAGCATAAGGTGTAACTTTTAGTAGTAAATGAGGCAGTGTTTGGAATATCTGGGTGGCTCAGTTGGTTAAAGTGTCTGACTTCAGTTCAGATTATCATCTCATGGTTCATGAGTTTGAGCCCTGCATCAGGCTCTCTGCTGTTAGCACAGAACCTGCTTTGGATCCTCTGTCTCCATCTTTCTCTGCCCTTACCCCGCTCAAGCTCTTCCCCCCCCCCCCCCCGCACTCTCTCTCTCTGAAAATAAATAAATAAATAAATAAATAAATAAATAAATAAATAAGGCAGTGTTTGTAAAGAGTCTAGCAAAGAGTCTTGCATATATAAAATACTCAAGAAATGTGTTATATCATTACCATGCTCTCATAATCATCATCATCTCAATATAACCATCATCTGAGAATTAATATCTGAATATAAAATTTAGTTATACCACTGTTTGGGCAAGACTTTTTCTTTTTAATTCACAGCACAACTGTGAAATAGAAATGTCACTATTTTTATTGATGATAGTAAAGATAATGATAAATTATAAGGTAGCTACGAATTTTAAATGAGTTTGGATATGAAATCGTCTACTGCAATATTTAGTACATGATATATACTAAAAATTATTTAGTCATTTCCTTCTATAGATTCCAAGGATGATAAGAAGTTGAAAGGGACCCAAAGATCAATAAGAATAGTTATTTTCCATAAGGTGGACACAATCTGGAGGGAGACAAGAAATATATCACACAATATTCTAGGTACTCTTGCCTTCATAGAAAATACATTTTAGTAGTGAATCAAATTATAAGTAAACAAAAATATATGTATATATGTGTATGTGTATACTTCAGATAGTAGAAAGTGCTACCAAAAAAAAAAAAAGCAGAGAGAAGGTATATAGAGTAATGGTGGTAGTGGGGTGAGGTGCTTCCATAGGGTATTTAGCTAAGTTTTCCCTGTAAAAAAGCATTTGAGCAGAGATATGAAGTCTGTGATGGAGTTGGTAAAGAGGAGAAAGGAATGTGAAATGTGGGCTAACATAAGCTCGTGGTCTCAGGATCAAAAGTGGAATATAGGTGTAGTGAGATATCCTGCATTTAATTTTCAGATCACTAGTGTTCATTGTCTGAAAATCTTTCCCATGATTAGAGATGGAAAAAGAGGCCAAATACAGGGAACCACTTTTAAATCCTAAGTCAAAGGCTTGCTCGGTGGTAGGGATCATTTCTGGGATTAGGGACAGAACACAACTGACAGATTCCATCCCAGGTTAGTCCCTTGGCAAGACTCTTCTCAGCTGTTGGGAAGTCCACTGAGGACTGGTGTGGCCACCATAGAAAATCTGAACCACAGGTATCAAAGAAAAAGATGGTATTTGGGGAGTAATGTTCTGGAAACCTGCCTATATATTAAGATGAAAGGACTCATGTCTTGGATCCCCAACATGACCAGTTTCAATAAGAATTTTATATGCGGTAAGAGGACCATGGAGGGGAGTGAATGAAAATGACAATAGAACTTATGTAGTGGTAAAAGTCATGGACCAAAAATGGACTGTGTCCTTGTCCCAACTCTATTACTGGTTTACATGGTGATATTCTATTTGTCTGTCTGCAAATACTTCCTGACCTATAGGGCTGGCCTCTGGTAATGTGAAATTCAATTCAGCACATACCTGTTGACTTTATTATGTGCCAGTCAGTGGTATACATCTGGGGATGCAGCAAGGAGATTACATTTCAGTGAGGAAGTCAGACAATAAAAAACAAATATGTGAGTAGCATGGATAGTATGTTAGATGGTGGTAAGTATTATGAAGAAAAATAAGTAGGGAATATGGGGAAAGGACCAGAGTTTAAATAAGATGATCAGAGAAGACCTAAATAAAAACAGGAAATATAGGTTAAGACCCTAAGAAAGTGAAGAAGCTAACACTCGGCTTTCTGGGAATAGATCATTACAACAGAGGAAACAGAAAGGACAAGTGTACTGGTGCAGGCATTTACCTGGGGTGTTTATGGAACAACAAGAAAACCAGCTCGTAAGCAAGCAGAGAAGTAATGGAGTAGGATGGGATGGAACAGACCAAGGGAAGGAACGAAATCTGAAGAACTTTGGAAGCCATTATAAATACTTTAGCTTTTAGAATGAAGTGCAAAGCCATATAAGTGTTTTGACAAGAGGAATAATATTATCTGACTTATGTTTTTCAACGTTTTTTTTTAATTTATTTTTGGGACTGAGAGAGACAGAGCATGAACGGGGGAGGGGCAGAGAGAGAGGGAGACACAGAATCGGAAACAGGCTCCAGGCTCCGAGCCATCAGCCCAGAGCCTGACGCGGGGCTCGAACTCACGGACCGCGAGATCGTGACCTGGCTGAAGTCGGACGCTTAACCGACTGCGCCACCCAGGCGCCCCTATCTGACTTATGTTTTAACATGATGCCTATAGTTGCTGTTCATCCACAGAGTGAAATAGGGCAAGGGCAGGAGAAAGGAGACTGGTTATGAGAATACACCTTCTGCTCACTGTTTATGCACTTAGCCTCTCCTTAATTGTGATATACTTCCTTTACAACCCTATTTCTATTGCTCCTAAGCTTCAAATTCTCTCGTGCTCTTTCTAATCTCCTAATTTCCTCAGGAAAATGGATAATAAACTTACCTACTTTGAGATATTAGTTATTTATAAGATGTTTTATAAGAAGAGTGTCTAGTTGAAACAAAAGGAATGGCCCTTTAATTGTAAATTTCAGTCATAAATGTGCAGGTATTTTATTTGGATCAGTGGGTCTTTTGAAAGTAACTAAAATGACTTTATACAGACACTTAGATACTCTGGATAATCAGGCAAGCCTTAGTTCAATTCTTTTTTTTTTTCTTTTTTTTTTTTTTCTTTTTTTTTTATTTTTTAATATATGAAATTTACTGTCAAATTGGTTTCCATACAACACCCAGTGCTCATCCCAAAAGGTGCCCTCCTCAATACCCATCACCCACCCTGCCCTCCCTCCCACCTTGCCCTCCCTCCCACCCCCCATCAACCCTCAGTTTGTTCTCAGTTTTTAACAGTCTCTTATGCTTTGGCTCTCTCCCACTCTAACCTCTTTTTTTTTTTTTTTTTTTCCCTTCCCCTCCCCCATGGGTTTCTGTTATGTTTCTCAGGATCCACATAAGAGTGAAACCATATGGTATCTGTCTTTCTCTGTATGGCTTATTTCACTTAGCATCACACTCTCCAGTTCCATCCATGTTGCTACAAAAGGCCATATTTCATTTTTTCTCATTGCCACGTAGTATTCCATTGTGTATATAAACCACAATTTCTTTATCCATTCATCAGTTGATGGACATTTAGGCTCTTTCCATAATTTGGCTATTGTTGAGAGTGCTGCTATAAACATTGGGGTACAGGTGCCCCTATGCATCAGTACTCCTGTATCCCTTGGATAAATAACTAGCAGTGCTATTGCTGGGTCATAGGGTAGGTCTATTTTTAATTTTCTGAGGAACCTCCACACTGCTTTCCAGAGCGGCTGCACCAATTTGCATTCCCACCAACAGTGCAAGAGGGTTCCTGTTTCTCCACATCCTCTCCAGCATCTATAGTCTCCTGATTTCTTCATTTTGGCCACTCTGACTGGCGTGAGGTGGTATCTGAGTGTGGTTTTGATTTGTATTTCCCTGATAAGGAGCGACGTTGAACATCTTTTCATGTGCCTGTTGGCCATCCGGATGTCTTCTTTAGAGAAGTGTCTATTCATGTTTTCTGCCCATTTCTTCACTGGGTTATTTGTTTTTCGGGTGTGGAGTTTGATGAGCTCTTTATAGATTTTGGATACTAGCCCTTTGTCCGATGTGTCATTTGCAAATATCTTTTCCCATTCCGTTGGTTGCCTTTTAGTTTTGTTGGTTGTTTCCTTTGCTGTGCAGAAGCTTTTTATCTTCATAAGGTCCCAGTAATTCACTTTTGCTTTTAATTCCCTTGCCTTTGGGGATGTGCCGAGTAAGAGATTGCTACGGCTGAGGTCAGAGAGGTCTTTTCCTGCTTTCTCCTCTAAGGTTTTGATGGTTTCCTGTCTCACATTCAGGTCCTTTATCCATTTTGAGTTTATTTTTGTGAATGGTGTGAGAAAGTGGTCTAGTTTCAACCTTCTGCATGTTGCTGTCCAGTTCTCCCAGCACCATTTGTTAAAGAGACTGTCTTTTTTCCATTGGATGTTCTTTCCTGCTTTGTCAAAGATGAGTTGGCCATACGTTTGTGGGTCTAGTTCTGGGGTTTCTATTCTATTCCATTGGTCTATGTGTCTGTTTTTATGCCAATACCATGCTGTCTTGATGATGACAGCTTTGTAGTAGAGGCTAAAGTCTGGGATTGTGATGCCTCCTGCTTTGGTCTTCTTCAAAATTACTTTGGCTATTCGGGGCCTTTTGTGGTTCCATATGAATTTTAGGATTGCTTGTTCTAGTTTCGAGAAGAATGCTGGTGCAATTTTGATTGGGATTGCATTGAATGTGTAGATAGCTTTGGGTAGTATTGACATTTTGACAATATTTATTCTTCCAATCCATGAGCAGGGAATGTCTTTCCATTTCTTTATATCTTCTTCAATTACCTGCATAAGCTTTCTATAGTTTTCAGCATACAGATCTTTTACATCTTTGGTTAGATTTATTCCTAGGTATTTTATGCTTCTTGGTGCAAATAAGAGTCCAGGACCAGATGGCTTCCCAGGGGAGTTCTACCAGACATTTAAAGCAGAGATAATACCTATCCTTCTCAAGCTATTCCAAGAAATAGAAAGGGAAGGAAAACTTCCAGACTCATTCTATGAAGCCAGTATTACTTTGATTCCCTAACCAGACAGAGACCCAGTAAAAAAAGAGAACTACAGGCCAATATCCCTGATGAATATGGATGCAAAAATTCTTAATAAGATACTAGCAAATCGAATTCAACAGCATATAAAAAGAATTATTCACCATGATCAAGTGGGATTCATTCCTGGGATGCAGGGCTGGTTCAACATTCGCAAATCGATCAACGTGATACATCACATTAACAAAAAAAAAGAGAAGAACCATATGATCCTGTCAATCGATGCAGAAAAGGCCTTTGACAAAATCCAGCACCCTTTCTTAATAAAAACCCTTGAGAAAGTCGGGATAGAAGGAACATACTTAAAGATCATAAAGGCCATTTATGAAAAGCCCACAGCTAACATCATCCTCAACGGGGAAAAACTGAGAGCTTTTTCCCTGAGATCAGGAACACGACAGGGATGCCCACTGTCACCGCTGCTCTTTAATATAGTGCTGGAAGTTCTAGCATCAGCAATCAGACAACAAAAGGAAATCAAAGGCATCAAAATTGGCAAAGATGAAGTCAAGCTTTCGCTTTTTGCAGATGACATGATATTATACATGGAAAATCCGATAGACTCCACCAAAAGTCTGCTAGAACTGATACATGAATTCAGCAAAGTTGCAGGATACAAAATCAATGTGCAGAAATCAGTTGCATTCTTATACACTAACAATGAAGCAACAGAAAGACAAATGAAGAAACTGATCCCATTCACAATCGCACCAAGTTCAATTCTTTTGTAATAGGAGGTAAGTTACACAAACAGGAAAATATAAAGCCAGACTAGCTTATCCTTTCATAGGATAATAGAATATCACATTCATATGCCCAATTCTAATCCAATCACTCACTAAATTATTATAGATTCCATCTCTTTAATCTCTCTCCCCTATTGTCATCCTATTGTTAATATTTCATCTTTGGCTTGAAAATTGACTTCATCTCCTAATTTGTTTCCAGCATTTCAGGCTTAATCTCCATTGTCCTACTCTGTCCAATCTCCAAACCAGAATGATCTTCTGAAAATGCAGATAGTGTCATTTCCCTGTTTAAAACTCTTCAGTTGCTCTCCAGTGCCCTCACTTTAGCACAACCCAGTATTCTTGGTCAGACATACAAAGTCCTTTAGGAACTGGTCTTTCCATTCCTCTTCAACTAATCCCCTAACCATCCCACCTACCCACATTTTCTGCTCCAGCAACATTCCATTCTGTCACTTTCCTCTGGGATTTGGTACTTTCCATTTTATCATCCTGGTAAAAAGTTTTATTTTCTTTACTTCTCTGTTTATCCTCCAAATTCAAACAACAAACTTCTATTCACCCTTCAGAGTTCAGTGTAGATGTCCCTTCTGTGGAAAACCTTCCCTAATGCCTATGCCTTAATTAGATGCTTCTCCCAAGGGTTTCCACAGCAATCTTCTCTGCCATTTTAATTTTGCAAAGCAAATCTGTTTTCTGTTATTTGATGGTTCATCCTCCTCATTAGATTTTGAGACCTTAAGGGCCAAGACCTTTCTTACGTTTGTGTCTATGATGCTTAAGAGAGTGCTTAATATATAATGGAACCTCCATAAGTGATTGAGTGCATAAGTGAAAGCTATATGTAGAATTTCTTACAAAAGTGCAAAACATGAAACAAGGGGAAATGGTATTATTGGTTTCCTAACAAATGAGTTGCTTGAGAAAAACACAACATTTCTGGTACTCAGATCAAAAGGAAGTTTCTCTCTTGAATCCTCATGGAAAAGCACTAACACTACAATAATAGGCTTAGATCCTATGTAAAGAGAAGCAAATAAATTTGTTAGTATAAATTGGTGCTACTAATTTTTAACTTACTGAAGTTAGAAAGCCTGGACATGATGATATCTTTTGTTCTTTTCTAGTTTTAAGCATTTATTTATTTAAACATTTAATTCTTTTTGAGAGAAGAAGAGAGACAGAGGGCGAGCAGGGAAGGGGCAGAGAGAGAGGGAGACACAGAATCTGAAGCAGGCTGCAGGCTGTGAGCTGTCAGCACAGGGTCTGATGCGGGGCTCAAACTAACAAACCGTGAGATCATGACCTGAGCAAAGTCGGACACTTAACCCACTGAGCATGTGTACTTTTCTGATTCCTGAAGACCAGTGAGTACTGATATCTGATATTACTGGTGTTTGGAGCCTCATTTTAAGCACTTTTTAAATGGTGATAATCATTCCAGTGCAGTTCTCTGCAAAAAGCTCACATGTTCATTTGTAGGTGATTTTCTGAAAGACAAATATATGCTAAAAAAATTAAAACATAGAATTTATCTAATTCAACATTAATTTTGTATCAATAATTCTTCATTGTAAAATAGAGGATTATTACATGCAGTTGTATAAACTTGGTAATTTTAAGGAAAGTAAAAGAAATAGTTCATGATTATGAAAATGCAATGCAAAACTCCATATTAAAAATAAGCATAATAATATTAAGCTGCAATATTTTTTCATGGTCATTATATAATAAAAGTGTTTTTCTTTCAATTAAGTGATACAGTCTTTAGTTCTAAAAAATGAAAATGAAAGTAGTCACTGGCCTCTTTTTATATTTTTAAAAACTTTATTTAAAAATAGCAATCATAGGTCAATTCATTTTTTTTTCTTTTGTGGGTTAAGAATAGATGATTTCATTATTTCAGGTTCCCATTAAATTTCTAGGTTTAATTAAATTTTTCTTTCAAGCCTTGGGACTTCTTATCCAATGTGATCCCGGAGTGCTTTCACGATCTATTTCTATGCTCTCTGGGCTTTAGAGAGGAATTTTCTGAACTAATGGTGGCTCCCTTCTGAGATCTATGCCTTTGTAATAAAAGACAGTGAACTAAAATTCTACCTCTGGTATTTACCTAAAGAAAATGAAATCACTACTCAACAAGATACGTTGATTCCCATGTTCACTGCAGCATTATTTACAATGGCAAGACATAGAAACCACCTAAGTGTCCATTGATGGGTGAATGGATAACGAAAGTGTGATACATACACATGCATGTACACACACACACACACACACACACACACACACACACACAGGAATATTATTCAGCCGTAAAAAAGGAAATCCAGCCACTTGTGAAGACATAGGTAGCATTTGATGGCATTATGCTAAGTGAAATAAATCAGGCAGAAAAAGACAAATACTATATAATCTCTCATATGTGAAATCAAAAATAAAAAAAAGAAAAAGAACTCATAGATACAGAGAATAGGTTATCAAAAATGAGGGTCATTGGGGTTAATGAAGTCAGTGAAGGGGTTAAAAGATACAGACTTACATTTATAAGATAAATAATTCACAAGGATATTTATGTTGTGGTGACCATAGATAACAGTATTGTATTGCATATTTGAAAGTTGTAAGAGAGTAGATCTCAAAAGTCCTCATCACAAGAAAAAATAACTATTTATAGTGAATCATAATTAAACTATTGTGGTAATAATTTCATAATATATACATATATCAAATCATAATATTATATAACTAAAATTAATACAATATTACATGTCAATTATATCTCAATTAAAAAATAGTTAAAATATTAACTATTTTGAGTCACTCAACAGATATGAATTTTAAGCCCAAATTGTCTTCTAAATTGCTGTATAAATTTGGACAAGGTACATCATGCTTGTAGGCCTATTAAAGGAAGTGTTTGAATTAGATGTTATATGGTTTACATGACTTTATGATTTGTACAAGAAACCTCAATTCTTTCTACAAATCTTCTAGCTGGGCAGGTACTAAACTGGATACCCTTTGCATGTGTACTTCTCTGATTCCTTAAGACCAGTGAGTACTGATATCTGATATTACTGGTGTTTAGATTCCCTTTTAAGGACAAGGCAACTTAGGGTCTCAAGATAAAATAAAAGAGGCTGCACACCTTTCAGCCATCAAACTCTTTACTGCTCAATATCATCCACCATGATGGAAGTTAGGCAATGCCCTTTAAATTGTTATTTAAATCTATATGGATTTGTGGACATGAGATAAGAAGAATATGATGGATTTAATATTTTTCTACTATTTACTCTCATTCTGCCATGAAGTTGCATTATAAGTGCAGAAATTCTAATTAACTGAATATATTGCATCTGTAGCAATAGGTTCAGTGACCTAAAGTATATTATTCTTCAAAAGCTATCAAGTGTGGTATACTTGATGCTGAATTTATTTTCAGCCTGACCTTCTGAAACAAAACTTTCTACATCACATCTCTATTATCAACTCTGGCTTCATTTATTTTGAGAATTTCCTTCTGAAATTAGCACAACAAACTTGGAAGGTTTTAGAATTTAAAGACATGAAGATTTCTGCATCAAGGAAAAAAAATTCCCATTAGGTATTTCATGTTTATCAAAAGCAGATCATGGTGACTAAATTTATTTCCTTATTCCAAAGATTGGTTTGAAGAAGATAATGAATTGTTAGGGATAATAGAATCCACTGAATAATACAGAAAAGCTAATTTAACAATGAAGGAATTGATAGTTGTTTAACCTAGTAAGTTCCTCAGGTGGTAAGACTCCCTAAATCTCGATGCGTATGTATATAATCTACCCCAGTAACACTAACCTTAGAAATTATTGATATGGCAAAATAAAATCAAAGAACATATTCATTATCTTAGAGTGAATTGCCTTATATCTGTGCTCCAGAGACAAGGAGAAGAAAGAAAGAGAAAGGAAGAGTGCCTTTATCAGAAAATCAAAAGCCTTTCCAGAGGTTTTCACATCACTTCCCAGAGGAAACAATCTCTGAGTATAAGGTGGGAGCATGGGTGAGGAGGGAGGCATCAGGAGACACAGGCACCATTCTCATGCATTAGGACTTACTCTGGACCTGTAGACATTAATTCAGGACTTTTGGGATTCTACTGGTATTAACACTATGCCAGTTTTATAAAATGAATCTGAGCCATTTCTGTGTCCGTAAATGACCTGGGATAATTATTATATCATCGATTAACGTATTCTTTAAATCCTAATTTCAACCCATCTTTCAAGCCCAGTGTTTCTGGTACCATTATTAAGCTATTGCAAGAGAATGTTTGGTATAGTGAGTAAAAGAAGGGAGGAAATATTGTAGCTATCTAACCCTGGTAGTCTGGCAAATGCTGGTTGGCTGTGTTTGAGGTTGGAAAGCACAACCTTATCCAGAGAGCTTACATAGAGATTGAAATGGTAGTTGTATATGATATAATATATGGTTGGGCTGGTTGTAGGATGTGTGAGAGAGAAAATAGTCAGGAATTACTTCAAGAATTCTGACCTGAGTAACTAGAATGGAATTAGCAATTGTGATGAGGAGGACTATAGAAGAGAAAGTTGTGTTGGGGTGCCTGGGTGGCCCAATTGTTTAAGCATCTGACTCTTGATTTCAGCTCAGATCATGATCTGATGGCCATGAGATGGAGCCCTGCATTGGGCTCTGCACTGAGCACGGGGCCTGCTTGGGATTGATTCTCTCTTTCCCTCTTTCTCTGCCACTCCCCTGCTTGTGCTTTCTCTCTCTTTTTCTCAAAATAAATATTTTTTTTTTGAAAAAGAAGAGACAATGTGTGTTAATGCTAGGTCTCATTAGATGAATTGTATATCTTTCTATGCCCATCCATGGCTTGGGATAGATGCAACACCATTAGGTTTATATCTTCTTTACATTCCCTCCAACTTGGCTTTCAAAACCTGTTCCTGGTGCCATTCATAAAAGATAAACCCCTCTTGGAAGTATAGAAACACGCAAGCCACTGGAAGTAAGAAAAACAACCAAAATACTGTTTTAAATACTTTATATATATACATACACACACACACACACACACACACACACACACACACACACATATATATATATGTGGTATATATATATACCATGTTTGAAGGTCCCTTGGATAATAGTAATTTCGGTCACTAGAATGCATTCTCCATTTTATATTAAGAAAAAACTTAATGTGTTTAAATATGTGGTTCTCAAGAAAAACATTTCATCTCCAGAAAAACATTCAAGTACAAGTCATGGATAAGGAATTTAAGAATAATGACAAAGCTGCTACTATGAAAATTAAACAAACCTCCCCCCTTAAAGTAAACCTCAGTTTGATTAGTGCTCCAAAAGAACCATGAACTTCTGTAGACATGTATGCATATAAGACAACAGTTTGGTTCTGTGGAAACTAGCTATAACCTGTTCCAGAGATAAAAATATTGGAAGCCTTCAGAGTACATTATTTAGTTAGATTACAGTGTCCATGGAAATTGTGCAGTGTAGTGGTCTTGATCTGATCATCCTACTTTGATTTAGAAGAACTGTGGAGAGAGTAAATT
Source organism: Panthera pardus (assembly GCF_024362965.1). NCBI lineage: Eukaryota > Metazoa > Chordata > Mammalia > Carnivora > Felidae > Panthera > Panthera pardus. Next base: position 49,974,751 of record NW_026526666.1, on the reverse strand, counting down.
GTCAGCTTGTGCAGGTGGTGATTGTAATGAAGAGCCCAGTGTGGATACCTTACTTAAAATCTTCTGACTACAACAGTGAATGAATAAAAAGTAAAGCAAAACAAAACAAAATTTCCATTAATTTCTCTCTTTAACTAGAACTGTGTAACATGGACACCCTAAGCTACAAAGACCAGGATTGTTGTTTTTTGTTTGTTTTTGTTTTTTTGTTTCGTTTTGTTTTGTTTTGTTTTGTTTTGTTTTGTTTTGTTTTGTTTGGGTAAGTTGGGGACATTTGGGAATATTGATGCTCCATACAGATGATTCTCTCAGCAACAGAGAGGAGAATGAAGACTTTGGTTGGCAACTACTGTTAGTAGTGTTTGCCACATATACCACTTTCTTGCATTACATCAATGAACTTGGTCAACCATTTGTCTTCTTTGCAAAAAAGCGAAGAATTCCAGTAAGTATTTGAGAAGTTGCCCAATAATGACACATTTCTATATACGATTCACTTTATTGCAATGAGGCAATAAAGATTTGCAAAATTGCAATAGTTGCAATAGGCAGTGGGCTGTGAGAACTTTTTGATATCCTCTTAGAATTACTTTCTTATCCTTAACTTTGATTTTATAAGTTCACTCATTGGGAGTGACTCATGCTGAGCCAACTCAAAGAATCACATATTTAAACACATTAAGTTTTTTCTTAATATAAAATGGGGAATGCATTCTAGTGACCAAAATTACTATTATCCAAGGGACCTTCAAACATGGTGTGTGTGTGTGTGTGTGTGTGTGTGTGTGTATTATATATATATATATATTATATATATAATATATATATATAATATATATATATAATATATATAAATATATAAAGTATTTAAAACAGTATTTTGGTTTTGTTAGTCTCTCAATCATGTCTCTTCCCTCTTCCATCCTCACCGAGTCCTAGGATGGCTGGGAAGACAAATTAGAAATAAGATTATTTACAAATATGAAACCAGATCAAAAGAAAATATTAGAGATGGATGGGATAGGCCATGTGGAGTCCAAAGAATGGTCATTATTCCAGATTACATCAATTTGATGAGCAAAATGCATATTTTCCATGTAATCTCAATCCTCCCTCCCCCTCTTACCACAGTCCTCTCTCTCTTTTCCTGTATTTATCTCTTCCTCTCTTTCCATTTGAAGATAAACTTTGACAAATGATGCTTCCTAGTCTCTGATTTCTAAAAACACATACTAATCAATATCTTAGATCTAGTTACAAAATTTCTTTATGATTGATACTTTCAGGTTTTCATACTTGTTTCTTTTTAAATGGATTCCTTTCTTTTCAGGGGCACTCATTTGTTTCCTTGTCAATCTGGAGAAAACATCCCAACCTGTTGGCAGCACATTTATAATCATATTTTTTTTTTGGAAAATCTTATATTATTTCCCAGGAGGAGGATTAATACTACCTGCGTTTTCTTTCATTATATTACCTTACATTAGGAAATGACATTTTCTATCCTGTTTTTTGACTCCAGAAATTTTCCTGATTTTGAGCCCTTGTATTCCTTGCTTAAAAAATGTCTATATTCTTTGGAAACAATCTAATTTTTAATCTTAGAAAAGTTGCACTAATGAACTAAAGATTGACATAGTAACTGTTGTTCCAATGGAAAAAAAAGAAAACATTTGAGAGGAGGATGGGTATGAGTTTCTCTTGTTTCATTTCAATAGTAGCAATCAAACTTCTAATTACAATTAGTCACTCAATTGCTTTGTAAATGATTCTGGTGACTTCATTAATCTGCAATGATGAGCTACCTTTGTAATATTTAATATCCTGATAAAAGAAGTCACATATCAAGCATGAGTCAAATTTCTGTCAGCCCTCTGATATTTCTGGACACTAGGAATCTGTTGCTTCTCTTGTATGATGAGGGAATATTTTCATACATAGTTCATATCCTAAGTATAGTGAACACTAGTCTAACATTGTAAACTCCCAGAGGGCATACACCAGTGGTAGCTCTAATACATTTCACCTCATTCAAAGGAGCACTAAGAGGAGGTGATGAAGCTGCTCATCAATTGTCTGAGTCACTTGGCTGGAACTCATTGATTTTGAGGGTGAAGAGGCTGCCTTCAGAGGTGCATAAGATCTCTTTAATCTCAAGTTGAGAGTTGCCCTATTGTAAGCATATGCCTCTTAAGGACAATTTTCTTGTAGCATTCTCCAGAAGTTGCTTTTCTCATATAACTCTGTTGCTGGTGGATCCTAGCTGTGATCCCATCATGCTCTCCATATTTATTTTTAGTCCCACCCCTTGTGCTACAGACTCAACTATTCCTATACATCACTTACATAATGAAGAGTCAAGGCCAACTTCACATTTTTATTTCAAAATATGCTTGTCCTCCATGGATCCCAATTATCCATGTCAGAAAGTTGAAAATATATCACTTCCTTTCTTTCTGACCTCCCACATTCAATCAATGACAAAGTCTTAATCCTTCCATCTCTTTAACATTTCTCTGTCCCCTCCTTTATTCATTCTTGACACTGTTTTGATTCAAGCCATCACCATCAAAGATAGATCTCGATGGCTGCCTCTTACAGACCGCCTTCCCCTTCCTAATGGTAATGTAAATCTTGTTCATAAGTATACCCTGCCTCTCTATGGCCTGGGTGATTCAGGGAAAGGTGGTTCAGTTCTCAGCTTCAGGCATAGGTCTGATCAATCCAGTGTCTATAGTCCTTACCCCAGTGATTGGTTGCGAATCTTAGGTTTCCACACTCTGGAACAAAAGATTGGATCAAGAGTACATGATCCATTTTGCCAGTGAAAGTCAAGGGGATGACTTCTGGGGGGATGGGTATTACAGTGATAATATAAAGCCTGGGTCCACTTACTACCATGAAGGAAGCCAGTCAGAGGATAAAGCATAGCTAAGATAAGAGAATTAAACTGGATCTGGGGCACTGCATTGTCATATTTGAAGTTCACCTACCTCACTCCTTTTATTAGATGAGCCAATAAGTTTACATATTGATTACCTGAATTTGACCAGGAATTTCTCTCATTTATAACATAGAAATCCTAACTGATACATCTTCTTTTGCCAGAGTTATTGCAATGATCTGGCAACTTATTTCTCTATCTGTGGTATAGACCCCTTCAGTTGAGTATCTACTCTCCTGACAGGGTGATCTTTCAGAAAACCCCACAGATCTATTCATTTGCTTCCTACTTAATCCCCTACCATGGTAACCTATTATCTTCAGAATAAATTAAACCACATTAGCACGACACACAGGATCCCACATTATTGGATTTTTTTCCTGCCTCCTCAGCCTCATATCTCATTTCATTCTGATATGAATTCTATGCACAACTGTTCTCAAATCATTTTTGCTCCTAGAATAGAAAGTCTTTATCACTCAGCTCTGAGCTTCCTTATCTTAGAAATCAGCTAATTCCAGTTTATTCATCAACTACCTACTTTGAAACTACATTGTAGCCAAATATGTGTAATGTGCTGGCAAAACTCCTCCCCTCACTATTTACCTGGTGACATTCTACCAAAAAACCTATCTGCTCCTCAGAAGACTTTGTGCTTTCTCTCTTATTCATATCTCCCTTCCTATGGACACTTATCACACTGTGTTTCAATAGTTTGTTATGATTTTACTGTACTTAGTTCCCCCCTTGAAAGCAAGAGCTATTTCTTATTTCTATATTCCCAATTCCAGCATTGGTGTTATTCATGGATTTAAGTAAGCAGAAAGCCAGGTTGTTAAAATTGTGAGGTACATTAGATATCAGCTAACCCTAAAGTTCAGTGAGGGATGTGACCTACTGCCTTATGAAAAATGGCATCTAATACTTGGTTTCTATGTAATAGAGGTCACAGCAAGTGAAGTGGCATGAGTGAATGGATGCATGTGCAGTCATAATGGATATTCACATCTCAGCCCTGCAGTTCACTGTCAGAGGGAGAAATGGGGCTTGTGTTGCCAACACTTCTGATATTTGTTCAAGAAAACAAGGAAACCTGTGCAGGTCAATAAAGTAGGTGGATCTCATATCTGTAGGATAGATATGCTCATGATCTAACTGTATCCTTGGATTTATTCCAACCTCTTCATTTTAAGGTAAGGACGCAACACCTGGACTAAAGCAGAGTTTCCACTAAGAAATCCCTCAATTCAGTGTATATACTTCTTCTATATGCTTTTGTGGCCCTGTTCCCTTAACTCAATGTTTTAAAACCGTCTTGTCTCCCTCCTCCATTATAGTGCATGTTCTCTAAGTACTGAGAGTACCTTGGTCTTTCATCTTTCACAAGACCAGATACTGAGTAAGTACTTAGTAGATACTTGTTGAATGAACACTGAATAGAAATCATGCTCCTGGAAGACAGCATTTGACTCATAATATCACCGTCACCTCTAACATGTAGATTTGTAGATTTACCTCACAGGAAATTTAATATAGCTATCTGTGTTGAGTCCTTGGAAATTGGAAGTGGGATATATGGGGGCTACTAAAATACTATGAGAGTATGTAGACCGCAATCTCTACTACCAGGCATAAAGGTGAAGTAGAACAACAGTGTGTTGTTAGGCAAAGGGGAAGGATCATTAGTTATGGAGGGGAGTGTGGAAAGCTTCCTAAACTGAGTGACCAAGGATATGTAGGATTTTGACAGGTAGAGAATTAGTTGTTGGTTTGGGAGTTACGTATAGTCTCCAGTGAGCCCTGGTCATGCACTGACAGTGTCTTGCTGCTTTCATTTTTGCTTCTATGAACGTTTCTGTATTGATTAGCCTTAATGAAGAGTCCTTCTCCAGGGTCTAGAGTAAGATCCTAAAGCAAAGCATTCGATTCCAGATAGAGCCATTTTCTTTCCATTCTGTGCTTCTGGACTTGGGAGAATTCAGTCAAAACAAATAAACACAAAAACACAAGACAAACAAAAACACCACCAACAAGAAGTCCCAGAGATTCTAGGGACTCTTGCTGATTATCTGTAACCCAAATTCTACTTCCAGGTGAATTCCAGAAAGTCATAAAAGGAGGTTGCTCCTCTCTGTAGGAGCAGATTCTTACCATTGAATGGAGAATTCTGCCCATCCTGAATACCGAGAAAGTGGCTCTAGTTGCACATTTATCAAAAACTCTCCAAATAGTAAGACTGATTGCCATCCTTAGAGAGGTTGTTAAGCCAGCTAGTGTCTTACACAATAACTGGATATCATTATTGTGCACCTATTGTGTGCCAGGTTGCTTTTATTATTATCACTATTTCACCTAACAGGTTTTCAGAATAGGTGTTCTTATTTGCCATTTACAGTTGAAGAAACAAAGACACAGAGAGGCTGAGGGTTTCCTAAGTACCATAGGGCCAGAATATGAAGGAATTGAAAGTTGAGTTCAGCTGTAAATGACTGTTTAAAACTGTAGTTCTTTCTATTTCACCTGGCATAGGGGAAGTGTATATAAACTCCAGGTCAAAACCTCATGGTTTGAGATCACTCTGTTGTTTATTAAAAGTGAAACTCTGTTCATAACACTTGGTTTCTCTGATCCTAATACCTGAAGTGGAGATAACAATAACCCTTCTCCTGCCTACTTTGCTCTGCTTTGGTTGTGCTCAAATAAGATCATATAGTGTCAGATTAATAGCATAAATATTAATCATTGAGTTCTTTGGGAGAATGGAACTGGTGGGAATCATGAGAATCATTCTTATTTTCTTTTGAAGTTGATGTTTTTACCATAGTCTGGTATAGTGTGATTGATGGGTAAGAGCACAGCCTTCAGAATCAGATATATTTGGGCTCTAATCCTGGCTTTACCTACTTTATGTTAGCTGTGAAAGGCAAAATAATAGCCCTTCAATGTTAACCCCCAGAACCTGGAATATGTTAGCTTACATGACAAAGGGAATGTAAAGTTGCAGATGGAATTATGGTTGCTAATTGACTGATTTTAAAATGGGGAGACCATTCTGTTATCCAGTTAGGACCATAATCATAAGGATTATTTTAAGTGGAAGAAGGCAGAAGAACCAGAGTTGAGAAAAGGATGTAACCATGAATGCAAAGGTCAAAATGATGACGTTTCTGGCTTTGAAGATTAAGGAAAGGGGCCATGAGCCAGAGTATGTAAGCAGCCTCTAAAAGGTAGGAAAATCAAGGAAAAGGGTTCCCAGAGCTTCCAGAAAGAAATGCAGCAGTCCCGTTGACTTCTTGATTTTAGTCCAGTGAAACATGGACTTATCTCCAGAAGTATAAGAAAATAAATTAGTATTGTTTTAAGCTACTAAGTTTCTGGTAACTTGTCATAGCAGCCACAGAAAACTATACACTAGCTCTGTGACCTTGGACAGATCGCCAAACCTCTCTGAGCTTTACCTAGTATGACCTAGTAAATAACCAGTAAAGAGTAGATTTACTATTATGATTAATATCATATAGACAGTACTACTAGACTAACAATAGATTTAATGTCTTTATCTTGTCTTTATCATAATTAGGATCAACCTTGATTTTCATGTTTATGTGGTGCTATTAACCCTGGGAAGCTCAGGGCAGAGAAATCTGGCTGATTCATTGCAGGCATAGCTGAACACCCACTGCATGTTGCCACGTTAACTGACTGAGGTTTCTGCCTGAAATATCTTGTTGCCTAGTTAAGGGAGTGTTCCCTGCTTTGGAAGCCTAGGCAACTGCATATGTGAAAGTTTCTGGTTTCCTGGGATTGCAAATTAAATGTCAGGGAAAATGGAAATGCTGTAAAAGGATTCCAAGAAGCAGTGCAATGAATTAGATAAGGAGAAAGATCCTTTTTTGGCTTGGGAAGCCCTTTCATAGAAGCCATTAATGGATAAGCCTTAGATGATAGCATCCACCTCATCCACAGTTCCTTAAATATCATGACGAAATTGGAAGTCGTGCTGGATATGAGCCATGTACTCCTTCTCTCCTGCATAAGATTCAGGGGTCAGAATAGCCTGAGTTTGTGCCATTGACAAGTTACTTCTCTTTGAGATTCTATTTCCTCTTCTGTACTAAGGCACAAATAGGGTAATAAAAAGCACTATGAAATTTAAATATGATCATGATAACTAATATTTATTGGTTGCATACTATATGGAAGGAAGTATTGTAAGTACATTATATGTTAAATAGCATTTAGTCTTCATAGTAACACTCTGAGATTTTCCAAATTTTCAAATGAGAAAACTGAGACATAGATTCATTTCCCAAGGTCATATAGCTGGTAAGTGGTAAAAGCAATTAATCAACATGCTCAAATGCCTTTCTAAGAATTGGTATGTGGCATGGTAATGTTTCAGTAAATGATGTGAGCTGTTAATATATACCTACTCTTCAGTGTAGTGGTGCTGTTGTTTCTTCCTCTTTCATGTACTCCTAGCTTGCCTGGGTTTTTGCAATGGTCTCCTAACTCTTCTTTCTACAGCATTTCTTCATTGTTCCCTGACTTCACAATGCCATGAAAGTGGTCCTTTAAAAATATGAACCATGGGGCACCTAGGTGGTTCAGTCGGTTAAGCTTACGACTTTGGCTCAGGTCATGATCTTGTGGTCTGTGAATTCAAGCCCCGCATCGCGCTCTGTGCTGACAGCTCAGAGCCTGGAGCCTGTTTCAGATTCTGTGTCTCCCTGTCTCTCTGACCCTCCCCCATTCATGTTCTGTCTCTCTGTGTCTCAAAAATAAATAAACATTTATATATATATATATATATATATATATATATATATATATATATATATATGTATATAAACCAGAGGATGACATTCCCTGACTGAAAGCAAAAATGCAATACATTCAAGACCTATGTACTACATCATAAAAGCCTTCCAACATGATGGAATGCCCATCTTTCCAATCCTATCTGGAGCCACTTTCATGTCTATAAACTGAGGCTCTGTTAAAATACTTGCTATTCCCTTGTCATGTCTCATACATCTTTAGCTGGGCACATTTGCACAAGTTATACCCCAGAATACCCCTATTCCCTTTTTCTGCCAACTGAACTCACATCCACATTCAAAACTTAGTACCTGGACTGGTACAACACTTTAACGATCATTCTGTTCAGCATGTGAAGTACCTGGTCTGCAAGTAACATCTTTGCAAAAAGTAGACATCTCAATTTTTGTTTAGTGTTCTTAGTTTCCTGGGTTATCCAAATTCCCTCACTCTAGTCCTTGTCCCTTGCTTTATACATGTAAGCCTCCCTGGGAATTCCCTATATCATCTTTATCCGTGTGCTTGGTATACAGTTCAGGTTCTCCTGACTCCAGGGTTCAGCTTCCTTCCCTGGATACATCACTGTTCCCCGTATTATGGACTATATCTTGGTAACACCTCTCCAGGATTCCTCTGCCCTCAGGACTTTCCTTTACCAAATGCTGGAGATTAGGACCTAGCGTCAAGGATCACCTTCTTTGGATAAGCTTCTTCTGACCTCTCCAAGAAGAACTGTGCTCTCCTAGTTCCTACAGAGCCCGCTCACTATTATGATATCTATCTTATTGGGGTGACTATTATATACCATTTTTTTAAATAACAGTAGACTAGGCCTCTGGAAAGCAGAGGAATAATGTTCTATTTAATCCTGTTCCCAGCCTTGCCACTTAGTTTTAGGTTCTAACCACTTAACCTTCTCTTAACTTCACTTTCCTAAACTAAAAATGGGTTTAGTGACTAATATTAACTCATTATTATAACTCTACAGAGTTATGAGGATTAAGGATATTGTATAAAAGGAGTCCCACACAGTGACTGGTACATGGTAAGTATTAATATTAGGTAGCCGATATTACTATCTCATTCATTGAAAGGTGGAACAATTTGTTCAAGTGGAGGTGAAGAAAAGTAAAAGTGTTAACTTTTTCCTTCTCCAACCTGTCCAGGGACCACAGGTGACTCAGTATTATCTACAGCATCAACCCTAACTGCTTGGGTAATGGGTGAATGTTCAGGGTTATAAATTTGTCTCTTTGCCATTGCATCTGGGATCTGGTTATCTGGAGTGGGTCCTGCGCACCTATTAATCCATTGATGTTCAGCTTTCTGCAGCCCATCTTTACAATGGCTGCTCACTCTGCTGTCTGACTGGCTCTCCTGGCAGTCTACCAATCCTGCCTATGTTCTTGCATTCCAGTTGATACTTGATCTTGACATTGCCAACATTCTTCTATGAGGGCCAGATATAATCCCTTCTGGGTCTTGGCTAAAGTTTCTCCAAAGTCTATGTTTGTTCTGCCCCTTGAACACCATTGATTGAACTACTGCCTAGGGAGAACACAGCCCTACAGCTCCAACCCTGGCTTCCTCCAAACACTCACCTATTGGCACTTCTAAGATTCCAGTATTTCTTGTAACTCAGAGTTCACATGAGTTATGTGAGAGGGGATGACTCATGTTTTTGCAAGGTTAGAAAAACTGATGACAAGTAGCTAGATACTGATGTTCTGTTCCTTCCTTCCCAAGCCAGTTTCTGAATTCTGGTGATGCACTTATTGGCAAAAGTTCCCCCTTTGCTTTAATATGCCCTATTTCTAAGTGCTCAAAGATCATCACTACATCTTAAAAAAAGTAAGTTGTTTGATTACGAACCTCAGATTGTTTGAGTCTTTCAAATGCCTTTAAAAAATTCAGAGAGGAAAATGTGTTTTCTTTGAGACCCAAATACTGATATAGACTATTAATTTGAAAATAACTTATACTAAGTATTATTCATTTATGCCATCCTTAAATCCACCTGGTACCCAAATTGCTATTGTTAAGTGAGGTTTTGTGGCAGACAGATTTCTACAAGAGCCTTTATGTGATGGAAAGGGGTATAACTATAAAAAGCAGAGAATGTTCACTCAGGCCCACCTTTCCTTTTCTTTCTAAAGATATCCTTGAATGAAGCAAAGGGATTCATCTTTTGGAATACCTTTCAATGCATATATTCCCTCTTTCCACGATGCCAAATAGCAAACCTCAAGTCAGGGACCAGGTCTCATCTGTAGAAATTACATTCCTCCTTCATTTGCAAGTCAGTTGAGGATTCAAAGGAAGTTTTTTCCTCTAAGCACTGAATTCACAAAAGACCTTAAAAGGTAGCTTCTTGAAAGTTTTTCTAAGTGAATTAAATTGTGAACTGGACTATGTGACTTATCATTGCTTGCACACTTCAGCCTGTGTCCCTCTTGATAAGAACTGAGGGAAACTATGAATCATCACACACAAAAAAAAAAAAACATCAGAATTAAGTAGCTAAGTATAAGGATATAGATGGGTAATAATGTAGTTCACCACAGATTTATAAGACTATGTCAGGGAACTCTCCCTCTGTAGTTCTTCTTACTCATTCTGGGCTTTAGATATTAGTGAACGCTATTTTCTACCTGAAACTTACTTCTTTTTAGGATTTTGAATTCATATTATCATTCCTCACCTTTAAACTAGTTCATCTTCCTTGATGTCCTTGATTTTTTTATAGCAGGGAAATCAGGATTATCTTTACCTTTTCCTTTTCCCATGCTTTATAGTCAGTCAAAAAGTGGCTGCCATGTTTTCATTCGAAATGTTTCTCTACCTCATACCCACCACCATCACTGCAAGACATGCTCCCAATTATACTGACAGTATTCTAGTTCAGGGGCCAGTAAACAACTGCCCATGGACAATATATAACCTGCTAGCTATTTTGGTTTATATAATTTTATTGGAGAACAGCAATGTTCATTTGTTTATGTATTATCCATGGCTGCCCGGGTGTTACGATGGCAGAGTCAAGTAGTTTCAAAGCCTAAAATATTTACAGAAACTGTTTACTGGCCTCTGTTCTAGTTCATGCTCACAGCATCTCTCATCTGGGTACAAATAGCCTCCAACTGGTTTCCTTGCTATTAGTCACACTAACACCAGCCAGTCCATCAGATTATACCACAATTTATTTCTATCTCAAACCCTAGCAAATTCCTTCTAATCCTTTAAGAATGAGTTTACTTACACCCATTCTTTTACTCTGGCACAAATGTAGGCACTGGAGATGCAATGGTGAATAAGATAAACTAGGTTGTTGCCCTCACAGCTTTTGTTCTTTATCCTAGAAGAACAGATAAGCAATTAAACCAGCAATAACGTAGCAGTGTGTTCTGTGTTACATCAGGTATTCCTATCTAGACAAACTGTCTAGATTCAAATACCAATTCCCTTCCATACCAACTGTGTGACTATGAGAAATTAACCTTTAGCTTCAGTTTTCATATCGCTACTCTGATTTTGGTGATCAAATGAGGTAATCGTTATCAGGCACATAACCTTGTGACTGGTACATTCTCAATAATTTTAAATGATAATTACTGGGAAAGTATAGCTCTTTGGGAATATCAAGCAGGAAGTATTAAGCTAGTTTTAAATGTCAGAAATCGGCTTGTATGACTAATATTTATATTGAGATCTCAAGGCAGAGTTAGCAAGAAGAGGAACAGTTTCTGGGAACAGGGAATAGCACGTGTAAAGAATAGGAGGAGGAAATACTCCTAATTCCCTGAATGCTAAATAATTGCTGTCATGTCTATGCTCCCCAAAATACTTTATACTGCTGATACAGCTGTCATCCCAATATATTAGCTGTATTTTTGAGGGAAAAGCTGTACTTATATTTTTCATCTCTGTATTTCCAGCGCTTAGGAGAGACCTGACATAGAACACAAGTGCTCAAAAAGGATCGCCTAATGGGAAGTAGCATAGCTGAATCAAACAGCATGATCTTTGGGATAATAAAAATCCTATGCTTAATTCTGCTTCTGCAATTAAAGAGGTGGATGACCTTGGATATATTAAATGTCTTTTGTGATCCCCCAACTTAGCTCTGAAGCATGAAAAGGAGTACCTGCTACATAGACTTACAGGGTTTAATTAGAGAGCAGAAGTAAAACTCTGTTTCTGCATATGGTAGGTGTTTTATAAATGATAGTTATTATTGATAATGAGGTTTTTTATTAATTCTGACCCAGGGTTTTAGCACAAATCTTTTTTTTTTTTTAATGCTTATTTATTTTTGAGAGAGAGAGAGAGTGAGTGCATGTGTTCACAAGTGGGGGAGGGGTAGAGAAATTGAGAGAGAGAGAGAGAGAGAGAGAGAGAGAGAGAGAGAGAGAGAGAATCTGAACCAGGCTCCAGGCTCTGAGCTGTCAGCACAAAGCCCAACACAGGGCTCAAACTCACAAGCAGCGAGATCATGACCTGAGCTGGAGTCCGATGCTTAACTGACTGAGCCATCCAGGCGCCCCTAGAATAAATCTTTAAAGGTAAAAATTGAACATCTGAGAGATACCAATGATTTTACAAATATTTAGTCCAAGCAAGCCTAGAAAAATATACAGGTTTTATGCTTGCTTCTTTTCATTTCATTCAACAAATACTTATTCAGTGTCTAGTATGTGATGGGTACTGGGCAAGATGCCAGGAAATTTGCAGTGGATAAGGTATGCCCAGGCCCTGGCTGCTTAGAGCATACAGTCTAAAACAATGTGATTGTCAAGTATATCCAGCATTTTGTCCTAGACCATTTTTTTTTGAAAGAATGTAAGTTGGTGAGTAGCTGTGAACATCTATGTAAAAGTTAATGAGCTCTTTCTAAGTGTTTTTAATTGAGGAGCTATTAGATATGGCCAGATGTGACATATTTTATTTAACTGGGCCAGTAAGAGTGAATGTTTGTTTCTTGTTTTTTGGGTTTTTTTCCTGTTTATATTCCCCAGAGCAGCCCATTCTAATATAGTAATTACTCTCCTCTAACCCATTCCCATCAACTAACATTAATGAAGGCATCTTTCATTCCCATACATAGGTTTCTACTTGTCTTTGCCACCTCCTTCTCACTTTTCTCTACATCTGATAACTTGACCACCAACTAATTAATACATGTTTATCATTTGGCTAATATGTGTTCTGGAAAAGAAGGTAAAGATCAAAGAAAATAGCATATTATAAATTAGATTGATAATGACTACTCTTGATGTTTTACCATGGTCCAGACATTTTATAATATATCTGGTCTTCACAATAAATAATACAAGGTAGGGATTACTAAATTCATTTTGTGAGTAGAAAACTAAGACTCAGAGAGGTTAAGTTATCTGGCCAAACCCATTCATTTTGTAAGATGCCAGTGTAGACCCACCTGACATGAAAGCCCACACACTTTTCAAGGTGCAATACCTTATGTGGGAGGCAGACTAATGCCCCTCCCTCAAATGCCCACATCTTAATTCCCAGAACTTGTAAGTTTAAAAGAGAATTAATTTTTCAGATGAATTATCCTGGAGTGTCTGGGTAACCCCAGTGTGTTCATAAAGTCTTTCAAAGTGGATAAGAATAGGTCAGAATAATGTAATGTGAGAAGGACTCAACCCAGTTTCGTTGACTTTATTGATGGAGAGAGGGGCCACAAGTCAAGGAATAGAGGCAAACTCTAGACGTTGGAAAAGACAAGGAAACAGATTCCTCTCTACAGCCTCCTGAAAAGAACACAATGCTGGAGGCAACTTGTTTTAACCAGTGAAATCCATGTCTGGTATCTTGTCTATAGATAATATAAGATACTAAGTTTATATTGTTAAAGCTACTAAACAGGATTACATTATGACAGCAATAGAAGATAAATACCTCTCTAAGCACAAATGATTTGAAAATTTATTCAAGGGAATGATTAAGGGCTACATTTTATCATTCTACTGGAAAGGACTTTAGATCTGAACTCAGAACAAGATACATTTGGTGTCAATTTTGATATATGAATAAGACTTCAGGTAGAAGTAACTAATTGAAACAATGAATTTAAATCAGGGCTTAGAGGGACATCTGGGTGGCTCAGTTGGTTGTGTCTGACTTTTGATTTTGGCTCAGTTCATGATCTCACAGTTTGTGGGATTGAGCCCCATGCCAGGCTCTGCGCTGACAGTGTAGAACCTGCTTAGGATTCTCTCTCTCTTCTCTCTCTCTCTCCCCTCCCCTGCTCGTGCTTGCTTGCTCGCTCTTTCAAAATAAATAAATAAACATAAAAAATTAAAAAAAAATAAATCAGGGCTTATGAAATAGAAAGTGATTGTATATTATGGCTGGGAATTATTCATGACTCAGGAGAAAAGAGAAGGAAGGAGGAAAGAAACAAAAAAAAAAAAAAGGAAAGCAAAAGGAAGAAAAAACCTTTAGACTGTGCAATATAAAAAGAAAGAGCAGATTTAAGTATTTTAGATTTTTAAAAACTATTTAGAAGGAAGCAGCCTGAAAACAAAAATAACCAAGCAGGAAGCAGCTTTTATCATTCCTTTCAGTTTTCGATCTTTGCATTAAATTAATCCAATGGGGAAGCTTTTCTTCCCCCTACGCCTTATCTAAGCAATCATTTCAGCTTTTTAAAAAATAAATAATACAAACAGTCTTCATGGAGATCTTGCATTCATTCATGAAAATAATAGACACAGCTGAATTATTTATAAAGCCAATTACTTTTACAAAGACAGTGACTGACAAAGGTGAAAGAATGCTTTGCTGGAAATTTAATTTCAAAAAATATGAAAAAATCTGTGCCAGATCCTAAAATTTAACATAAATGTGCAGTAGATTAATAGAAACACTTAAAAAGATGATTGTCTTGTGACTTTGAGCAAACTGGGAAGCTGCAGTATCACAATATTGTCTGCATGAGACCTTAAGTGTTTTGTAATTTCCAATGGGAATTTGTTAGCCTAGAAAGTTCAGGCAGGCTCATATCCTTTTCCAGTAATATTGGATCACGACAGGCAAAAACAAATAAATGCTTCTTTTGGTTTAGTTCTGGCCCACATTAGCCAGGTTAACACTAATGTATAGAAAAAGTCAAAGTAATTCATAATGACTTCCTCTTGCTCTTTCTCATCCTCCTTTTCTTTACTAAAAGAAAAAAAAATTCAAAGACTTACTTAATAATTGTTCTCAAAATATACATCTTATGTACATGACCATTCACAGTTTAAATAGTTCCAGATGAGGAGTCGAAGGTAGTAGAGCATTTTCATGTTCAGTGAATACATTTTCTTGCCCATACTGGTTCATTTGGACTTTTGTCTGAAAACCAAGGTAAAGGTATGTGATGATATCCATATTACTCAGTTATCTTCCAGGAGAAAAGCTGAGTCCCAAAGGCTAACAGCTAAAAGATCTGGCATAAAGTCATTAAACTCTCAAGGTTTACTGATTTTCCAGAATTGAAAAAAGATATAACTTCTTCTCAGTTGAAACATTCCTTAGGCTGTTTATTCTTTGTTAGAGACAACTCTTCTGAGTTTAAGTATACCTAGCTAGGATAACATTTTGTGGTAAGAGCTTTTGTTTTCATTTTTCCATATAAATTGTAAACTTTGTGTGCTGGTTTTTTTCTTTTAAATCCAATGTTAAACAGCGTGGGGGAAAAGAAGTAACAGTACAAAAACATATTCAGGGAAAAGTCAGTCTCCACCATTCCAGACTACTATCTACCTTCCAATGACAACCACTGTTACCAGCTGCACCTTCCTTCCTTCCTTCCTTCCTTCCTTCCTTCCTTCCTTCCTTCCTTCCTTCTTTCTTTCTTTCTTTCTTTCTTTCTTTCTTTCTTTCTTTCTTTCTTTCTTTCTTTCTCTCTCTCTCTCTCTCTTTCTTTCTCCTCCTCCTCCCTCTCCTCTTTAATTTACCAGCTTCTTTTTTTTCCTCAAGTAGTTAACATACAGTGTAGTCTTGGTTTCAGGAGTGATTCATCTCTTACATGTGACACCCAGTGCTCATCCTGAAAAGTGTGCCTAACTTAATGCCCATCACCCATTTAATCTACCCCCATCAAAACTCAGTTTGTTCTCTATATTTAAGAGTCACGTATGGTTTGCCTCCATCTCTGTTTTTATCTTATATTTCCTTCCCTTCCACTATGTTTATCTTTAAGTTTCTCAAATTCCACATATGAGTGAAGTCATATGATATCTTTCTCTGAATAACTTATTTCGCTTAGCATAATACCCTCTAGTTCCATCCATGTTGTTGCAAATGGGAAGATTTCATTCTTTTTCATTGCCAGGTGGTATTCCATTGTGTATATGTATACCACATGTTCTTCATCCATTCATCAGTTGATGGATGTCTGGGCTCTTTCCATACTTTGGCTATTGTTGATAGTGCTGCTATAAACATTGGGGTGCATGTGCTCCTTCAATTCAGCATTTTTGTATCCTTTGGATAAATTCCTAGTAGTGCAATTGCTGGGTTATTGGGTAGTTCTATTTTCAATTTTTTGAGGAAACTCCACACTGTTTTCCATAGTGGCTGCACCAATGGCTGTACGGAACCCTACCAACAGTGCAGTAGGGTTTCCCTTTCTCCATATCTGCGCCAACACCTGTTGTTTCCTGAATTGTTAATTTTAGCCATTCTGACTGGTGTGAGGTGGTATCTCATTGTTGTTTTGATTTGTATTTCTTTGATGATAACTGGTGTTGAGCATCTTTTCATGTGTCAGTTGGCCATCAGTATGTCTTCTTTGGAAAGGCATCTCTTCTGCCCATTTCTTCACTGGATTATGGGGGTGTTGAGTTTGGTAAGTTCTCTATAGATTTTGGATACTAATCCTTTATCTAACATGTCATATGTCAACATATCTTCTATTCTGTCAGTTGCCTTTTAGTTTTGTTGATTGTTTCCTTTGCTGTGCAGAAGCCTTTTATGTTGATGAGGTCCCAATGGTTCATTTTTGGTTTTGTTTACCCTGTCTCCAGAGACAGGTCAAGTAAGAAGTTTCTGCTAACGAGGTCAAAGAGTTTACTGTTTTCTTCTATAGGATTTTGATAATTTCCTGTCTCACATTTACGTCTTTCATCCATTTTGAATTTATTTTTGTGTATGGTGTAAGAAAGTGGTATAGTTTCATTCTTCTGCATGTTGCTGTCCAGTTCTCCCAGCACCTTTGCTAAGAGACTGTCGTTTTTCCATTGGATACTCTTTCCTGCTTTGTTGAAGATTCATTGACCATATATTTGTGGGTCCATTCCGCGTTCTTTATTCTATTCCATTAATCTATGTGTCTGTTTTTGTGCCAATGCTATACTGTTTTGATGGTTACAGCTTTGTAATAAAGTCTGGAATTGTGATGCCTCCAGCTTTCGTTTTCTTTTTCAACATTACTTTGGCTATCTGGGGTCTTTTCTGGTTCCATACAAATTTTAGGATTGTTTGTTCTAGCTCTGTGAAGATTGCTGGTGCTATTTTGATACAGATTGCAGTGAATGTGTAGATTGCTTTGGTTAGTATTGACATTTTAACAATACTTGTTCTTCCAATCCATGAGCATGTAATGTTTTTCCATTTCTTTGTGTCTTCTTCAATTTCTTTCATAAGCTTTCTATAGTTTTCAGTGTACAGATCTTTCACCTCTTTGGTTTGGTTTATTCCTAGGTATTTTATGGTTCTTGGCACAATTGTAAATGGGATTAATTTATTGATATCTCTTTCTGTTTCTTCATTATTGGTGTATGGAAATACAACAGATTTATGTACATTGATCTTATATCCTGACTGCTGAATTCCGGTATCAACTCTAGCAGTTTTTTGGTGCAAAGAGTGAAAGTTTGACTTCTTCTTTGCCAATTTGAATGCCTTTTATTTCATTCTGTTGTCTGATTGCTGAGGCTAGGACTTCCAACACTAGGTTAAACAACAGTGGTGAGAGTGGACATCCCTGTCATGTTCCTGATCTCAGGGGAAAGCTCTCAGTTTTTTCTCATTGAGGATGATATTAACTGTGGGCCTTTCATATATGGCTTTCATGATGTTAAGGTATGTTCTTTCTATCCTGAGTTTTTTGAAGGTTTTTATTAAGAAAGGAAACTGTATTTTGTCAGATGGTTTCTCTACATCTATTGAAAGGATCATATGGTTCTTATCCTTTCTTCTATTTATGTGATGTATCATGTTGATTGATTTGCAAATATTGAACCAGCCCTGCAGCCCAGGAATGAATCCCACTAGATTATGGTGAATAATTCTTTTAATGTACTGTTGAATTTGATTTGCTAATATCTTGTTGAGAATTTTGTATCACAGTTCATTATGGATATTTGCCTATAATTCTCCATTTTAGTGGGGTCTTTGTGTAGTTTTGTAATTAAGGTAATTCTTGCTTCATACAATGAATCTGGAAGATTTCCTTCCATTTCTGTTTTTTGGAACAGTTTGAACAGAATATGTATTTACTCTGCTTTAAAAGTCTGGTAGAATTCCCCTGGGAAGCCCTCTGGCCCAGGAGTCTTATTGTTGGGAAGTTTTTGATAGCCAATTCAATTTCTTCACTGGTTATGTGTCTGTTCGAATTTTCTATTTCTTCCTGTTTGAGTTTTGGTAGTGTGTGTGTCTAAGAATTTGTCCATTTCTTCCAGATTGTCCAGTTTGTTTGCATATAATTTTTCATAGTATTCTCTAATAATTGTATTTCTATGGTGTTGGTTGTTATCTCTTCTCTTTCATTTGTGATTTTATCTATTTGGGTCTTCTGTCTTTTCTTTTTGATAAGTCTGCTTAGGGTTTTATCAATTTTATTTATTTTTTACAAAATAGCTCTTAGATTCATTGATCTGTTTTTTGTTTTTTTTTTTAATTCTGTATCTTTTATTTCTACTCTAATTTTTATTATGTCCCTTCTTCTGCTGGCTTTGGGCTTTATTTGGTGCTACTTTTCTAGCTCCTTTAGGTCTAAGGTTAGGTTGTGTATTTGAGACCTTTCTTGCTTCTTGAGATAGGCCTGAATTGCAATGTATTTTCCTCTTAAGACTGCCATTGCTGCATCCCAAAGGGTTTGGACTATTGTGTTTTCATTTTCATTTGCTTCCATGTGGCTTTTAGTTTCTTCTTTAGTTTTCTTGTTGATTCATTCATTCTTTTAGTTGGATGTTCTTTAATATCCATGTATTTGGGGGCTTTCCAAATTTTTTTCTTGTGGTTGATTTCAGGTTTCATAGCATTGTGATCTGAAAATATGCATGGTATGATCTCAATTCTTTCATAGTTACTGAGGGCTGTTTTGTGACCCAGTATGTGATTTATTTTTGAGAATAATTCCAGGTGCACTTGAGAAGAATGCATATTCTGCTGCTTTAGGATGTAAAGTTCTGACTATGTATGTTAAGTGTATCTGGTCCACTGTGTCATTCAGGCCATTGTTTCCTTACTGATTTTCTGCTTAGATGATCTGTACATTGCTGTAAATGGAGCATTAAAGTCATCTATAATTATTGTATTATTATCAATAAGTTTGTTTATGTTGGTAATTGATTTATAGATTTGGGTTCTTTCATGTTGGGGGCATAAATATTTATAATTGTTAGCTTTTCTTGATGGAGAGACCCTTTAATTATGATATAATGCCCTTCTTCATCTCTTGTTACAGTCTGGTTTAAAATGTGGTTTGTCTGATATAAGTATGGTTACTCTGGCTTTCTTTTGATGTCCATTAGCATGAAAGATGGCTCTCCATCCCCTCACTTTCAATCTGCACATGTCCTCAGTTCTAAAATGAGTCTCTTATAGGCAGCATATAGATGGATCTTGTTTTTTTATCCATTCTAATACTCTATGTCTTTTGATTGGAACCTTTAGTCCATGTACATTTAGAGTGATTGTTGAAAGATATGAATTTAGTGCCATTGTTTTACCTGTAGACTTAGTGTTTGTGGTGATGTCTCTGGTCCTTTGTAGTCTTGCTGAATTCCACTCTTAGACACCTTCTTAGGATCTCTTGTAGGGCTGGGTTAGTGGTCATGAACTCCTTTAGTCTTCGTTTGGGAAAGCCTTTATTTCTCCTTCTATTTTGAATGGCAGACTTGCTGTATAAAGGATTCTTGGCTGCATATTTTTTTTATGCTCAGTACTTTGAATATTTCTTGCCGCTCCCTTCTGGCTTACCAAGTTTTAGTGCACAGGTCTGCTACTATCCTATGTGTCTCCCCTTGTGGTTAAGGCCCATTTGTCCCTAGCTGCTTTCAGAATTCTCTCTTTATCTTTGCATTTTGCCAGTTTCACTGTGATATGTTGTGGTGTTGACCCGTTTTGTTGATTTTGAAGGGAGTTCTCTGCCTCTTGGGCTTGGATGCCTGTTTCCTTCCCCAGATCAGGGAGGTTCTTACCTAGAATTTGTTCACATAAACTTTCTACCCCTTTTTATTGCTATTCTTCTTTTGTAACTCCCATGATATAGATATTGTTTCATTTCATGGAATCACTTAGCTCTCTAATTCTCCCCTCAGAATCTAGTAATCTCCTTCCTTCTTTTTTCAGCTTCATCATTTCCCATAATTTTACCTTCTATTTCACCTCTGCTTCTTCCATCCTTGCTGTCAGTGTATCTAGTTTATTTTGTATCTCATTTATAGTATTTCTTAATTCATTGTAACTAGTTCTTAGGTCTTTGATCTCTGCAGCAATGGATTCTCTGCTGTCTTCTGTGCTTTTTTTTCAAGACCAGCTACTAATCTTATGACTGTTATTCTAAATTCTTGTTCAGATATATTATTTATATCTGTTTTGAGCAATTCTCTGGCTCTGATTTCTATCTGAATTTTCTTTTGGGGAAAATTCTTCTGTTTTGTCATTTTGTCTAGGTTTCTGCCACTTACGTGTTTTAATAGCTTGTTATATGTTCTGCACCTGCAAATTCTACTGTATTAAAGAGGGGTCATACACTCTCCAGGGCTTGGCACTTCAGGAAGTGTTTTAGGTGTATGTTGCATGCATTCTGTTGTTGCATTTTGGCTGCTCTGTCCTACTGGTCTGTCCTATGTAAGACTCCTCCTTGCTTGTAGTGGTGGAGTGTTTGGACCTTCAACCAGACATGCTTTCATTTGTTTATTGAAGTAACTCTGGGGAAAAAAAAGAAAAAGGGGGAGGGGAGCCTAATCCCATAAAAAGAGAAATGAAAGGGGAGAAAGGAAGACCAAACAGAGAATCAAAAAACTATAAGGCTAAATCCAGTGAAAGAGAAATGAAAATAAAGGAGAGATAGGAAAGGTAAAAAATGAAAAAATGAAAAATGAGTGAAAAATGCCTAATTAAACCAACAAATTATGTGTATGTAGGAATTGACCAAAAACAAATCAGAAATTACGAGCTTGATTCCAAAAGAAAAAAAAAAAAAAGAGGGTAGAAAGAAAAATGAAAATGAAAAAAAAAACCACAAAGAAACAAACAAACAGGAAAACATTTGTCTGTTGGTGCCTGCAACCAAGTGACTGTTGGTTTGGAGGAGAGGCCAGCTGCCTTAGGTCAGTCAGACTTGTTCTAGGTACTAAGCATTTGCCAGGCATGGAGGGGTGGGGTTTGGTGTAAGCCTCCACAGGGGCCCACCGTGTTGGTCTCTAAAGTCCCACCATGTTGGTGATGGGGTGAAAAATGGCAACAGCCCAATCTCTTGAGAGCTCCCTGGACCGGGTATCTCAAACCACACTATTCAGGCAGCCCTCACAGAATAGTGAGGGCAGTTAGCTTGCTCTACTCCACAGTTCTCCCATGCCTTCTAACCTTCTAAGTGCTTGGCTGGGATTCAAAACCTGGTGTCTTAAAGGACCCTGCACCACAAGGACCTGGTTCTGGGGTAGTGCCACTCCACCCTGCTGATAAGAGGCCTTTGGCTGGCATCTTCAGGGTCTTTTTTCCTTGGGAAGGCAATAAACTATCTTCCCAAAGTACTCGAGGAGGGGGGGGGGGACTGTTCTATCCCAGTGCACCCTTGAAATTGGTACCTTGCCCCAGGGCCAGATCCTTTCTCTCCAGGAGCACCCACATGGCTCCCAGCTTGGCTCTGGAGATAATCACGCACTTTTGGAACCTCCAAGTTTCAGCTCCTAAGACTGTTTGCAAAATAGACAGTGGCATTTTCTATGTTTCTCATCCCTCAGTCCGTGGTACAGAGAGGTTTTCATCCTGTGCTAACTCAATACTGAAACCTTCTCTCTTTCTCTCTCTTTTGTCTCTGCACAGAAAGGGTTCCTTCCCCCACCTTAATGCCTATGCTGTTTTATCTCCCCCAATTCACATACATTCACCTTGATCCTGCCAAGCTGTGTCCCTCCAACTGTGGAGATCCTTCTGCCACTCCCCAGATTCATTTCCTGGATGTTCCAAGTGATATGACCTCAGTTTAGCTGTGTCTGAGGGACAAGGAAAATGTCGGTCCCCCTACTTCTCCGCCATCTTAACTCCCTATATTACCAGTGTCTTAATCAGCCTCCTAGAAGTAGTGTATTTATACATGAACCACATATCCATATCTTTTACACATTATTTTACAATGGGAAGTATTTTGCACCTTGATTTTCTCATTTAGCAATGCACTTCAGGGATAGTTTGATACCGGCATGTATAGATTTTTACCTCACTATTGTCAACAGGGGCAAATTATACCATTAAATAGATGTATCATAATCTACTTAACTGACCTCTTATTGATGGATTTTTTTTATTATCTCCAGGCTTTTACCATCACAGATAGTTCTGCAGTGAGTGAATATACTTGAGCACATGTTTCTGTACATATGTGAGTGTATCTGTGTAAAATATTCCTAGAAGTAGATTAGCATGACTAAGGGCAACGTGTGTTTAAATTTTCAATTAAGATTTCTTATTGTACTTGAAGGAGAATATACCAATTCACATTTACACCAATGGTATCTGTGTCTTGTTTCATCATAGTCTCTCTAACATGGTATCAATCTTGCTGATCTTGCTAATGTAACAGAAGTAGAATGGAGACTCATTGTTTTAATATGTATTTAATACATTTGATACATTTGTTTAATACATATTGAAAATACTTTTAAATAAATATATTTTATAGCAGAAACAATTATGAGAGATTGTTCCAGGTATTCCGGGTATCTATTCCTATAAGCAAGCTATCCCAAAACTTAGTAGCTTAAAGTATTTTATTCCTATATTATCTCTTGATTCTATGGGTTAAAAATTCTGACAGAATGTGATGGGGACAGCCTGTCTTTGTTCCATGGTATCTGGGGTCTCAACTGGGTTGAATCTAATGTCTGGGGACTAGAATAATGAGTTGCCAGGGATTGCTCTCTTTTTCTCTTTTCTCTCAACTTTCTTCTCTCTTCGCTCTCTCTGCATATTTCTCTCTCTCTCTCTCTCTCTCTCTCTCTCTCTCCCTCCCTCTCTCCCTTTCTCCCTCTCTTTTCCTCTTTCTCTCTCTGTGTCTGTCTCTCTTTTCCACTCTCAGCACACAAAATGCTCTCCATTTGGCTAGCTTGTGCTTTCATACAAGGCTGAAAAAAAAAAAAAAGCTAGTGGTTAAGAATTCTTTCAGCTGTGCTTCACAGAGTACCATTTTTTGAAGACCTACATTATTTAAATCCCTATTTAATTGTGTTAACTTCAAGATTTGTGAAACATTTTATTTATTGTATAAGGTCTTAAAATATGATTATCTAACAAAGAAGACTATGATCATTCATGAATGGAATCCTTTGTTATCCACTGATGTTGTAATGAATTGGAATGACTGTATTTTTCCTAGTGTCTACTGGTTCTTTCCTTTCCCTAACCTCTAAACAACTATTAATAATAAAGAAATTCATTTTTTTATGACATTCAAGCCACAGTTTATACCAAACTTGAATTAAAAATAGGAAATTTTTTCAGCAGGCTAATAATTTATTTCCCAACAAATCCATTTTTATGTCTTCATTGGATTTGTGGTCTGATAGTATCACAGTAGTCAAATATTTACACAAAATACAAATACGAATTCTGCTGAGTGCTATGAAATCTATAATATGAGATGTTTGTATGATTTCTGGGATTAGGGGAAGGATTTCTTATGGAAGTGAAATTTGAAATGAGATCAGAAAAAAGAATTAAGTAGGATAAAAAGCTCCAATATAAGGAATGGGGATATAGGGAGAGGGTGGAATGGGGAGAGAGAAAAGCAATAGGTAGAGCATGTATTTCAGGAAAAGACCAGAAAATTGACAAATTCCTTGGCATGGGAGGGAATGTGATGGCTCAGGGACCAGAAACAAAGCCATATGGCTACAGAACAGAGAACTAGGAAAGAAGGTGCAAAATGAGGCTGAATCACACCTTTCTTATAGGCCATATTAAGAATTTGATTCTTTATTCTGAGATAAGTGGGCAATAAATAACTTGAAAATATCTCCAACTGCAGGCTCTATGTTCATTGCTGTGTTTACTTCGAGCCCCCAGACTTTCCATCAATTAAGCAGGAGACTGGAAAGGGGGAGAGAGAGACATTATCCCGGGAGCCTGGACCCTAGACCGAATATGGGGAGCTGAGAAAGGTTATATAGGGGTTTGAAAGAAAATATTTTAGTTTTGGAAGGTTTCACTTTCAAATGGTGAATTTATTAGGAGTTAGTGCAGGAAAGAGAACTAGTTGTACTTTTTTTCTGGAAGAAAGAGATTTAACGTAAGAAATTAGGTGCTTATAAGATAATTGTAAGAGTTTAGAGAAGTAGAAGTCAGGAGTTCTCCCACTAGATTATTGATTTCAAGATCCAACTTCTGTAGTTGCAAATCAGACATCAGGATGCTACTGCTGCTATGATCACAGTCACTACTGCCTCACACCATGTAGCTGTGATTAGACACTGGAGCAAGAAGACCAGCTGCCTCAAGCACTGACATCTGTTGAAACTTGAGAAAAATGGCCCCCACCTCCTTTTCGTCTCCTAAATTTTAAATGAACGAATCCTATTGATAGAAATCAAACCACATACATATCCCTATTTGCAAGAGAGCTGGGCTGAGTTGTTTTCAGGCTGATAGTTGCTGTAGTATATAAAAAGCAGTGGTGGGGGTGTCTGGGTGCCTAGTCGGTTGAGCATCTGACTTTGGCTCAGGTCATGATCTCACAGTTTGTGGGTTCAAGCCCCATATTGGGCTCTGTGCTGACAGCTCAGAGCCTGGAGCTTGCTTCAGATGCTCTTTCTCTCTCTGCCCCTCTCTCACCCATGTCTGTCTCTCTCTCTCAAAAATAAATAAAAATTAAAATAAATTAAATAAATAAAAAGCAGTGGGAATGGATGCTGAGAGCCAATAGATAATATCCAGTACACTAACCAAACGTAACTTGCCTGAAAAAAAAAAAAATTGACAAGCCAGGAAGGAGAAATGAAGACTGAGACATAGCAAACTCTCAGTGGTTATCAGCAGAAAATGATGGCTGTGATCTGAGGAGATAAAAATTCAAAATGCCTGATATTGTGTTGCCCATTAAGTAAATGCTTCTTGGATGGTTCCCCCAAAAGACAATGCCTTGTTTTCTTAATGTATTTGTGAAGAATTTGAAAAGCATTATGGAGAGTAAATACGGAGGTCAAAATGTTTCATTCCCAGTTCACTAAAAAGTGAACTCTTATGTGTAGGATTTTTTTTAAAGTTTATTTATTTTGAGAGAAACAGAGGCAGTGCAAGTTGGGGAGGAGACAAGAGAGGGAGAAAAAGGATCCCAAGCAGGCTCCGAGTTGCCAGCGCAGAGCCTGACATGGGGCTCAAACTCACTAAACCCCAAGATCATGACTTGAGCCTAAACCAAGAGTTGGTTGCTTAACTCACTGAGCTACCCAGGTGCCCCTATGTGTAGGATTTTTAACAAGTGAAAGTGCACTGTGCATGGCAGTTCTTTCAATTACAACCCGAACTTTGATTCATTATTGTCCTAAAAGGAGTGTATCTAATTCCCTTACTTGGTTTTAAGACATAGTGTAAATTGCCTGCAACTGGATATGTCATAGTGGAGAAAAATGTAATTATCTTTAGAAAATGTGTGTTTTGGGACACCTGAGTGGCTCAGTTGGTTAAGCATCTGACTTTGGCTTTGGTCATGATCTCATGGTTTCCTGAGTTTGAGGCCCACAAGGGGCGCTCTGCTGTCAGCACAGAGCCCGCTTTGAATCCTCTGTCCCCCTCTCTCCCTGCCCCTCCTCTGCTCATGCAGATTCTCTCTCAAAAATAAATAAACATTTAAAAAAATTAAAAAGGGGCACCTGGGTGGCTCAGTTGGTAAGCGTCCGACTCTTTATCTTGGCTCAGGTCATGATCTCACGGGTTCGTGAGTTCGAACCCCACATGGGGCTACACGTTGTCAGTGCGGAGCCTGCTTGGGATTTTCTCTCTCCCTCTCTCTCTCTGTCCCTCCCCTGCTCTCTTTCTCTCTCAGAGTGAATAAATAAACTTAAAAAAAAAATCTATGTTCCAGTTCATGCCACTTCCTTGGAAAAGTTACAACCTCTTGGTATTTCAGTTTCCCCATATGTAAATTAGGAGCTCTAGATTTAAAAATTTCCCAGTGCCTTGTGCTCTAAAATGCTAGTTGTATGCAGGCATGGTCACTGATGCTAAAAAAGATGGTATGTCAAATGACTTAGACACTCTTCCATTTAGTTTGAAGTCTAGAGATTACTTAGAGACTTTGATCTGTTCTTCTCTTGTTGCTTTAAAGAAAATAAGCATTTATGGGGCTGCTTTTCTCTCCACATCTCACTCTACATAATTCTTTTCATTCTTGAGGTAAAAAGCAATCAACACAATGTATCTATTTCTCCAGAAGAAAGTTTGCAGTCCTAGACACATCCCTTTAAATCACCCTGTGTGACCTTCCACGATGAGCAGAATGTCCAACAATTCCACATCCATAGAACAGTCTGTATAAGATCTGTCCCTGGAAGTTTGCAAATACCATGGAACAGCTGAGGGATAGGTTCTCATTTAAGACAGTGCAACCTTTTTGACCTACAGAGGACTCCATCCTCATCCATCCATTCAACTCTCTCAGAAGCCTCTTGTGCTGCTGGCTAATAAGCAAACTTTTCTCTGAGATGTGAGGCTTCTTATTTGAAAAACCAATTTTATAAACAATAAAATTTCACAATTTCTGGTTCTTACCAATTGCAATTGCTTGAGATTGATGCTACGTTTTCATGGGCTGCTTTTTGAAATATGAAAAACAAAAGCTTCCCAGGCTTTGCTGGAGGTGCCAGCTGTGGCACTGCTATGAGAACTTGTATAATGCTGTGTTGTTCCATAAAAGAAAGTAAAAATTTGAATATGTATTGGGTATTTTTCCCTTCCAGCTGCAGAGTTATCTTATTTTTTTTCCTAATGCAAAGATATTTTACTTATGCTGATGCTTCTTCTATCCTTATTTGGCTATTGGAACAATTTATTGAATGCCATCTTTCTAGAAAGATCTTAGTCTCTCCAGAATTAACATGCTGAGTCAGAAGTGCCCCATAAATCCACCAAGCAAAAGCATCAACACACCTGACTACATCAAGTTTACCCTGTAAGGGGAAGTTATGGTCCCAGAATGCCTACCAATATTCTTGATCTCTTCATAGAAACTAATTGGATATCTTATTTTTCTGCTTGATATAGCATTATTGAAGTTAAGAAGCACAGTGGTATCCAGGACTTAGAAGGACTAAAGAGAGACTGCTACAGTTAAAGAAGTAAAACTGACAGGAATAAAACAGTGATCTCAGAAACCTTAGGGACTAAGAGAATTTCCTGTAGCAATATATGAAAGGATGCATGCTTTCACTCCATGTCATTCCTTCTACCTCTTCCAAACCCTTATTTGGCTCAGTACTTCTACATTATCCTGATTAAACTCCGTTTTTAAACGTCTCAAGTTCTATGGCATTACTATTCCTACTTTTAAAAGTTTCAAAAATAACTTACTAGGAGAGTGAAGGAGAACCTGAAAGAGTCTTACAGACCGATGAGTACATCGGTCTTACAGACTGAAAGTACTCTGTAGAGATTGTTCATTCATTGAAACCATGCTCCATGTCATGTACTATACTAGAAAGTGGGATACAAAATAAAGTCTGCCCCCATGAACCTTACCCTGTAGAGGGCAAGTGGACAATCCATTTACAGTAGAATGAAATAAGTGCTAAATTGGAGGGATATACCAAGTGTTCGAGCAGTGAGGAATAGTCACCTTAAAGAATAAATAACAAGTGACATTTGTGTTGAATATTCAAAGAAGTAGTGGTGGTTTGTCAAGATCTCAAAATCATAACAAAGAAAAGATGTAATGGAGCCTAGGGTAGAGAATTCTTCTCAGGGGAACAGCATACACAGAACTATGGAGAAACACATCCTTAGAAAACTATTACTGATTTAGCATGGTGGATATCCAGTTGAAGAGATGAGTGATAGTTTTTAGATGCTCTCTAGAATGAAATTAACATATGCCTGAACAGTAGAATTTTCCCCATTGCTTCAATAGCTATACTGATTCTTTACTCAATAAGGGCTTGCCCTTTCTTCTTCCACTTGTTCTCCTTACTAAGTCAGTGATACAATCATTAGGTTCCTAGAACTCCTCATGTCTAACTTTGATTTTCAAGTAAATCTTTAAAACCTTAGTTTATTAACTGGTTTATTAAGGTGGAGACAGAAATGAGAGGTGCTTTTTAGGGAAAGACAACACAGGTAATTGTGACAGGCTATATGGAGAGAGGCCCAAGGGGTGGGTTGGGGTGGGTATTGAGAAAGAATAACCCAAGCACAACTAGAAGTGACTCTTCATGGGGAATATGGAAGTACTCTTGAGTTGCCTAAAATGAGTATAGAAACTAATGGGAAAACAAACTGAGATCTCCTCTTCATAATGGATGGTGATACTCTACAGCTGGAGCTATAGAGACACAATAGGAAAAGTATGTGAGGATTGAACATCTACAGATTCATGGAATAAAGCAAAAGTTCATGCCTTCATGGAATCAGGGACAGCAGGAAATGGCGGGGCGGGGGGGGGGGGTGTGGAATAGGGACAGAGTAATGGATAAAGCTTAGGTAGAGGTTGAAGCTCAGGAAGAGATAAAGGTTGGAAAATGTACAAAGTTGGTTAAGTCTTCTGGGATAAAGTGAGGAATTAGAAGAAATATCAGGGATGTCTGTTGACCTCCTATCTTGGTAATAATATAGCTGTTGTAATGAGTTCATATCAAAATTGCTGCCTCCAAACATTGCAGTGGAATGTTCTTTGAGGTAAGAACATTTGCCTCAGTGGTGAGGCAGGGGAAGGTGTTGGGATCAGAGAGGGTTTTCTACCTAGAATCAAAATTCAGTACATGTTTTTTGTGGGAAGGGGATATATCAGTTACCCCAGGAAAAATATTCTCAGAAATCTGGTAAAGGAAAGAATTTAGTGTTTGTACTGGAGCCCTGGGAAACTACATCTCAAACTTAACAGTCAGGAAAGCATAAGTATTTTCATGTTAGGTGATTCAAGTTAGGTGATGATCTGGGGATCATCAGAAATTCTCAACATCTGAATGCAGTATATATAGTAAGCATTGATAAATGTGCTTTGCAGAATTTCTACTAATTATACTTTTTAATATAAATGTATGTTAAGTGTGCTTACCTAATATTTCAGATATTCTCAGGAGTTCTGGCAAACGATGAGGAAGAATGCCATTCTCATTTTTTTTCATGAAAATACTTGCATAGAGAATTCATAAAGAATTTTATTGTTATAATTCATATATAATTTTAGTTCCATTGTGAACAAGTATACCATATTGATATGGTTGTGAGCAGACAAGCATTTTGCATAAGTAGGAAATCATGCAATAAGAAAACTTATGTTTAATTCTAAGAGATTGAGTAGAGTTCAAAGGTAATAGGTCAGTAATGGGAGATCTGAAGAGTAGTTAGAGCAATGGGTTACAAGGGGATAACATGGCAATCAAAGTTCAGGGCAGAACTGCTTATAATCCAGCAGGGCAAGGAAATATCTGAAGTTAAGAGAAGGAAGCCAGGTCAGAAATCTGAAAGCAGTTGGCATGTTGGTTAGCATATTTAAGATTCAAAGATAATAAAATTGAAACCATAATACCAAGTCATTATAGAGAAGAACAGGACATGAAGAAGGATGGGCTTTGATGCATTCGTACAAATGTGCTATTATGATTCTAAGCTTGATTTTAATGCCTCTGAGAGCAATTGAGATGTGTCACAGAGGTTTATACTCAAAACTATCCATTCCTTTATGTGGCCTTCTTGAAGGCTTCTTGTCCATTCAACAAAGAGAACTAACCTTAGACACATTTTCCATGGATATTCCTTCAGGTATTTCCATGGGCAACATGGAAGCATGACAAAAGAACTCTTGGTCATAAGGCCATAGATGACCAGTCAAATGGCTTGGGGCATGGAAGGAACTAAGGAGAATGGGCATCTTGATTCTTACTGCAATCTGTCAATGACAGATGTGCACAGATGAACTGAGAATTTCCATTTACAATTTCATAGAGAACATAATGTGCAGCAATTCACATTTTATCTATTTTTGAAATGTTATTGCATCACATATTCATAAGAAGGACAAATATTTTAAATGTAGTAAACAGTAAAAGCATGACAGTCTCTTGAAGACATTTACCAGTCTCAGCAATAACTCTTAAACATTAGCACTGAAAACGGCTGGCCAGAAATACTTCATCACCTGGAGGAGGATTTTAAGTTGGGCACCTCCACTGGCACTTTGCTTTGATTAGGGCTCCTGCCAATAGATTTGATCAATGTTCTGCTTGCCTAGTGGAACCTCCTAAATTCTCATTTGCAGCTGTCACTTTTCAGGGACTTGCAAACTCTCAGATCATTTAAGTGGCATGTCACGTGACTTAGATTTGACAGACAATCACTTACTAAAAATATCTGTCCCGATCAGTGCTGATGTTCTAAAGGGATATTTTCAGCTTCTTCTTCTCTCTCCCTCTCTGTGATGACACTGTACCCAGTGAGTTGAAAGCAGCAGAAGAAATAGCATTATTAAAGGCAGCAGGTTATCACAGTGCACAGCCTGCCATTGGGGATTTGGGTCAGAAGCAGGAACCCATGCAGTTCTGTGAAGGTCTAATCTCTGTTGATCCTTATAGCCCATGGATCTGTCACTGCACACTCCTATGCTTCTCATAGTCATATGTCTTCTCTCCAAATGGCCTTTAATTAGAAGTGCTGTCACTGTTGCTTGGTTGGATAAGTTTGATCTGACTTTGTTTGAGGCCATTATAATCTCTCCTGGTTCATGCTCAATTGCTGTGTCAGAGATGGGGGTCTTGCATGATTTCTCAAATTGACAAGTAGTAATGGTTATGGGCTGGGAAAGCTAGATACATTGTGAGAAATGGATCTAAAAAAAAACATCACAAGGTTGATCTATGGTCTACTCAACTTCTATGTTGCATATGTCAAGAGTTTTTAAACAAATTAATATTCAGCAAAGTAGAAACCTGACTTTTAAACTGCATTCTTTTGTGAATTTTATTTACATCATTTATACACTCTGGGAATTTTAACTACAATTAATATTGGGATTTATCCCTTCCAATGTATGTCTTTATTCCTGAGGTGGTTGTTGTATAAATGTTCTTGACATTTCTGTTGAAAAATACCTCTTTCCAAACTGAGTATCACCTCCATAAAGATTCCTCACATGGATAGAAATAAGTTATTTCCCCCTATGTCATATTTTCAAAGGTTCTTTATTTTACTTCAAATCTAGATGCCCAAGTTTGTGCTGTTTAAACATTTCACCCTCATTATGTGCATAATGTTGTTTTACAAATATTTTATGTTATTAAACACAATGAAAATGTAATTTTTTTCTTTCTGCCTGTGACTTCTCTAGTACTTAATTTTTTTTAATGTTTATTTTTGAGATAGAGAGAGAGAGCGCGATAGCACAGCAGGGGAGGGGAAGACAGGAGAGAGAGGGAGATACAGAATCTGAAGCAGGCTCCAGGCTCTGGGCTATTAGCACAGAGCCCGACGCAGGGCTCGAACCCACGAACTGTGAGATCATGACCTGAGCAGAAGTTGGATGCTTAAGTACTGAGCCACTCAGGAGTCCTAACCAGTACTTTAGAATTAGATTGAATGATGACCTCCATCAGTAATCCAGAGCCCACAGGCTACCAGATTTCTGAGCTAGTTGAGGCAGAGACTGAGCAAATATAATTAGTGGTATCAGTTTCACAATATGATTAGTTTTGGATTGAAGGTTTCTTGTTATTAACCCACTCTGATAGATTACATCTAAGGACGGCCTATGAATAATTTTTTGAGTTAAAGAATCCTACTTGCACTGCCTGTCTTCTGGCTAATGTCATAGGAATGCACTTTTATTTATTTATGTATTTTTTTTTTGAGATTTGAATGTAATATTATTTTTTTATTTTTTATTTATTTTTCAATATATGAAATTTATTGTCAAATTAGTTTCCATACACCACCCAGTGCTCATCCCAAAAGGTGCCCTCCTCAATACCCATCACCCACCCTCCCCTCCCTCCCACCCCCCATCAATCCTCAGTTTGTTCTCAGGTTTTAAGAGTCTCTTATGCTTTGGCTCTCCCCACTCTAACCTCTTTTTTTTTTCCTTCCCCTCCCCCATGGGTTTCTGTTAAGTGTCTCAGGATCCACATAAGTGTGAAACCATATGGTATCTGTCTTTCTCTGTATGGCTTATTTCACTTAGCATCACACTCTCCAGTTCCATCCACGTTGCCACAAAGGGCCATATTTCATTCTTTCTCATTGCCACATAGTATTCCATTGTGTATATAAACCACAATTTCTTTATCCATTCATCAGTTGATGGACATTTAGGCTCTTTCCATAATTTGGCTATTGTTGAGAGTGCTGCTATAAACATTGGGGTACAAGTGCCCCCATACATCAGTACTCCTGTATCCTTTGGGTCAATTCCTAGCAGTGCTATTGCTGGGTCATAGGGTAGGTCTATTTTTAATTTTCTGAGGAACCTCCACACTGCTTTCCAGAGTGGCTGCACCAGTTTGCATTCCCACCAACAGTGCAAGAGGGTTCCCGTTTCTCCACATCCTCTCCAGCATCTATAGTCTCCTGATTTGTTCATTTTGGCCACTCTGACTGGCGTGAGGTGATATCTGAGTGTAGTTTTGATTTGTATTTCCCTGATAAGGAGCGACGTTGAACATCTTTTCATGTGCCTGTTGGCCATCCAGATGTCTTCTTTAGAGAAGTGTCTATTCATGTTTTCTGCCCATTTCTTCACTGGGTTATTTGTTTTTTGGGTGTGGAGTTTGGTGAGCTCTTTATAGATTTTGGATACTAGCCCTTTGTCCAATATGTCATTTGCAAATATCTTTTCCCATTCCGTTGGTTGCCTTTTAGTTTTGTTGGTTGTTTCCTTTGCTGTGCAGAAGCTTTTTATCTTCATAAGGTCCCAGTAATTCATTTTTGCTTTTAATTCCCTTGCCTTTGGGGATGTGTCGAGTAAGAGATTGCTACGGCTGAGGTCAGAGAGGTCTTTTCCTGCTTTCTCCTCTAGGGTTTTGATGGTTTCCTGTCTCACATTCAGGTCCTTTATCCATTTTGAGTTTATTTTTGTGAATGGTGTGAGAAAGTGGTCTAGTTTCAACCTTCTGCATGTTGCTGTCCAGTTCTCCCAGCACCATTTGTTAAAGAGACTGTCTTTTTTCCATTGAATGTTCTTTCCTGCTTTGTCAAAGATGAGTTGGCCATACGTTTGTGGGTCTAGTTCTGGGGTTTCTATTCTATTCCATTGGTCTATGTGTCTGTTTTTGTGCCAATACCATGCATGCTGTCTTGATGATGACAGCTTTGTAGTAGAGGCTAAAGTCTGGGATTGTGATGCCTCCTGCTTTGGTCTTCTTCTTCAAAATTACTTTGGCTATTCGGGGCCTTTTGTGGTTCCATATGAATTTTAGGATTGTTTGTTCTAGTTTCGAGAAGAATGCTGGTGCAATTTTGATTGGGATTGCATCGAATGTGTAGATAGCTTTGGGTAGTATTGACGTTTTGACGATATTTATTCTTCCAATCCATGAGCACGGAATGTTTTTCCATTTCTTTATATCTTCTTCAATTACCTTCATAAGCTTTCTATAGTTTTCAGCATACAGATCTTTTACATCTTTGGTTAGATTTATTCCTAGGTATTTTATGCTTCTTGGTGCAATTGTGAATGGGATCAGTTTCTTTATTTGCCTTTCTGTTGCTTCATTGTTATTGTATAAGAATGCAACTGATTTCTGTACATTGATTTTGTATCCTGCAACTTTGCTAAATTCATGTATCAGTTCGAGCAGACTTTTGATGGAGTCTATCGGATTTTCCATGTATAGTATCATGTCATCTGCAAAAAGTCAAAGCTTCATCATTTCAAGCTTGAAATTGAATTCACTTGCGAATTTTGATGCCTTTGATTTCCTTTTGTTGTCTGATCGCTGATGTTAGCACTTCCAACACTATATTAAACAACAGCGGTGAGAGTGGGCATCCATGTCATGTTCCTGATCTCAGGGAAAAAGCTCTCAGTTTTTCCCCATTGAGGATGATGTTAGCTGTGGGCTTTTCATAAATGGCTTTTATGATGTTTAAGTATGTTCCTTCTATCCCGACTTTCTTGAGGGTTTTTATTAAGAAACATTGCTGAATTTTGTCAAAGGCCTTTTCTGCATCGAGTGACAGGATCATATGGTTCTTATCTTTTCTTTTATTAATGTGAGGTATCATGTTGATTGATTTGTGAATGTTGAACCAGCCTTGCATCCCAGGAATGAATCCCACTTGATCATGGTGAATAATTCTTTTTATATGCTGTTGAATTCAATTTGCTAGTATCTTGTTGAGAATTTCTGCATCTATATTCATCAGGGATATTGGCCTGTAGTTCTCTTTTTTTTACTGGGTCTCTGTCTGGTTTAGGAATCAAAGTAACACTGGCTTCATAGAATGAGTCTGGAAGTTTTCCTTCCCTTTGTATTTCTTGGAATAGCTTGAGAAGGATAGGTATTATCTCTGCTTTAAACGTCTGGTAGAACTCCCCTGGGAAGCCATCTGGTCCTGGACTCTTATTTGTTGGGACATTTTTGATAACCGATTCAATTTCTTCGCTGGTTATGGGTCTGTTCAAGCTTTCTATTTCCTCCTGATTGAGTTTTGGAAGCGTGTGGGTGTTTAGGAATTTGTCCCTTTCTTCCAGGTTGTCCAATTTGTTGGCATATAATTTTTCATAGTAAGGAATGTACTTTTAAATTGGATTCCTTGCCCAGCACTCCACATGAACTAGAACACTTCCTTGAAATCATGTCTTCTCATGGGAACTCTGACCTTTGTGTGGCTCCTGTCTGCTCCCTCCCTTCAGGATCTGTATTTTGGTCTTGGTGACTCTATGACTAGTTGGAGTATTTTCACAAATGTCTGAAAGTTCTTCCCGCAGTGTCCTCTCCTGGAATTAAGTTCCCCTAACTCTCTTCAGAAGGTACAACCACACTTAGGTTTGTAAAGCTGCTCTTCTCCCTGGCCAGCCTCACAGCCTATTTTCTCCAGCTCTTACAATAATCTGTAGTGACTGAGGCTGTATTCAATCCTAGAGTCCACTAACTAGTTGGGCTAAAAAACTTCATACTTAAGCTCTCTCTCATTATAATCCATTACTGGTAACACCAAAATTCTTAAAGGATTTGGGAGAAAGGAAAGGGTAATTTGGTGCCATTCTAGAAAGGCTGTTTAAATTTTTTTTCCTGCAGAGCTGTATTAAAATCACAATATATCTTTTTGTTGTTGTTTCTGGTTTTCAAAGTTTTTAATTTTTATTTTAGTATTTATGTTATTCTGACTATTGACTCTGTTCATAGCTCTGCTATGGGGTATACTATGATTATGTTTTTCTTCTCCAACTTTTAATTTTTCATGTGATGAATTATCCTATTTTCTGTTTGCTCAGTTTTCTGTTTATATATTACTAATTCATCTATAAACAACACAGCAGTGACACTCTTCTCAATATTCAAAATTTTTTTAATGTTTTATTTTATTTTTGAGAGAGAGAGAGAGAGAGTGAGAGAGCAGGAGGGGGGTAGAGAGAGAGGGAGACACAGAGTCTGAAGCAGGCTCCAGGCTCTGAGCTGTCAGCACAGAGCCCGACGCGGGGCTGGAACTCACAAACCATGATACCATGACCCGAGCCAAAGTCCGACGCTTAACAGACTGAGCCACCCAGGTGCCCCACACTTTTCTCAATATTATCTAAATGGTTGAGTAATCTATTGTTTTTTTCTTTTCTTTTTTCTTTTCATGGTGATATCTCCCCAGGATCTCTCTCTTCTCTTCTTTCAGTTTGGATCATATGCAATCTGGGTTTGCTGCATAGCTGTCACCCTGAGATTTCCTTTCACCTTCCTTCTAAGAGTACCCTAATTGATCTCCTGATTCAGGATCTTACATTTTTATCTTTATTGGTTTAAATCATTTATTTTGGTAAAACATATCTATAGCAGAGAGATGAAAAGATTGCCACCATGATCCCCATATCCTGGTATTTATACCTCTGTCTGGGAGGTACCTGGTGACTTGCTTCTAAGCAATAGAATATGGCAAGCATGAGGGAGTTATCAGTTCCATGATTATATTACATAAGATTATAATGCTGGTCTTGCTAGAAGGCTCTCTCCCTTACTGGAATTAAAAACAAAGCAAATCAACAACAACAACAACAAGTACAAGCTGTCATACTGAATAGGGAGGGCCACATGAAAAGGAACTGAAGACACTTTTGGCCGACAGTCTGCAAGAAACTAGGATCCTTAGTCTGGCATCCTGAAAATAACTGAATGCTGCTGACAAATAGGTGAGCTTGGAGGGAATTCTTTCCCTAACCAGATCCCCAGATGAGAGTCTTGGCCATAATCTTGATTATAACCTTGAGGAGGGCATAGCTAAGTCATACCCCCAGATTCCTGCCCCACAGAACATGTGAGATAATAGTTGTATGTAGTTTTAAGACACAAAATTTGTGATAATAAATTGCACAACAATAGAAAATGAATATTGCACCAAGTTTGGTAATATTATTATATAGCAAAAGCTAACCAATTCATTTTCTTTCAATAGTTCCCTGAGAAAGGGTGCATATTTTGCCTATGTGAATGTGCCTTTCTTCTACCCTCACTCTTGATTGATAAGTTTGTTCTGTATGGAATTACAGATTGGAAATCATTTTTTTATCCAGAATTCTGAAAACGACATGGTCTTCTAATCCATAATGCTGCTATTTGGAAATCGTATGGTTTACAATTTTTTAACCCATGTATCTGACCCCTATTATTTTTCCTTTCCACAATTGTGTAGGATCTTTGTGTTATGTCAAATGTTTTAAAAGATACTGTTGATATGCATTGTGGCAGTCCCTGCCAACTTGAAAACAGGTATCCATTGATTTGGGGAAATTGTTTGAGATTTTTAATGTTAATTTCATCTGATTTTCCCCCTGTTTTGTTTGTTTGTTTCTTTTGAGGGGGGATCTTTTAGTAACCAAGCCCCTGCATTGATCTTCAGATTTCTTATTTTTTCTCCATTTTCCAAGACGTTTAAATTTTTTTTTTTTTTATTTCTTAGGACATTTTTCCAACTTTACCTGCCAACCCATCTGTGAAATGCTCTACTTCATACTTTTAATTCCCAAGTATTCTTGATTTTTTTCACATCATTTTTTCATATCTTAAGACCTGTGGCTTCTGTTGTTGAAGTTTGTTTTTTGTTTTGGGTTTGTTTTTTGTTTTTTTTTTTGTTTTGTTTTGTTTTGTTTTGTTTTTTGCACTGTACTATAGCTAAGTTACTTGTTTGTTTAGGTCTTTGTCTTTCATGTTAGAGGCATTCCTAAAATGTCTGGTACTATTTGGCTGTCTTCTCATATGTGACAGTGAAGTACTGAAAGAATAAAATCTGTGGATAGTAGGGGGTATGTGCTTATATTCTGGTATATTTCACTGTAGGGGTGATATGTTTCTCCAAAATCAGTATCTGCAGCTTTGCTCTTTTTCTCTTGGACTATTTTGTTTTCCAAGATAGAAATCCTATAATCTTGTATTTGGGGTGATAAGCCTATCTGACAATCTTCAGAGGACTAAATGGAGGAGACTGATTCGACTGTTCACATCAGTATGATTTCTTACCATTGGCTTCAGCTGTACCTACTGTTCCCAAGTCCAGAACATTTCTAGGCCAATTGTTACAGAATGATAGTTCAGTCTTCTGCTAGAATAAAGATGAGGTAGTTGGCTCCTCAGTATATTTTTCTACTTACACTCTGGTAATATGTATGGAAATAAATTTGGATAAGTCAAAAGGATAACTATAGGATACCATGTTTTCATTTGAATGTCATTCAAGTTCCTCTTCTTCCCAGCAGGTGTGCAATGACACATTAATGTTCTGTGAATGGGTTATAGGTATGTCAGCTACCCAATCACCTCAGCCCTTGGAGAGCCACTAGGCCTCCAGCCATCAGCAATAGAATCCACTTACCCTTGCACAGCATACACACATGACCATTTTTCATATATGTCATGGCATGAAAAACATTGGAAAGTACGATTCTCTACAATCTCACCCAACCTATATTTCTAATCTTGCCTCTCAAAACTTCCCAAAATATACCTCTCTTTTTTAGTCAATATAGTAAAACCTTGGATTGCAAGAAACTTGTTCTATGAGTGTTCCACAAGATGGGCAAACATTTCTAATAAATTTTAACTTGATAGATGAGTGATGTCTTGCAATACGAGTAGTACATGATGCCAAATGTTACATGATCACAACTGAGCCAATGGTTCTCTCTC
This sequence comes from Panthera pardus, assembly GCF_024362965.1. Classification (NCBI taxonomy): domain Eukaryota; kingdom Metazoa; phylum Chordata; class Mammalia; order Carnivora; family Felidae; genus Panthera; species Panthera pardus. The sequence continues at coordinate 49,936,000 of NW_026526666.1, read as the reverse complement.
TCTCTCTCTCTCTCTCTCTCTCTCTTGCTGTGGGATTGTGAGTGATTGTCTCCCATGCTGTCAGGCCATGATGTTTGGCAGAAATCGTGATTTTTCAGAATGTAGGAAGGTGCCCACAACTGGCACTAGTGTATTTTTTGTCACTTCAAAGCATCTATGGATAGTCCTTTGCTTTTCCATACAAGAGTAAGCTTAAGAATGCTTTGCTTCATTCTAGGTCGGGCTGCCTGCAGATATAGACCCTTTCCTCTGCTGCCTTATTACCAGTTACATTAAATACAATATATGACAAGAGTTTATTAATACTATACTGTAGTCAACATCCATGAGAGCATATACAATGGTCCCCATGCAGAAAAAGATTCCGTTGGGCCAACAGATAGCAGTGATTCCGTTAGTAATAGTGAAAGTCATCTTACATAATAACCCTCCTCTCTCTTGACTCCCTCACACCAACCACAAAGATTTTCAAAGGTAAGGGCAATTTAATTTGTTTATTTTTGTTTATATTTTGTATTTTCTTTATTATTTTGTATTATACTACAGTATCATAATAACTTTTATGTGGATATTTTTGCATTGTGGAACGAATCATCTGAGTTTCCATTATTTCTTATGAGGAATTCTGCTTTAATATAAAAATGCTTTGGTTTACAAGCATGTTTCTGGAACGAATTATGCTTGCAAACCAAGGATTTTACTGTGCCTGGAATTCCCCCATTGCCATACTTTTCCCCCTCCTCTCTTTTGTTTACTCATCTGATCTTCTCACCTATATATCCCTCTTACTAACATTTAAGTATAAATTCAGCCATTATATAAATTTTCTTGGATCAGTTTAGCTATATATGATGTTTCTTTGAATTCTCATAACATTAATTGTCCATAATACTCATTTTCCTTTTCCTTGATTTGTTTTACATTGTGCTTATTTACATATAAGTTCTGCCTAGCTAGATTATGAGTTTACTTGAGGATCAAGTCTCCAAGTCTTACTGCTTATTCACTGTGTTGACCTCTTTGCTATATCATTTACTCAATAATATTCTTTGGAATGGATGAATGCATCACTCAGTCAATTAATACAGCTAGTTTAGCATTACACTCTTGACAACTTTTGTTGCTAAACTTCAAAGTCAAATCTTTTTACAAACTGAAGTGAACTTTTTATTGGAGCATGCTTATGGGAAGCATTTCTTCCATTTTGATGGAATGGTAGTGTGCTGTATGGATGGATATGGGGTATGATTTTTCTCTTGTGAAACTTTTATCAGCAGCACAGTGTTTTTTTATCAACATATTCTGTTAACTGGGTTTATGACTTTTTTTAGAAGCTCTTTGTTCCCTTCAAAATGATATGTAAGAAAATGAAAACCATAGAGTTAAGCAGAGCGTAAATCAGTGCGATGCAGAATTTCACCTTTTGTCCTTAATCGGTTAAATTTGCATGTATAATGCACTTTGAAAATAACAACCTGCTTATATTTTCCTCTGAAGCTAGCTAGCTAGAGGGGTTGTTGTTGTTATTGTCCGCAAGAAGTACCTTTATTAGCTTTTTCCCCAAACCTTGTCCATTCAAACATCTTTATTTGCTTTGTTTCTTAGTTTACAGAGTGCTGCATTTTCACTTTTACTCCATAGTTCTCTGTACAACTTCTCTTGTTTTCCCATTTTCTAACATCAGTCTTCATCTGGTTCTGGTGTTTGACTTGCAATGTGATAAGGCAGAGGTATAATTTTTATACTCCCTGTCTGACTGGGTATCATTTATTAAAGTAATGTAAAGTCTTTAAACAAATGGGGCTTATGGTTAAAATCCCGGAGTTTAGATTGTAATTGTACCAGTATTCATCTAGTAACCTCTGGTAAATTATATCTTCTCTCTGGGCTTTTTCCTTCATATAGAAAGTAAATAGCCTAGATCAAACCGTATTTCATATTATAATCCTTGATGATTTAAGATAGCAAGAGGATACCTCCATGGCCAGGCAGGGCAAGCTACCCACACACATACACAAAATAGTGGTTCTAGCTATAGCTAGGGTGGGGAAAATCCAGCTTGACAGTAGAATGGAAGCACATTATCACATTCCATACTCACATTCCTAATGTACAGAAGCATAAAGGAGTTACCACTGAGAAGAAAAGTCATTTAAATTTGTGGTGAGATATCACTTTTGGGTTTGGCAATAGAACTCAAAAGAACATCAGGGGAAGACCTTAAGTCTTTTCATTCATGTATTTCAGTGCCTAATATGGTATCTGTATTACACTAATGCTCATTAAATAGTTTTTGAATGAATGAGTCCTTAAATGGAGTTTACATTTTGTGAGCTAAAATTTATTCCTGACTAAGAAAAAAAATTGACTAATTTTTGCTCTGTGTTGCATCTATACTTTCATCTGAGACGATAGAAGCATTGTTGATATAAATAACTTTTAGCCACTTAATATGCTATAAGCCACAAGGGATATAACTCTGAAGCCAAATTGCATACATGCATAAATTTCACTGAAAGATGTTTCAACTCAAGGACATAATTTCCTTCTATTCTTTGGATATACAAAGATGTAGATGAAGCACCAAAATAGCCCCTTATATTAAAAAAATCATTCTTTTAGGCCTAACTAAAGCCCTGTCTTTCTGAAAAAGATTTTCTTGGCAAAGCTGAATTAGATTTACAAAAGCCAAGTAGATTTCCTTTCATCCTTCCATCCCTCCGTCCTTTCCTTGCTTTCATCCTTCCTTTTACGTATATTTGTTATGTACTTATCCACAAGATGCCAGGCATTATGGCAGTTGCTAGATATTAAATCATATACTTGAGACAGACTGTTTTCTGCCCTTGAGGAACTTAGCTTCTATGGGGGGGAGGGGCTCAGGCAAATTAAATGTGGGTCAGACTGAACTCTGATAGACAAGCATGTAGGTAGATCATTACACAAACTAGAGTTGTGCTCCAGGGAGACCAGCTTCCTGACTGTCAGAGAGTGTTTGTGGACACTGAGAAAGATGTTAATTATTTCATTTACATAGGTGCCCAAATACCTGAGAGAACAGGAATCTGGCCAGCAATTGGGTTCAGGTATGTATGTGTGTGTGTGTGTGTGTGTATAAAATATGAGATAATGGTGAGGGAAACTCACATTAGAAAAAAATACCCATTAAACAGTGCCTTCCCTATTCCCGCCCCCCATGCCTTCTCCCTGCTAGAGCCCCTGAAGAGCAATGCCTGGAGGCAGCTGAGTGAAGCTAATGGTCTTCTGAAACTCTCTTATTCAGTGTCCAGATGTTCTGTGAAGGAGAGAGCAGTAGTATGAGACCAGTACCATATCACTAACTGCCTGAAGAATCTGGTTTCCAGAAGCAGAGATCTGCTGCATTCTAGCAAGGGAGGAGAACACCAGAAGCCAGCAATCCAGACAAGGCCCATAGAAAGACCAGCACTAGCCATTTATTAGAAGTAAGACATGAGGAACCATGGAAGCAGTAGTCATCAGAGGAGAAGGGCCACAAAATCACTAATTGAAAACCTGATTGTAGAGGATCACATCTTTCCCCATGCTCAGATATTCCTTATGGGGATAATTAGGGAGAGAGATTATGGAAAAGGTGACACTTCCTACTAGTCAAAAAATTGAGGTCTAGACCATTGCCTTGTGCTCATTTTGTACCAACTCCAAGGGAACCTAACAAGGTACTAGCCATGGGGTGTCCCATGGGCGAGACTTCTAATAGGTAACTTGCGCTTTTTTGCCCTAATGTTCTTTACTTGCTATGCTCCTTCTTCACCGCCCAGATATTCTCACTCCAGCATCTCAGACATCTGGTAGTTATGTTACTCTAGTATTTCTTCAAACTACTTATCCTAAAGAGTCATATACCCAGCCCAATTCCAATCATCTCATATTCAAATATGCTTTTTCTTTTCCCCAAAGAAAGTTCCATTTCTTTAATACAGCAGATATTGCTCAAATGTATGGATTAAGCTGATGCAATTATGATAACTCATGTAAACTTGAAATCATTCATACTCAGTGATTGAATGTTTATTTTGTTCCAAGTACTATCATAGATATAATGTATAAGACACAGATTTTACCATAATAACTTTATAAACTAGTCTAGGTAATGCAGCATCTTTAGTGAGAACTATGAAATTAGGCAGAATGGATTAAATATCCAGTTTGTGGTATAATAGAATTCAGAACAGGAAGAAATCACTTTGGACTTGGAATAATGAGACTACATGAAAGTGGTAACCTCATCCCACAGACACACCTAGCTATCAGCCACATCAGTAGAAATAACCCAGAAAATGACTGAAGACTGTCAGAACAGACTTTCTACAGTAAGTCATAAAGAGGAGGCCACATTGAAAACAGGAGGGGTGCAGATGCAGCCAGGAATCAAACTCCTGGTGAAGACTAACCACAAACAGGAGGGACACCACAAGCATGGAGAAGGAAGAGGAGCAGATCCCACACCAGACACCCAGACTTAGAGGGTGAGAAGATAAGTCCCTATAACATTTGGCTTTGAAAACAAGTGGGGATTAACTTTGCAAGTTTTAACTTTAGGTACTTTAAAAATCAGTTTATAGCAGCGCTATCCACAATAGCCAAAGTATAGAAAGAGCCCAAATATCCATCGACAGACGAATGGGTAAAGAAGATGTGGTATATTTATATAATGGAATATTACTCGGCAATCAAAAACAATGAAATCTTGCCATTTGCAACTACGTGGATGGAACTAGAGGGTATTATGCTAAGCAAAATTAGTCAGAGAAAGACAAATATCATATAACTTTACTCATATGTGGAATTTAAGATATAAAACAGATGAACATAAGGGAAGGGAAACAAAAATAATATAAAAACAGGGAGGGGCATAAAACATAAGAGACTGTTAAGTATAGAGAACAAACAGAGGGTTGCTGGAGGGGTTGTGGGTAGGGGGGATGGGCTAAATTGGTAAGGGGCATTAAGAAAGACACTTGTTGGGATGAGCACTGGGTATTATACATAGGGGACAAATCACAAATCCTGAAATCATTATTGCACTATATGCTAACTAACTTGGATGTAAATTTAAAAATAAATTAATTAATTAATCAAATTTAAATTTAAATTTAAAAATTTAAAAAAAATCAGTTGGCTTGGCTCTGGGAGAGCCAGAGGGTAATAGGAAACAGCCTCCCCACTTAAAGATCTAGCATAATAAAACAAGCCTGCTGAGATACAGCAGAGAAGCAGCAGTTTGAAAGCCCCTGGGGTATATGTGAAGGAGATTTATTTACCAATCTTAGAATGTGTTCTGAAGGGGCAGGGATCTTTAGGAGACTTCTCTAAGAACAAAAGTACAAGTGGGTGCCATTTCTTTCCTACCATTCCCTAGCCTAGAAAGCCAGACCCTTGATGGAACTAGCACCAACATACTCCATGGATCTGGCTAACACCATGTGCCTTGCAACCTGTCCTGCCTGCTTGTTCTCCTGCCATGTGACCCATTCAACTCTCCCCATTCCACAAGAGTCCCTCCAAAGCAGCTCCTGCTGGTCATATTTTGCAAGCAGCCCCTGCAGGGACTGCTACCATTCTAAAGTGACTCCTGCCCTGGGGAGAGGGGAAGGTAACCACACACATCAGTTTGACTGTAGTCCCAGCAGACAGACTGGGGACAGACATCTAATTTGTCTTCTGGCCCCACACACCAACAAAAATCTTTTATGGGCAGCATAAGGAGAGAGCCCTACAGTGCAAGGTCACTGCAGCCCCAGCAGATAGATTAGGGGCAAGCATCTGGTCTGACTCCTGTTGCTGTCCACCATCAAAAGCTTCTCTGGGGATAAGGCAGGGAGAGAACCCTGAAGGTTGGTGCTACAGCAGCCCCAATGGCTGGACTGGGAGTAGGCATTTGGTTTGACTGCTGACACTGCCCAACTACAAGCCCACAGAAGCCCCACAGTGGATACAGGAGTATGTCCCAAATGAAAGAACAGTACAAGACCAAATCAAAAGAGCTAAATTAAGTGGAGATAAATAATATTCCTGATAGAGAATTCAAAAATAATGGACATACTGGACTTGAAAAAAGAATGGATGATCTCAATGAAACTTTCTTTTTTTTTTTTCAATGAAACTTTCAACAAAAAGTTAGAAAATATGAAGAAGAACCAATCAGAGTTTAAGAACTCAGTAACTGAATTAAAAAAAATACACTAGAGGGAATCAATAGCAGATTAGAGTATGCAGAAGAATGAATCAGCAAGGTGGAAGACAAAATAATGGAAATAAACCAAGCTAAACAGCAAAAAGGAAAAAAAAATAATAAAAAATGAAGATAGGTTAAGGGAACTCAATGACATCATCAAGTGTATTAATATTTGCATTATTATATTGGGATTCCAGAAGGAGAAGAGAGACAAAGGGGAGCAGAAAATTTATTTGAAGAAATAATAGCTGAAAATTTCTTAAGCTGGGAAAGGAAATAGACATCCATATATAGGAGGTACAGGAGGCTCCCAACAAAATCAATCCAAGCAGGTCCACAACAAGACACATAATAATTAAAATGGCAAAGGTAGTGATAAAGAGAACACTTTAAAAGCAGCAAGAGAAAAGAAAACAGTTATATGCAAGGGAAACCCTATAAGGCTATCAGCTGATTTTCCAGCAGAAATTTTGCAGAAATTTCTAGAAGGGAGTGGCACGATATATTCAAATACTGAAAGGGAAAAAAAATAAAACAAAAAAACCCAAAAACCTCTGCAATCAAGAATATTCTACCCAGCAAAGCTACCATTCAGAATAGAAGAAGAGATGGAGTTTTCCAGGATAAGGATAAGAGTTTTCCAGGATATGAGTTAAAGGATTTCATCACCACTAAACCAGCATTATAAGACACATGAAAGGGCATTTTCTGAGTGGAAGGAAAGTTATGAAAGGGAAAAAATTTGTAGGTAAATATAAACATAAGAAAAGTAGATTACTTATTAAACCATTATTGAGGTTAAAGCACAGAAACAGTAAAATCAATTATATATATATATAAAATCAGTCAAGGGATTCACAAATTAAAAGGATGTAAGATATGACATATACATAAAACATGATGGTGAGGGAGTAAAAATTTAGTGCTTTCAGAATGGGTTCAATCTTAAGTGATCATCAACTTAATATAGACTGTTATATGTGTAAGATATTATGTATGAACTTAATTGCAACCACAAATCAAAAACCTGTAATGGATATGCTTGGGTTCCTTTATATTTATTTTTTTTCATATCACTAAAGAAAGTCATCAACCCACAAGGGAAGAGAGCAGCAGATAAGAAAGGAACAGAGAACTACAGAAACAACTGTAAAAAAAAGTAACAAAATGCCAACAAATACATACCTATCAGTAATTACTTTGAATAGTAATTGGATTAAATGATCTAATCAAAAGACACAGTGTGCTGAATGATTTAAAAAGCAAGACCTATCTATGTGCTGCCTACAAGAGACTCATTTCAGACTTAAACATACATGCAGATTGAAAATGAAGGGAGTCTGTGGGAGTACAACCTTGAATGTGTGCAATCTTATCTGAAAGTGAAGGGATGGGTGTTGATATAAATTATTTATAGATTTTGGATACTAATCCTTTATAAAAGATTTCTTAAAAATTAAAAAATAATAGAACTACACTACAACCCAGCAATTGCTCTAGTAGGTATTTACCCAAATGATGCAAAAATACTAATTTGAAGGGACACATGCACTCCAATATTTATAGCAGCAGTATCAACAATTGCCAAATTATGGAAAGAGCCCAAATGTCAATCAACTGATGAATGGGTAAAGAAGATGTGGTATGTGTACGCACACACACACACACACACACACACACACACACACACACACTGGAATATTACTCAGCCATGAAAAAGAATGAAATCTTGCCATTTGCAATGACATAGATGGAGCTAGCGCATATTATACTAAGCGAAATAAGGCATAGAGACAAATGCTGTATGATTTCAATCATATGTGGAATTTAAGAAACAAAACAAATGAATATATGAGAAGGAAAGAAAAAGAAAGAGGGAAGCAAGCCATAAGAGTCTCTTTTAACTATAGAGAAAAAACTGAGGGTTGATGGAGGGAGGTGGGCATGGGATGGGCTAAATGGGTGATGGGTATTAAGGAGGGCTCTTGTGATGAGCACTGGGTATTATATGTAAGTGATGAATCACTAAATTTTACTCATGAAACTAATATTAACCTATATGTTAACTAACTAGAATTTAATTAAAAACTTGAAACAAACAAAAAAGAAAGTGAAGGGATGGAAAATATTTACCATGCAAATGGGAACAAAAATAAACCTGGAGTAGCAATACTTACTTCAGACAAAATAGACTTTAAAACAAAGACTACAGCAAGAGACAAAGGACACTACATAATGCAAAAGGGAAAAATCTAATAAGAGGATAAAATAATTGTAAATATTTATGCACCCAATATGAAAGCATCTTAATAAAATAAAATAAATAGAAAATAAATAAAGCAACTACTAATAGATATAAAGGAAGAAGTTGACAGTAATACAATAATAGTAGGGGAGTTTAACACCCCACTTACATCAATGGATAGATTATCCAGATAGAAAATCAACAAAGAAACAGTGGTTTTGAATGACACATTGGGCCAAATGGACCTAACAAATATTCAAAATATTTCATTCCAGAACAGCAGAATATACATTCTTTTTGAGTGAACATGGAACTTCCTCCAGATACATCACAAGTTAGTCCACAAAATTAATCTCAACAAATTCAAAAAGATTGAAATCATATCATGCAACTTTTCTGACCACAATGGTATGAAACTAGAAATCAGTCACAAGAAAAATTCTGGAAAGAACACAAATACATGGAGGCTAAATAACATGCTACTAAACAACGAATGTGTCAACCAGTAAATCAAAGAGGAAATAAAAAACATAAATGGAGACAAATGAAAATGAAAACACAGTGGCTCAGATAAAATCTTTGTGATAAATCAAAAGCTGTTCTAAGAGGGAAGATTATAGCAGTACAGGTCTACCTTAAGCAAAAAATATGTCAAAGAACATAACGTGACACCTAAAGAAGTGAGGGGAAAAAAAACAAGGTACAAAGCCAGCAGAAGGAAGGAAATTATAATTAAGATTAGAACAGATAAAAGAAATACAGTTAAAAAAAATAGACCAGATCAATGAAACCAGGAGCTGATTCTTGGAAAAGATAAACAAAATTGATAGACCTTTAGCCAGACTTATCAAAACAAAAGAGGAGAGAGGACTCATATAAATAAAATCAGAAGTGAAGGAAGACAATTAACAAAGGATACCACAGAAATACAAATGATGATAAGAGAATATTATGGAAAAGTATATGCCAACAATTTGGACAACCTAGAAGAAATGGATAAATTCCTAGAAACATATAACCTTCCAAAACTGAATCAGGAAGAAATAGAAAATTTGAACAGACTGATCACTAGCAATGAAATTGAATCAATAATAATAATAATAATAATAATAAACCTCCCACCAAACAGGTCCAGGATAAGATGGCTTCACAGGTTAATTCTACCAAACATTTAAAGAAGAGTTGACATCTATCTTCTCAAACTAGTCCAACAAATAGAAGGGGAATAAACGCTTCCAAAATCATCCCACAAGGCCAGCATTACTCTGATACCAAACCCAGATAAAGACACTACAAAAAACTCATACCAATATCTCTGATGAATATAGATGTAAAAATCCTCAAAGAAGCATTAGCAAACCAAATATAACAATACATTGAGAAAATCATTAACCACAATCAAGTAGGATTTATTCCAGGGATGCATAGGTGGTTCAATATTTGCAAATCAATCAATGTAATACATCATGTTAACAATAGAAGGGATAAAAACCATATGATCATCTCCAATAGATGCCAAAAAAGCATGTAACAAAGTACAACATCCATTCATGATAAAAACTCAACAAAGTAGGTTCAGAGGGGAACATACTTCAATATAATAAAGGCCATATGTTAAAAACCCACAGCTAACATTATACTCAATGTTTAAGAACTGAGAGCTTTTCCCCTAAGATAAGAAACAAGTGAAGGATGTCCACTCTTACTACTTTCATTCAACATAACACTGGAAGCCTTAGCCACAGCAATCAGACAAGAAAAATAAAAAAGCATCCCAATTTATAAGGAAGAAGTTAAACTGTTATTATTTGCGGATGACATGATATAGAGAACCCTAAAGACTCCACCAAAAAACTGTAGAACTGATAAATTCAGTAAAATTGCAGAATAAAAAACATACAGAAATCTGTTACATTTGTATACACTAAAAATGAAGTAGAGAGAGAAATTAAGAAAACAGTCCCATTTACAATTGCACCAAAAATAGTAAGATACCTAGAAATAAATCTAACCAAAGATGAAAGACCTGTATTCTGAAAACTATAAAACATCAATGAAGGAAATTGAAACAACATAAACAAATGAAGGATATTCCATGCTCACATATTGGAAGAACCAATACTGCTATAATGTCCATACTACTCAAAGCAATCTACAGATTTAATGCAACCCCTATCAAAATACCAATAGCATTTTTCACAGAACTAGAACAATCCTGAAATTTGTATGGAACCACAAAAGACCCAAAATAGCAACACAATCTTGGGGATGGTGGTGGCGGGGAGCTTCAGGGATCACAATCTCAAATTTCAAGATATACCACAAAGCAGCAGTAATCAAAATAGTATGATACTGGCACAAAAATAGACACATAGATCGCTAGAACCGAATAGAAAGGCCAGAAATAAATGCACAATTATGTGGCTAATTAATCTTCAACATGGGAGGTAAGAACTTGCAATGGAAAAAAGAATTTCTTCAATAAATGGTGCTGGAAAAACTGAATAGCTACATACAAAAGAATGCAACTGGACCACTTTCTTGCACCACACACAAAAATAAACCAAAATGGATTAATGATCTAAGTGTGAGAACTGTAACCTTAAAATTCTAGAAGAAAACCTAGGCAGTAACACTTTCCTAGGTATGTCTCCTTAGCAAGGGAAAGAAAAGTGATATTAAACTATTAGAACTACACCAAAATAAAAAGTTTTTGCACAGTAAAGGAAACAACCAACAAAACAAAAAGACAACTTACTGAATGTGAGAAGATATTTGCAAATGATGTAACTGATAAAGGTTTAATATCTAGATTATATAAAGAACGTTTATAATTTAACATCGAAGAACCCACAAATAACCCAATCAAAAAATAAGTGGAGGACCTGAATAGCCATTTTTCCAAAGAAGACATACAGATAGCCAACAGATACATAGAAAGATACTCAACATCAGTAATCATCAAGGAAATGCAAATTAAAACCACAGGGAGACAGACTTTACATCTGTCATAATGGCTAAAATAATAATTAAAAAAACAACAACAAAGAGTAACAAGTGTTGGCAAGGATGTGGAGAAAAAGAAACCCTCCTGCACTGTTAGGAATGCAAACTGATGCAGCCACTGTGGAAAACAATGTGGAGGTCCCTCAAAAAATTAAAAATAGACTTATCATATGATCCAGTAATTCCACTATTGGGTATTTACCCCAAGAAAATGAAAACACTAATTCAAAAAGGTATATGCACCCCTAGTTTTATTGCAGAATTATTTACAATAGCCAGGATATGGAATCAATCCAAGTGTCCATTTCCATTGTTAGATGAATGGCTAAATAAATTGTGGTAAATATAATGGAATATTTTTCAGCCATAAAAAAAAAATGAGATCTTGCCATTTGCAAGAACATGGATGGACCTAGAGGGTATAATGGTAACTGAAATAGGTCAGAGAAAGACAAATACCATATGATTTCACTCATATGTGGAATGTAAGGAACAAATGAACAAAGAAAAAAAAGACAAACATACTCTTAAATGCAGAGAACAAATTGGTGGTTGCCAAGAGGAGGTAGGTATGGAGACGGATGAAGTACATGAAGGGGATCAAGTCCTGAGATGAGTACTGAGAAATGTAAAGAATTGTTGAATCATTATATTGTACACCTGAAACTAATATAACATGATATGTTTATTATACTTGAATTAAAAAAAAAGAAATAGGTATAGGAAAATGTTTACATTGGTGGGGGTGAAGTCATTCCAGTAAGGGAGTTCTTTTACTCTTCCCAAGATTACTTGGATTTTTAAAATGAATGTCTTTTAATCAAATTTATCTCTAATGGGTGAAATTTCTCCCAATAAGAAAGGGAATGAGAAAGGAACTGTCACTTATAGGGTTCCTATTCTTTACTAGGAGCTTTGCTAGGCTCTTTGCCTATGTTATGTTATTTAAATGTATAGCTCTCTAGACTTACCATTATCATCTGCTTTATAGATGAGGATATTGAGGCTTAAAAGTTGAATAAACATGCCAGATGTTCCAAATTTGTGTTAGAATGCAGAGTCAGATCTACCTGGTTATAGTACTGGACTCATCTTTGCCCAGCTATTTTAGAGTGTATAATATGAAGCATTATTTAAAACTAAGGGGAAGGAAAGAAATTAAGGCATAGAAAGAGTTCTGTGGTCAAATGACTAGAGAACTACTTTAAAGTTAAGCAGATACCATTACTGTAAGCATTCTTGGAGTCTTATTGTTAATAGCATTAAGAATCTCCAAGACGGGGTACTCCAAGACTGTATTATTTCCCTATTTAGACACAAGAACTGGATTTTTGTGGATCACTTATTGATGTACATTCATCAAATATATATTGGAGAGTGCTGCATTATAGCCAGGAATACAGAGCAGAGTTTCAGGTGAGATGGGGGAGATGGGAGGTAGCTATTTAGAACCTGGGAACCTCCCTTGTTCTACTTGAAGCACAGCATGTAGGCAATCACTTTCTCTAGCTTCCAGTCAGGTCAGCCTTGGCTGAACACCTCTGAGGAGCTCAATCAATACTCATAGAATTGAATTGAATTAGAGAATGCAGCACATCCTCTCATTTCACCAGAGGTGCCACCAACAGCAGAACTATTTAGAGAGAGTAGGTGTGTGACTGACTGCCCTGCCAACTGCTTTGATTTGGTTGCTCTCGAGGCAGCAGAAGGTCATGTTGTAAGGGTCTTCTCTGCACAATCCAGTAGTAAATTTCAGTTTCACTTCCTACTCAGGATCATCTCTTCTCCTTATACTCAGCCCCAAATTGTGACTTAAAGCTTTATGGTGTGTTTTCTTAGTGTTTCAAAGAGAGACTAGTTTGTGGCACTCTTTTCATCAAACATTTATATGGTTCACTTTGAATACAAAATATTATACTTCAAGCTCACCCAGAAATAATTGCAATATCTTAGTCTTTATTCAAGCTACAAAGCCTATAGCATTTTTGTGTGTCTGTGGGAAACCTCCAGAAATTTGAGTCCACGTACTCTCCTGAATTATCAAGTGGAGAGAAAATAGGATTTTAAGAACAAGGAGAAGATTTTGTTTTTTATCCAGTTGTCCTTTCAGTTTTGAAGAAGTGGTGAATGCACACACACACACACACACACACACACACACACACACACATATAGGCATGCATGTATCTATACACACATATTTATACATATATACATATTTATATACTTATTTATAGAATATGGCAGGGAAGACTAATGATATCTCCATTTTTTAATATTTATTTATTTTGAGAGAGAGAGAGAGAGAGAGAGAAAGAGAAAGTGAGCCAGGGATGGGCAGAGAATCCCAAGCAGGCTCTGCACTGACAGTGTGATGCTGGGCTTAAACTCATGAAGAGTGAGGACATGACCTGAGCCAAAACTGAGAATCAGACACTCAACCAACTGAGCCACCCAGGTGCCCCTGACATCCATTTAAATGTAACTTTTAGCCTATTAGAGTTTTTTCAATATCTGTCTTACTAGCTTTCATTGTTACTACAATCCTGTAAAGGGAAAATGTCAATTACTGATTGACCTCCATGTGACAGAGGCAGAAACTGAGACCTGAGAGGTTGGTGACTTTTAATGGCCACAAAGCTATTCAATTTATTTGAATGTATGTCCTGAGCAAATGATATGTGCTGAACACTATACTAGGACCTGGGAATATGAGGATGAAGATAAATAAGATACTGTCTCTATTCCCAAAGATCTAGCAGTCCATGGAGAAAGACCAATATGGAAATGGCAAATTGGAATCTGTGGTGATAAGCACAATGACAAATTCTGCTTACAGTGCTGAAAGAGCATCTGCTTTCTTAGTGAGATATGATAGACATGTGTTAAGAATGATTCAGATCATTGGTTCTTAAACTTTAGTGTAAACCCAAATCACCACAGAATGATGGGTCCTTCCCCCAGAGCTGGTGACTCCTCTGGTCTAGGCCTGTGAATTTGCTTTTCAACATATGGTGCTGATGTTGCTGATATGGGGACCACACTTTGAGAGCCATTGATTTAGGGACTGGTTGATGTGCAGCCATGGTAGTGTGGCAAAAGTTGGATTCATCGTTAAAAGTACAGGGAAAGGGTATCAAATTTCAGAATTTTGAAAGGAGGTTGTCAGATTGCTTTAAGAATCCAGTTACATGGGAAATTATAAATTTTTAATGGGCTAGATTAATACCCCTGCAATGTTACTGCTAAGGCTTGAGAGCATGAGAAGGGGAATAGGAAAACAGAGAGTATAGATGAATCCTTTCTCAAGACTGTCCTAGGGGTGGAAAAATTATAGATGTTGATGACTGTGTTTCTTAACATATTGTCTTCTTTGTGTTGGAAGAAATGAAGACAGGTTGGGGCAATAGGCTTACCACAGTTGTTTTCATACTGTGAAATGATGGGAATAATTGTTAAAGCTAAATATTTATTGAGGTGTCTTGAGGGGAAGAGGCAGGCTTTGTGCCTTCCCCTTTGCTTCAGAATAGCTATGTTTTTGTTTTATGTTGTATCCATTGGGATTCCATGCAGTAATTTATTTTCACAGAAGGTACTACAGCCAAATGGAATTTGGCTGCAATTGAACTAAAATAAAAGGAAGAGGTCAAGGATTTGGGAGTCTTGACGGGTTTTGCTGAAATGGGGGTTCTTTGTAGTTCCCATCACAGCTTATGCTCCTTCTGGCTGCCAAGGTGAATTTTTGTGTGTGTGTGTAGCAATGATTCTGTTTCCGATAATGTTTTCATGGAGAAAACCCAAATGAGAGATAAACACAGCTGTCTGCTTGTGAAAAGGTTATACACAATTACTCCCAAAGGCCTTGAGAAGGCAAGAAATGCGTATCTCTTTTAACTAGATACCGTGTCCAGGGGTCATTTGTTTATTAGGAACATGGGGTAATTAGTAAATTCACTGGCCCATTTGGCATTTGTCTTATTGATCCCCTGATATTTTATAAATGTTTTCATTCATGTGATGCTATTTGCTCTCCTTATATAACCCATTCTGATGTGTTTATGGAGAAAGTGGGAAAAGAGATAGTTTTATAGAAGATATTTATACATTAATGCACCCATAAAAACAAGGATGAAGAGGAGCAAGCTAAAAGGCATGTCATAATTTAAGCCACTGTTTACAAAATGTCTAGATACCAATTTATATAAAATGCTTGTTAGAAATAAATATCTAGATTTGAAACTGCCAAATCAAAATTTTCAGTGGAGTACTTTGAATCTGTATTTTTAACAAGTTTTCAGGTTATTTGTATACAATAAACTCATTGGGTTTATAAAAACCATAGCTTTAGGCCACCAAGGCACCTATTTGTGGCCCTATTTGATGCATTTAACCAGGGCCAGTCTATGATGCAAGAAGCTATGTCTAACCTGTGGGGCAGCCTAACCTTACTGCCCACCACTCCTTCACCACTATCATTTTTATTTGCTTCTTTGGGTCTTACCTCCCCAATATAATGTGTTCAAAATAAGTAGTCTGTAGTGATCCTCTGGGGAATAAGCAGCAAAAACTGAAACATATATAGGTTACAGAACTACCCTCAGGGAAAAATATAAACCAATTCGAGGCTTGTAAATGTTTCCTAATTCTTAAGTATTTAAGAATGAGTTTCAGCATTTTGGTACCACTGAAATAATGCAGTTGCTACAGCATATGCAGAAAATATGGGAAGAGAGAAACTGATTTAACTATATTATCTTTTTAGATTCTTAAAACAGTTCTGCATTATAGCATTGTTACCTCTTATATAGAGATGGGAGAACTCACCATAAATAGGTACCTCATTGTCATGGCTAATAAGTGACAATGTCAGGACTCAACCTAGATTTTTTTGGTTCTAAAGCCTATTTTTTTTTTTTTACTATATCATGTAACACTTGTGCAGCTTATCATATTTCCTACTACCATTAACATTGATGAATGCCAAGATGCATTCTGAGGAAATAACTGTGTATCTCGGATTGTTTGACTAAGACTTCTGGGAAGGAGGGTGATTGTGTACGTGGAAGTTATGGTGCACAGAGGATGATAACATGAACTCTAGACTCAGCCTTATGTTTTAAAGACCACCAATAACCATTTGTGTGACCTTAGAGAGTTAGTTTTAGGATCACTAAGCCTCATTTTCCTTACCAGTAAAATGGGCATAATTTTTTACATCTGCTCAGAGAGTTGTTATAAGCATTGCATGTTATATATAAAGTTCTCAGCACAGGAACTGGAGAGTAGTAAGTATTAAATATATTGAATAGGTTGGAGTCTTTATCATGCCCACGTGGTCACACAGGCCAATTTGTACCAAGAACATTTCGTTTATAGATCATATTGTGGTTTCTTTTTATTAAAGTATTTTTTTTCTGAAACTAGAGCTTGCCCCATCATATTACTGAAATCAGTTTTTATTTCAATGTAATCTGCTTTTCTATAATTTAATGATTCTTAATAAGTATGTTTTTTAAGTTTATTAATTTATTTGGAGATAGAAAGAGTGTGTGCTTGAGCAGGGGAGGGGCAGAGAGAGAGAGAGATGGAGAAAGAATCCTGAGGAGGCTTCTCACTGTCAGTGCAGAGCCCAATACGGGGCTCGAACCTGTGAACCGTGAGATCATGATCTGAGCCAAAATCAAGATTTGGATGCTTAATCAACTGAGCCACCCAGGTACCCAAGATAAATATGATTTTTTAAATATATAATAAAAAATAGTTTGGCTTTATGCCATCAAGAAAACAGGATTTTGTAATGGGAAAGGCTTGAATTTTGAATCCATACATGTCTCTACTATCATTCTCTGGTTGTGTGAACTTCGGCAGTTTCTCTCAGACTCCAATTCCATATGTAAAATGAAGACAGTGATATCTATGTCAAATGGGTATTGTGAGGATTAAATATTCAGAGGATCTATTAACACGTAAAATACCTGGCAGTTAGTAAAATTATGATTTAAGAATGTTTTCAGCAGCAAGTAACAGAAAACCAACATATATACACAGTGACACAGAAACAAATAGGGTTCTATTTTTTTTCTAGTAACAATATACCAAAGAAAGATAATTGCTGAGGTTGAATGAGCTGCTCAGTAATGATGGCATAAACTCAGACTCCCATTTCTTTCTATCAGCCTTAAACATCATCTTTCGTCCTCTAAAGTTGTTACTTCATGATCACAAAATGACTTCTGTACCTTCTGACTTCAGTTTCAAGAAGAAGAGAAGAAAAAATTTAAAAGTCTTCTCTTCAGGAGACTTAGTCTTTGTATTCAGAAATAGAAATCCTCTGCTACCAAAGTATCCTTTTATAGATCATTGGCCAGAACTGGGTCACATCTTCCCCTTATACCAATCAATGGCCAAGGGTAATTACCAGGATTTGTCACCTGGGCTAGACAAAGGAGGGATCTACCCTTTATGAGATAAAGAGATCTCTGCCTGATTCCTGAAACAATGGTGTTGTATCAGTCAAGGAAAAGGAAATGGGGGTGGGAAAAAAGAGAGGTTGGGTGAGCCTTGGAAAGTATCTACTTCAGTAGGCATTCAACAGAAGCTAATTTTACTCTCCCCTTACCTAATAAAAATGAATAAACTTACAAATAAAAAAAATTATGGTCAGTTTACAACTTTTGATATTTAGTTCATGAAAATATGACCTCTGAATCCAAATACGCTATAGGATCTAGAAAGTTGCCTTAAAATAGCTGGATTTTCAAGAAATAATCTTAATAATTTGGCTCAATTTTTTTAGCATTGATTCCAAAGAAAACTGATTTCAATCTAAATATTGGAGGAGATTAATAGCATCTGTTGGGCCACTTTCAAAGAATGCTGGTCTTGGCTAAAGACTTAGGTAATAGAACTATCTGGGAAGGTAAGGTTTGCATTGGACCTTTTCCCAGAATTGCATTAGTCAGGCACAGTAAATGGAGGAAGGGAGAGCTGGAGACATAGCTAAGTGTCAAGGACTGCCTCTTCTCATGTGGGAAAGTTTGACTCAAAACCATTTCATTATAGGTATATCCCAAGCCAAAATCTGACTCCTACTTACATTTCCAGGCCCAAAACTTACTACTCTCTACTCTTCTACCTCTCCTTCACCACAGATCCTTGCCTACCCTGACACCCCAACCAGGCTCGGTCTCCTGTCACAAATTGAGTGCCAGTACATTCCTTTGTAACACCTACAACACTTGTAAATATGTGATTGGTTACTTGTGTAATTATGATTTACTGTCTCTCACCCAGTAGACTATAAGCTCCTTGAGGTGCTATATCCTCAGCACCAATATATGTTTGGTAAATGGTAAACAATCCATAAATATTTATTTTGAACATGTATATTTAGAATGTCCCAATTAAGAAAATTATTTGAAACCAAATATACTGACAGACTGGGGAGGAGGGAGTGAATTTTCACTTCATAAAATAATTTCCAAGAGGAGATATTTAAACATGGAGCTTCTTTCAGGCATTTAAAGTAGGATTTGATTTAGCAGAATTTGATTTGCATTGCTCTTCAGGAATGAACACACACACACACACACACACACACACACACACACACACACACACACCTCTACCCCTATTACAAAGCCATATGCTACAAACACACCCTCTCAATTCTTCATTTCCAGGCATGATCCAAAGCCAACTATGAAAAAAGAAGTTGAAAAGAAGGGTGGGGGAAAAACATGCCAGTTCTAGATCTAGAATTCTAGCCCAGTGATTAGCAAGATAGAATAATGATGAGAAAGATCAAATGCCTCCTAGGAAAATTAGGATAGGAATATGTGGCGCTAAAATGATCATCTCCTACCCTTTCTTCTAACAGTGGGTTTGATTTTGAGTCTGTTCTGGTGTACCAGTCTATTCCATAGAAGGCTAGGAAGGTTATTCCTCTCTGAACAAGCCAAGTGGGTTGCTGGTCAGGTATATTAGTTGTGGAGGTAGTGGGGTGGTGGTGGCGGTGATGGAATATCAAAACCTGAGTAATAATGATAATGGCTACTCCCAGTCCCTGAATATTCATTGTGTACTACACATTGTACTGTGCACTGACTTGGATCACTTCTTTAAAACTCTGAACTCCTACCTGCCATTTAGTTACTTTACAACTTTCAGAAATTCATTCGATCTCTTATCATTCTGCAAGTGAAACAAATGATGCCTGTTTTCATTTCCTCACAAAATAAAGCTCAAAGTAGACGATTGATGTGAATACACTCTGTCACTTCTAAAGCACTATAGAAGTATAAGACATTTAACCATGCCTTATATTTGTATTTACTTACATATTTCACGTATAGTTATATACACCATATCTATTTATATATTTTATATTTTGACTTCTATTTGTATTTATTCTGTTTAACCAGATCTATGCTCAGGATATGATGGTAGCTGAAAGGCCATCTAGTTAATCAAACTTTGAGATTAGGGAAAGTCTTCTTGGGAAAAGAGAGTCCAAAGTTGCCTCTTAAAGGATGAAGAGGAAATGGCCCAAGTGGAAGTCCAGGGTATACCAGAGAGAGGCAATAGGATGAACAAAACTAGAAAGGTATACAACAGTATCCAACAGTTGGCACTAGGAAGTAAAAGCAGTTTAGAATTACTAGATATAGTTTTGAGTCAGTGTCAAACAGTGAAGCTGGAGAATTACACAAGAGCCAGGTTATCTAGGGCATCCTATGCCCTACTAATGTGTTTGATCTATATTTATGGAGAACAAATGAACTGCTTTAAGCAGAGGGATAGCATGGCCATATTTGTATTTTAAAAGGATCCTTCTGGAGCTAGCATGAAGGATAGTTTTGAGGGGAACAAAACTGGAAAAGGAAAGTTAACTTAGGAGGCCAAAATAGTAAATCTAGCCTGATGACAAGGCCTCAACTGTAGTAACGGTAATTAGGATGGAGAATACAGAACAGATTCCCTAAATATATGTAGATCAGGGAAAAGTTTCACATTGGCAGATTCTGGTTACTGATTAACTTTGGCAATAAAGAAGAAAAAAGTAAAAGAAAGTCCATAGTGAATCCAAGATCCATAAATGTTTTTCTGGATACATGGAGAGATGGATGGAAGGGTAGATGGATAATTTAGGTAGGTAAATGCTGAGATTGATTTGGTTCTAGACCTCATGAAGTACCAGAGATTTGAGTTTGTTTTTACACTTATAAGTCTGTTTACTCATCCAAATTATTCAGTCAATCAAACACCAAAATCCCATGAATCCTATCATGTACCAAACACTGTGCAGGGTTCTCTTGGGGTAAAAAATGAATAATACTGTCCACTCCCTTCAATAAATTTATATTCTTGATAGAGAAACAAGACTTATAAAACACAAGGCAGCCTGGGGGCAAAGGATGTGTGTGGGGATGAGTGGTTCAAATCTTCAGATATGAAAGAGATGGAATGGGGTGTCATGGATGGCTTTATGTTGCATGTGCAACTTTGTGGGGCCTGGGAGGAAAAGGACAACACAGGTCAGAAGAGTGGGGAAGGAATTAATAGCAGGGAGACTGGAAAGAATTAAGGATGAGGGAACTGGCAGAGCTGTATTTGAGGATTGTAAATAGGCTACTGTGTCTGGAGAAGCTTTTCTTCTTTTCTAATCACATATGGGATATGCCAGCTGGTCCAGCCTTTGCATGGTCCTCTTTGCTGGGTCATAGCAGATCTCTGCAGGGATCTTAGGGATCTTCTAAATGTTTTAGCTGTCAAGTGACTCACCCTTTGAATCGAACATTGAACCCTAATATATAAAATAGATAACAGGTGAACTGAGCTTGCTGAAGGTGAGGGACTGGCCCTTGTTCAACCAACTACCTCAGAGATGACTCCTAAGACAGTTGAGAAAAACTCTGGTGTTCTAAAGCTTTCACAGTTTGGAAACCATTGACTTAGTTCAATCTCTATTTTAGAGATCAGAAAACCCAGAGAAAGTATTAGTCGTGCTTACAGCCACACACACTAAATATCTCCTAAATCAGTGGAGTTAAGCTGGGACAAGGTTGAACTGGGATAGTTTCTACATTCTTGGGTAAAACATATGCACCTTGTTAAATCATAGGCTTTCTGGGTTTTGACCCTTTTTTTGACATTTTTAAGTTGCTATTGCCTAGGTAGATCAAAAGAATCTGCAAAAGCCCCACCTGGTTTCTAATGAAGGTAGTCAGAAGCTACTCAGCAGGTTTCCTGTTTGTAAACAATGGCCAGAGAGAGGGAATCTTAGCTTTTGGCAGTGGGCACAGTTATAATGTGCCTTGTACTGCCTTAGAGAAGAGCTAATTTCCTCTGTTCTGTGTTCTGAGGAAAATATCCCTACTTTTGACAGATGTTGTAATTCAACAATTAGCAGTGACTATGACATGCAAAAATTACCAGTTGCTAAAGCCTCACTTAGTAGCCAAATGGGAGACAGAGTATTTTTATACCCGGCAGCCTTGGATTGTGTAGCTCGAGGCACACTCTTGCCCAGTATTTCTCTGGCTTATGTGTTACACCACTAACTGTAATTTATTTTTAAATATTCTAAAAATGTGCTCATCGCCACAGCTTCTGGGTGGTGGGAGGAGAAAAGAAAAGCATGGGCTGCTGTTTGAAATGGCATTCACTAAAGAGCTTCCTTACCAGCCCTTGGTACCATTATACCATGGGAAAGTCTGGCAACCTTTGTTAAGGGCAGCTTTGTTAAGAGAGCCCCAAAAGGGACATTTTTTGCCCCAGCAGATGACTCTTTTCGTTGCCACTCAGGTGTTCTGAGTAAAATTAAGACAGAAGATTTACTTGGTTTTAGCGCTCCCAGCTACTTTCTCTGGATTCCTCCCTCCCCTAATTAGTAATAACATACATCCTGCATACCAGATACTTTCCACATCTCCATCTTTCCCTTAACAATGTCTATTTTCAGAAAAATTCATTCTCAGTGTTTTGAAATAACTACAGAGCCTCAGGATTAGAAAATCATTGATAGCTATGATTTCCAAATCTTTTGGACTTGCTCTGTTTTAGTAAAGTAAATGTACACATATGTATATTTCTACACATATACAAATGTAGAAATGAGCAGGTGCTTGCAATATAAGGGTACTCATAAAATATATGTGAAGTCAGGAAAATATTAATAAATATAGTGGATACAAATAGTCTTCTTAATAATTTCAAGATTTTGGTCAACTTGTCAAATCTGATTTGAATGTCAGTCTTCACTTTTTGAATACTTCATACCAAGAATAGGAGAAATCTTATTTGTACCATTTTCTTGTAGTTAAATATTACGTAAGTCATTTGTATTATCTTCATATGCAGTTCTTCAATGGGAATCATTATAAGCCACAAGTGCATTTTGTGTTAGCTTATTTAATATCAGATGATCTACTCTGAAAATCTACTTTGTGTAAATGATAATATGTGCCAATATTCCAAAAGCAATCCCCAAGTGCAAGTGCCACTGGCGATTTCATCTGTGAAGTCCTATTCTTCCAACAGGTACTTCTTTCATTGACAGACTCCAGACGAGAGGCTGATCTGAATCAGGGTATTAAATATTAGTATTTTTTCTCATTCTTTTTACATTAAATAAATAAAATCTCTCATATTCATTTCTCATTCCTTAGTTGTTCATTTTGAACATTATACTTCAGAGACTGCAGATGGGCCATGGTTGGTGGGTCCCTCTGTTCTCTCTAGAAGAAGTCATCTATATATCCGGATTGCCTGAATGGTCTTCATTGGTGTGAGTCCTTGGAAGAGTATGTGCATTATAGGGGTAAATGCTCAGTGATCAGAAACCTGGTTTCTAGGAGTTAAGGATTATACACATTCCAATTCAAGTTCTTCAAATCCACATTTGCAGGTGAAATGAAGCTCAGGAATTTATAGCTAGCCTGACTGTGAACTGATCTGATGTCATAGATGCTACATTCTAAAGATCAGAAGGACTCTCTTTCCATTTGGTCCCCAGTTCCCTTGCAACAGTCTGCTCACTCTATCGCTAATGGTGTAATTCCCTTACCACTTCCTGGCAGTTGGGTTGTCTGCTGTTTTCTCCTGCTCACCATTCAAACAGCCATCGTACTTTTTACGTAGGGCATCTCTTGCTCTCCGCATCCAATTCCTTTCCAATTCTATTATACAGTGTCTCTCATATTTCTCTGTCTTCACTCTTAACACCCTATCTCTTACTTGAATTGGTGGAACAGGCCCCCCATCAACATCTATGCCTCCTATTTCCCCTCACTCAAGTCTCTTCTCCAAACCACTGCCACTTCCAGATGTGCCTCTTCTTGGTTTAGGTTTCCAATGGTTCCTCCATTCCCTATTAATTAAATCAGTAATTCAGGATGGCATTCATGTTTACTGTATGTGCCCAATATGCCTTCTCTGGCTTCTTGCATTTCTCCTAAATTCTTTATTTCTCAAAGAAGTGAATCTTTTTTGCTATTTGATTAACAAACTACACATTATCCCACCTTCATGCCGTTGTTACTAGTTTCCTCTGCCTCAAAGACAACCCTCACCTTCATGCTTTAATCCATTCATTCAACTGCTACTTTTAAATACTGAGTTTTTCAAAACCTCTTACCTATAATATCTACCTTTTTTTCCAAGCCCATATCAAATTTAACCTCTTCCAGTAAGCCTTTCTTGCCTTCCCAAAGCAATGTGATTTCTATGTCCTGTAAACGTTCTTAGTATTTTATTTGTGCTTTTCTTATGACACTATTTTTGGTTTGTTTTATCTAATACTTTGTCTTATTGATTAACAAATACCTAAATGTGTGCCACATACTGTGATAGATCATGTAATTGTATCTAATATTCCTTATTATCCTTGCTAGATCCCTAATCTTAACACCATTTTAAAGATTAGGAAAAAGAAGCTGAGGAAAGTTACTTGCCCAAGTCCAAATTACTAATGAGTTTTGGAGTCAGGAATCACATCAAGCCTATTCTCTTTCCTGTTTATATAATGCCCTGATTGTGATCATCATTATACTTCTTTATCCCCACAGATTTCTTGAAGACAAGGGCTGTGTCTTATTTATCTCAGTGCTAGCTACATCATACTTATTAAATGCTGATTCATTTTCACTCATTTGAACTATGGCTGAGGGATCTTGAGGAAGGGAAGTCAAATAAGTTGGTAGTCTCAGCATACTTTAGAATTGGCTAACCTTGCTAGTATGGGACTTTTTACACAAAAGGGCCTGAATAACTCAGTCAGCCTCAGGCCATATAGGTCTTAATTTTCTAGCTTTCTAGAAGTTGCTGCTGTGTAACTCCTGGCTGCCACACAATCTGTTGTAGCTTTAAATATTCACTATGTTAATGCTGATTACTGAATAAAGTGGCAATTAAGTTTTCATGGCATAATTTCTATGTTTCACTAGAACAGTACTAATAGTACACTGTGTCTGTCCCTTCAAAGAACCCACCTGTTTTTTTGAAGAGGGAGCAGCAGGCCGGTGCTGTGGGCTGCTCAGTCAAGTGCTAGTGTTAGTTAAGGAATTCAATCATTGCATCAAGAGCTACAGAAAATCCGAACTACAGGAGAGGTAAAAGATGTGTACCTTCCTTCAACTCTGCCCTGACTGGACTTAAATTTGTCTTAGACTCAAAGGACTTTCTGTTCTTTGCCACTTTTTAATTCTGGTGTTTCAAAAGGCACCTGGAACCATATTTTCATAAGCTTGCTCCCTTCTTACAAAAAGCAAGACCATAGGCTTCTAAAATTTTACCTGTGCCCTAGGAATTTCTCTCTGTGCCATGTCTGTCTCACTACAGTTATAGTCTCAACTTCCATTTCCTGCTGCAGTTTCTCAACCTTTAGCCTAGTTTCTCATCTCTGCTCTATCCCTTTGGACCAGAACCTTCCTTCAGACTAAACTTTAATTTATTCAGCCTACTACTATTATTCAGGAAACTGATTTCTGTTCTTCTTTTTTGTTCTGGCTTTAGGTCCCACAGCCAAGGGCCATCCCTAGCTCTTGAATCCCAGCTCAGTTTATAATCCTAAATAGACCTTGCTAGCAAGCTGAATGGTAGGCAGGCTGGGACAGAGTTAAAAATGGGGATAGGAAGGACTGCAGCTGGAAGGGACTGGTGTATCTCTAGAGCTGACTTGTGGAGAGGAAAACCATCAACCAAAATTTTATGTCCATAGGAGCCTAGGGGAAGAAGCCAGCATCAAGGCCCAAGATAGTTCTATCTGATGGGCAAGGCATAGAGATTAGAGTCCTAGTTAGTGACAGTATGTAAAGTCAGACTGGTGACAACTTTGTCATTGTGAGTAGTTTGCATAATTTGTAGAAGACTACCCTAGTCAAAGTTGAGTTAGGCATAATGAAAAGGAGTTTGAGCTTTGGAATTAAAAGGACTTAAATTCTATTTCCTGCTAATCCCTGACTAGCTCTGTGATTTGGGGCAACTTAATCTCTGTGAGCCTTGGTTTCCTCACACAGAAATAGATGACAAAAGAAGATTATTATAAGATTTAAATATGGTAATAAATAGCAAATACCTCATACAGGAACTGAGAGTTCATATTAGATGGCAGGGTTGAGACACCAGGAAATAAAAGGAGAAGATACAGGCAGGTAGTAGACAGCAGGTTGTGGGTCTCAGCAGTGGAAATGAAATGTAAATCAAGAAGCAAGATCAGAAGATCAGGAATACAGGTGGGACACAATGAGCCAGAGCCAGGGGAAGACAGTGTCAGGGCTCCCTGGTACACTTGACTCAGACAAGACAAATTTTAGACCTCACTTACTGGTAGGTCAGAGGCTGCTAATATTCTGTCTGCCTTCAGCTTTGGTCCAGGAATTGGGCAGGGGGTCATTGGAGCCTCTGGATGAGCAGGCAAGATCATTGCAGGGCAAGCCAACCTCTCAAGTAGATGATGAGAGCAGCTGCCTGAGAAATAATGGGAAAGGCACTGCTAGCAGTTCTGCCTACCTTACCTCTGCCAGGAGCTGGTGCAGCCACCTGGAATCCTGTCCCAGGAGCCAGGAACACAGGTTGCAATGGCACTGTACTTGGCTCTCATGATAGAAGCCCCAATTAAGGCAGACCATTACTGGTGTTCAACAAATAGCTCGGAACAGAGTAGAGTCATCCTTCAAAGGAGGAAGCAGATTACAAGTCAGATACTGAGATACGCCCACTGACAAGGCCTGGCTGGCTCCTTCTCTGTTGCTTCTTCTGGTTCTTGACTAATTTCTCTGTGGTTGGCCTTCTGTGCTATTATGATAGCCATGATATATGTATGTTGATATACATGTTCTACAAATATGTGTGTTGATATCATAGCCAATGCATATGTGTATATGTGTATGTGTTTGTGTGCTCATATACATATATGAATAAAATAAGAATGAGTATTGGAAAATGAATAGATAGAGTAATAAAATTGCCTAAGTATTTTAAAGGCCCCATAATTTCAATATTTATTTACATATTAATTATAGTTTCTATAAGCATCCCTATCCCAAACTTTAAACTCCATAAGTGCAGGGAGAATTCCCAGAGTTTGTCTAGCACAGAATAAGTCCCTACATTCATTAATTGAATGAATCACCTGTATTTCAGTCCCTGTGTGAAACACCATAGTATATTATTTCTCATTTTTGTCAGAACCTTATGAAGTATCGTTAACCTAAATAATACAAATTTTGTTATAAATGACAAAACTGAGATATAAAGAAAGTCCATACAACATTTCTAAGTGGCAAAGTTGGGAAATGACCTTTCTTCTAGCTCATGTATCATATATCATAAATATATCATATTATATAATATGTCTAGATTTGTGATTCAATAACATGATTGATCATCACTATTGCTCTAAAGTATGAGAAAGAACACATTAGGAATCCTGGGGTCAAATGGAGAGTATAAAGTGTCAGAAGGGGGAGAAATAGGGATCTACCATTTCCAGAGTGACATAATTAACATTAACACTCTTCCTAGTATAGTATTTCCAGATTTAGCAAATCAAAAATCCCAGGTAAATTTGAATTTCAGATAAGCAACAAATACTTTTTTTGTTATGAGTATATCTCAAAAATTGCATGGGACATACTTATACTAAAAACTGTTGTTTATCTGAAATTTAAACTTAACAGGGCATCCTGTATTTTATCTGACAACCCTATTCTGGTTTGATCTATAGGATAGTTTCAAGAGACAATGGTTAAAGATAATGGAAATGGAGTTCTGGTTGAAGAGGTAACTTACAGGTGGAACAAATTTGTATGACTGTCCTTTCAGTCACTCAACAAATATTTTGGGGCAGTTGTCCCATGCAAGGCACTATGAAGAAGGGAGAAATGTCTGGGTCCTAGTTTATCCTCCTTCAGTGCTTAGAGCCCAATAGAAGAGCAGAGGAATGTATTTAGGTTACAGCAATATTAGGCTGTGAGAGGTATGTGACTCGTTGCTGGAGAGAGTTAGTATGGCCTTAATACTGGGAAGGCTTCTCGGGGAAAAATTTATTCCAGTTAGGCATGACCCAGTGTCATTTTCCTGCTGCCACTTCACAGTCTCAGCTGCACACTCCCGCTGAACTGCTATCTCCCCAAATGCAAATGCAAGTCTGTACATATCCCTGCTCTTGCTTAAAATCCTTAATGTTCCCCATAACCTTTGAAATGATACCAAAACCTTCTGCTTGGGATAAAACTCAGTCTGATAGAGATCCTGTGTATTGTCCTAGCCTCATCTCCATTCTGCCTTGGCTATAAAGAAAAGTCCTGCTGGATCAGTCACGCTCTGCTTGTCTTCGTGCCTTCCCTCAAGCCGCTCATTCCCAGCTATGGCTTTGACTTTGCCTTACATGCTTAATTCCTACTCTCTTACTCATGGCTACTAGGTATGAAGCATCTTCTTTCTTTCTATCTATCTATCTATCTATCTATCTATCTATCATCTATCTGAACAACTCTTTACTATACACTTAAATTAATCCTCTAAGACTCTGTTGCTGAACCACACCTCTCCCTGCCTGCAGTCTTGTGAGCTATTAGCTTTCCTTTATCAGAGCTCCTATAAGCATGTGTGACCATTGACCATTTCCAGTCTGTCTTTACTACAAAGTGTGTTCTTTGAACATAAAGGTAGCATATTACTTTTGTCTGTATCTTCAGGATTTAACACTGTTACAGGCATGTAGAA
Organism: Panthera pardus; assembly: GCF_024362965.1. NCBI lineage: Eukaryota > Metazoa > Chordata > Mammalia > Carnivora > Felidae > Panthera > Panthera pardus. The sequence continues at coordinate 49,907,306 of NW_026526666.1, read as the reverse complement.
ATGACTCAGATATTTGTTATGTGGGATGAATAAATATTTTAAGGAGACTAGAAGCTCTTTGTAATAATGTTACTACTAATATCAATACCTATCATTTACTGAGCCAGATCTGTGTTAAGCATTTTATATTCATGCCTTCATTTGATATTCTCAGTGATTACATGAGGAAAGAATGTTTATAATCTCCATTTCACAGATGGGGAAACAGAGGTTAGACATGTAGGTAACTTGCCCAAGCTATTGGTGGAGCTGGCATTCAAACCCAGGAGTGACTGATGGCAGGGCTTATGGTCTGAACCACTACCTGCCTCTCAAATGCCTAAGACTATCATCACCTTCCCTAACAGTATCTTACTCTTTCCCTCATGGATTAAACTCACTTGTCACATCTGACCGCTCAAGAAAACCCAGCTGGGCCAAAGAAAACATCTCTGTTGGGAGAATCAGGGCTTATGCAAATATCCAGACTATGAGGAAGGCCTACGGTTTTCCTTTGTGCCCTGTTTGTAATAAATAAGCCACGGCAGCATGCTTAGGTCATTAAGAGATGATAGATGGAACCAGCCAAGCCATTGCTCTGCACTTGGCAAAATGGAACTGCTGATTCTCCATTTGTGGAGTAGGGTGGTGAAGGGATTCCATAGTCTTTACGTGCTTTAAGAAGATGATTGCCTATGGGAGGGGAAATATGATGTAGGAAATGCCTCCAAAGGGATTTATTGGGAATGTCATTACCACAGAATGCAAATGAGTGGCTGTCTAGTACTGGACCTGATGGGAAAGTGGTGCTGGAGATCTGAATACAAGTTTCTGCACTGCTGGGACCTCAGTGTCCTCCACCATAAAGTGGGATGAGGGGTGTCACATTAGATCAGGACTTCCCAGTGTATCCGGATGTATAGTAATTCTGTGGGGTTATTAGAAGGCATCATATGGTGAAAATTAGTTCATATTTTTTAGGAAAGGGACATGTCTGTTTACACAAGGTTTGTTGCTGTTTTTTGCTACAGGACTTCTCAGGGCCTTTATATGTTAATGTAAATTACTAATCTTCCAGAAGTCTCAGGCTCTGTTGAATTTCCATTTCACGAAACCACAGTTTTGTTTTTTTAATTTTTTTAATTTTTTTTCAATATATGAAGTTTATTGTCAAATTGGTTTCCATACAACACCCAGTGCTCATCCCAAAAGGTGCCCTCCTCAATACCCATCACCCACCCTCCCCTCCCTCCCACCCCCCATCAACCCTCAGTTTGTTCTCAGTTTTTAAGAGTCTCTTATTCTTTGGCTGTCTTCCACTCTAACCTCTTTTTTTTTTCCTTCCCCTCCCCCATGGGTTTCTGTTAAGTTTCTCAGGATCCACATAAGAGTGAAACCATATGGTAACTGTCTTTCTCAGTATGGCTTCTTTCACTTAGCATAACACTCTCCAGTTCCATCCATGTTGCTACAAATGGCCATATTTCATTCTTTCTCATTGCCATGTAGTACTCCATTGTGTATATAAACCACAATTTCTTTATCCATTCATCAGTTGATGGACATTTAGGCTCTTTCCATAACTTGGCTATTGTTGAGAGTGCTGCTATAAACATTGGGGTACAAGTGCCCCTATGCATCAGCACTCCTGTATCCCTTGGGTCAATTCCTAGCAGTGCTATTGCTGGGTCATAGGGTAGGTCTATTTTTAATTTTCTGAGGAACCTCCACACTGTTTTCCAGAGTGGCTGCACCAGTTTGCATTCCCACCAGCAGTGCAAGACGGTTCCCGTTTATCCACATCCTCTCCAGCATCTATAGTCTCCTGGTTTGTTCATTTTGGCCACTCTGACTGGCGTGAGGTGATATCTGAGTGTGGTTTTGATTTGTATTTCCCTGATGAGGAGCGACGTTGAGCATCTTTTCATGTGCCTGTTGGCCATCCAGATGTCTTCTTTAGAGAAGTGTCTATTCATGTTTTCTGCCCATTTCTTCACTGGGTTATTTGTTTTTTTGGGTGCGGAGTATGGTGAGCTCTTTATAGATTTTGGATACTAGCCCTTTGTCCGATATGTCATTTGCAAATATCTTTTCCCATTCCGTTGGTTGCCTTTTAGTTTTGTTGGTTGTTTCCTTTGCTGTGCAGAAGCTTTTTATCTTCATAAGGTCCCAGTAATTCATTTTTGCTTTTAATTCCCTTGCCTTTGGGATGTGTCAAGTAAGAGATTGCTACGGCTGAGGTCAGAGAGGTCTTTTCCTGCTTTCTCCTCTAGGGTTTTGACGGTTTCCTGTCTCACATTCAGGTCCTTTATCCATTTTGAGTTTATTTTTGTGAATGGTGTGAGAAAGTGGTCTAGTTTCAACCTTCTGCATGTTGCTGTCCAGTTCTCCCAGCACCATTTGTTAAAAAGACTGTCTTTTTTTCCATTGGATGTTCTTTCCTGCTTTGTCAAAGATGAGTTGGCCATACGTTTGTGGGTCTAGTTCTGGGGTTTCTATTCTATTCCATTGGTCTATGTGTCTGTTTTTGTGCCAATACCATGCTGTCTTGATGATGACAGCTTTGTAGTAGAGGCTAAAGTCTGGGATTGTGATGCCTCCTGCTTTGGTCTTCTTCTTCCAAAATTACTTTGGCTATTTGGGGCCTTTTGTGGTTTTATATGAATTTGAGGATTGCTTGTTCTAGCTTCGAGAAGCATGCTCGTGCAATTTTGATTGGGATTGCATTGAATGTGTAGATAGCTTTGGGTAGTATTGACATTTTGACAATATTTATTCTTCCAATCCATGAGCATGGAATGTTTTTCCATTTCTTTATATCTTCTTCAATTTCCTTCATAAGCTTTCTCTAGTTTTCAGCATACAGATCTTTTACATCTTTGGTTAGATTTATTCCTAGGTATTTTATGCTTCTTGGTGCAATTGTGAATGGGATCAGTTTCTTTATTTGTCTTTCTGTTGCTTCATTATTAGTGTATAAGAATGCAACTGATTTCTGTACATTGATTTTGTATCCTGCAACTATGCTAAATTCATGTATCAGTTCTAGCAGACTTCTGGTGGAGTCTATTGGATTTTCCATGTATAATATCATGTCATCTGCAAAAAGTGAAAGCTTAACTTCATCTTTGCCAATTTTGATGCCTTTGATTTCCTTTTGTTGTCTGATTGCTGATGCTAGACCTTCCAACGCTATGTTAAACAACAGCCGTGAGAGTGGACATCCCTGTCGTGTTCCTGATCTCAGGGAAAAAGCTCAGTTTTTCCCCATTGAGGATGATGTTAGCTGTGGGCTTTTCATAAATGGCTTTTATGATCTTTAGGTATGTTCCTTCTATCCCGACTTTCTTGAGGGTTTTCATTAAGAAAGTGTTTTGAATTTTGTCAAAGGCCTTTTCTGCATCGATTGACATGATCATATGGTTCTTATCTTTTCTTTTATTAATGTGATGTATCACATTGATTGATTTGCGAATGTTGAACTAGCCCTGCATCCCATGAATGAATCCCACTTGATCATGGTGAATAATTCTTCTTATATGCTGTTGAATTCAATTTGCTAGTATCTTATTGAAAATTTTTGCATCCATATTCATCAGGGATATTGGCCTGTAGTTCTCTTTTTTTACTGGGTCTCTGTCTGGTTTAGGAATCAAAGTAACACTGGCTTCATACAATGAGTCTGGAAGTTTTCCTTCCCTTTCTATTTTTTGGAATAGTTTGAGAAGGATAGGTATTATCTCTGCTTTAAACGTCTGGTAGAACTCCCCTGGGAAGCCATCTGGTCCTGGACTCTTCTTTGTTGGGAGATTTTGATTCAATTTCTTCGCTGGTTATGGGTGTATTCAAGCTTCCTATTTCCTCCTGATTGAGTTTTGGAAGCGTGTGGGTGTTTAGGAATTTGTCCATTTCTTCCAGGTGGTCCAGTTTGTTGCCATATAATTTTTCATAGTATTCCCTGATATTTGCTTGTATCTCTGAGGGATTGGTTGTAATTATTCCATTTTCATTCATGATTTTATCTATTTGGGTCATCTCCCTTTTCTTTTTGAGAAGCCTGGCTAGAGGTTTGTCAATTTTGTTTATTTTTTCAAAAAACCAACTCTTGGTTTCGTTGATCTGCCCTACAGTTTTTTTTAGATTCTATATTGTTTATTTCTGCTCTGATCTTTATTATTTCTCTTCTGCTGGGTTTAGGGTGTCTTTACTGTTCTGCTTCTATTTCCTTTAGGTGTGCTGTTAGATTTTGTATTTGGGATTTTTCTTGTTTCTTGAGATAGGCCTGGATTGCAATGTATTTTCCTCTCAGGACTGCCTTCGCTGCATCCCAAAGCGTTTGGATTGTTGTATTTTCATTTTCGTTTGTTTCCATATATTTTTAAATTTCATCTCTAATTGCCTGGTTGACCCATTCATTCTTTAGTAGGGTGTTCTTTAACCTCCATGCTTTTGGAGGTTTTCCAGACTTTTTCCTGTGGTTGATTTCAAGCTTCATGGCATTGTGGTCTGAAAGTATGCATGGTATGATTTCAATTCTTGTATACTTATGAAGGGCTGTTTTGTGACCCAGTATGTGATCTATCTTGGAGAATGTTCCATGTGCACTCGAGAAGAAAGTATATTCTGTTGCTTTGGGATGCAGAATTCTAAATAGATCTGTCAAGTCCATCTGATCCAATGTATCATTCAGGGCCTTTGTTTCTTTATTGACCGTGTGTCTAGATGATCTATCCATTTCTGTAAGTGGAAGTGTTAAAGTCCCCTGCAATTACCACATTCTTATCAATAAGGTTGCTTATGTTTGTGAGCAATTGTTTTATATATTTGGGGGCTCCCGTATTTGGCGCATAGGCATTTATAATTGTTAGCTCTTCCTGATGGATAGACCCTGTGATTATTATATAATGCCCTTCTTCATCTCTTGTTACAGCTTTTAATTTAAAGTCTACTTTGTCTGATATAAGTATGGCTACTCCAGCTTTCTTTTGACTTTCTGACTTTTTGACAGTGGCAGGATAAATAGTTCTCCATCCCCTCACTCTGAATCTGAAGGTGTCCTCAGGTCTAAAATGAATGTCTTGTAGACAGCAAATAGATGGGTCTTGTTTTTTTATCCATTCTGATACCCTATGTCTTTTAGTTGGCGCATTTAGTCCATTTACATTCAGTGTTATTATAGAAAGATATGGGGTCAGAGTCATTGTGATGTCCGTAGGTTTCATGCTTGTAGCGATGTCTCTGGTACTTTGTCTCACAGGATCCCCCTTAGGATCTCTTGTAGGGCTGGTTTAGTGGTGACGATTTCCTTCAGTTTTTGTTTGGGAAGACCTTTATCTCCACTTCTATTCTAAATGACAGACTTGCTGGATAAAGGATTCTCGGCTGCATATTTTTTCTGTTCATCACATTGAAGATCTCCTGCCATTCCTTTCTGGCCTGCCAAGTTTCAGTAGAGAGATGGATCACGAGTCTTATAGGTCTCACTTTATATGTTAGAGCACGTTTATCTCTAGCTGCTTTCAGAATTTTCTCTTTATCCTTGTATTTTGCCAGTTTCACTATGATATGTCGTGCAGAAGATCGATTCAAGCTACATCTGAAGGGAGTTCTCTGTGCCTCTTGGATTTCAATGCCTTTTTCCTTCCCCAGATCCGGGAAGTTCTCAGCTATTATTTCTTCAAGTACACCTTCAGCACCTTTCCCTCTCTCTTCCTCCTCTGGGATACCAATTATGCATATATTATTTCTCTTTAGTGCATCACTTAGTTCTCTAATTTTCCCCTCATACTCCTGGATTTTTTTTATCTCTCTTTTTCTCAGCTTCTTCTTTTTCCACAATTTTATCTTCTAGTTCACCTATTCTCTCCTCTGCCTCTTCAATCCAAGCCGTAGTTGTCTCCATTTTATTTTGCAGCTCGTTGATAGCATTTTTTAGCTCCTCCTGGCTGTTCCTCAGTCCCTTGATCTCTGTAGCAAGAGATTCTCTGCTGTCCTTTAACTGTTTTCAAGCCCAGCAATTAATTTTATGACTATTATTCTAAATTCACTTTTGTTGTATTGTTTAAATAATTTTTGATCAGTTCATTAGCTGTTGTTATTTCCTGGACATTTTTCTGAGGGAAATTCTTCTGTTTGGCCATTTTGGATAGTCCCTGGAGTGGTGCAGGACTGCGGGGCACTTCCCCTGTGCTGTCTTGAATAACTTGCATTGGTGGGCGGGGCCGCAGTCAGACCTGATGTCTGCCCTCAGCCCACAGCTGGGGCCACAGTCAGACTGGTGTGTGCCTTCTCTTCCCCTCTCCTAGGGGCAGATTCACTGTGGGGTGGCGTGGCCTGTCTGGGCTACTTGCACACTGCCAGGCTTGTGGTGCTGGGGATCTGGCATATTAGCTGGGGTGGATCGGCAAGGTGCACAGGGGCGGGAGGGGCAGGCTCAGCTCGCTTTTCCTTCAGAGATCCCCTTTGGTAGGGGCCCTGAGGCACCAGGAGGGAGTCAGACCTGCTGGAGGGATGGATCCACAGAAGTGCAGCGTTGGGTGTTTGCACAGTGCAAGCAAGTTCCCTGGCAGGAACTGGTTCCTTTTGGGATTTTGGCTGGGGGGTGGGCGAGGGAGATGGCGCTGGCAAGCACCTTTTTTCCCTGCCAAGCTGAGCTCTGTGGTCCGGGGCTCAACAACTGTCCCTCCCGTTGTCCTCCAGCCCTCCCGTTCTCCGAGCAGAGCTGTTAGCTTATAACCTTCCAGATGTCAAGTCCCACTTGCTGTTGGAACACACTCAGTCCGGCCCCTTTGCTTTTGCAAGCCAGACTCGGGGGCTCTGCTTGGCCATAGGGCCGCCCCTCCGCCCCGGCTCCCTCCCACCAGTCCCTGGAGCGCTCACCGCCTCTCCACCCTTCCTACCCTCTTCCATGGGCCTCTCATCTGCGCTTGGCTTTGGAGACTCCATTCTGCTAGTCTTCTGGTGGTTTTCTGGGTTATTTAGGCAGGTGTAGGTGGAATCTAAGTGATCAGCAGGACGTGCGGTGAGCCCAGCATCCTCCTACGCCGCCATCTTCCCAGGATCCCACCACGAAACCACAGTTTTGAAGACTTTATTATAGCGTAAGATTTCCCAGGACCAAGCTCTGGGGAATCCTTTACTAGATGGTAGTGGGGGGGTTATTTTTCTGAGAGCCGGACTGCTGCTTTCACTTGATAGGAAGCATCTGGGGTTGGATGCCAGATCTGATTTATCTTCTGGTAGGGGAGAGGACACACACAAATGTACTTTTTTGGTTTAAAAGGTCTTTCCCCATCTCTGTCCTCAAACCTTACTTAGTGCCTAAAATTGTGTCAGCAATAAACTGAGCTTTGCAATGTGCTTTTAAAGAGAGAATTTATTCCTACATTGAATACTAACATGGTACCACACATTTAACATATATTTAAAATAAATGATCTAATTTAATTTTCACAAGACCCCCACAATAATGGTTGTGCATATTGTATAGTAGATGACATTCACAGCTCTGCCTGAAATATACATATAATTATTTCCATTTAACAGATAATTAAACTGAAGTCCAGGGAGCATAAGTATTAGAATAGCTAGCAAGCATCAGAACCAGGATACAAGGCTAAGTCTCTTTTCCATTTTAGTACCAAGGCAAATTTCAATTCTTTCCCATTTGTATTTCTTTTGTTTGTTTGTTTTTGTTTTTGAATCAGGCAACCTAGATTAGTGGTAATATATGAATGAAAGCCTTGGTACTAATTCCAGACTTAGCTTTAGCACCTTTTTAATCAGATGAAGAACAAGGAAAGTTACTAAAATTTATGAAAATTTGCATCAGTTATTCATTTCTGCATAATAAACCACCCCAAAACTTAAAAGGTTAGAGCACAGACTTTTTGATTTGCTCATAGTACTTTTGTTGGTCTCACTTGGGACCAGTCACATGCAGCAGTTATAGTTCAACTGGGGCTGGAAGGTCTAGCACAACCTTGTTTTCATATGTGGTCATTCTTTCTGGCTTGCAATAGGATTCCCTGTATCCAACAGGCAAATATGGGATTTTTCACATGGTGGTGGTGGCACCATGTCTCTTTGAGAATTAGGCTTAGGAACTTCCACACCATTAGTTTCCCCATGTTCTGCCACTCAAAGCAAGTCATAAAAGTAGCCTAGATACAAGAGGCAGGAAATGGGCCCTTGTTCTTGGTGGAAGAAGCAACAAAGTCACACTGCACAGTGGCCTGTGGACAGGGATTATTGCACCCATCTTTGCAGATACTTGGCCACCATTTTGGCAAATAATTTTTAGAACACCTGCCTAGGTAATGCCCTATTTTCTGAGAACCTATCTCCCTGTTAATGGGGATCACTCATAAGAGCTGATTAGACAAGCGGTAGACCCTTAACCAAAAGGAGTCGATCCATTATGAAGTTGAGTCAACCAGATTCTTTTCCTAAGAATTTAAAATTGTGAAGCAAAGATACTAGTTAATGAGTCAGTGGTGCTGGAATCAAAAACTATTCCGTATAGCCATTTCTCCTCCACATTGATGGAGAAAAAAGATATGCCATTCATTCATTCATTCAAAAATATGTGCAGCATACCCTATCACATGTTTGGCACTGTTACAGACATTGGGTCCATTCTATTGAGTGAAAACAGTGAAAGCATATCCACATGAATGAGGAAATAACCTCCACGTGTTTCTAAATAGAGGATCTGGTTCCAGAAACTAGAGATGCCTGTCTATACATCCTGCTCTTGTCTGCTCCAAGTTGCCTCTAGAACTGTGTAATTAGTCTTTATTTTCCTTAAGCTGGTAGAAATGGGTTCTGTTACTTTGCATCTAAATGAATCTAGATTTCGTATTCTATTCAGAGAAGCTGCCAGTTACTTTCTGTGTTCAGAGAGAATATAACATTGGAACAAATTGTCTACTGTTCTGGGACTTTTAAGAATTAGTACCTGGGTGACATGGTCATTTGAGTTGAGTGACAGCAATACCTCAAGATGTCAGACAGATTCTTCTTTATTTTTATATAACAAAACACTTCTAAGTATTGTACATTTTTGCTCACTGAGCAAGAAATGACTTAGAAGAGAGAGTAAGCTTCTGATAATAATTATGTAGCCAGTTTTCCACTGATTATTTTTTGAATGCCTACTGTGTGCCAGGTACACATTCTAGGCTCATAAGCATCAATCAGCCTAATTGATGAAGGTCCCTGTTCTTACAGAGCTTACGGGCTAGCACATTGTTCCTAGTTAATGAAAAGTGAGAAAAACATAGAGATCGTTTTTAACTCTTTTGGTCTCTTTAGAAATAGATATTTCCTAAAATAGATATTGTTTAGAATAGATATTTTCTTAGTGAGAAATCCAATGGCTAATAATATATCTAGCTTTAAAATAAACATTATAGAGTAAACAAGTACAATGGAAAATGAAAAAACACAAATATTAAAAAGAATACAGTATTGTTGATATAATTGTTTTTGTGAAATATTTCACTGACTTTCCCTCTTCCAAGATTGAATCTATACTTCTGACCTGGTGAAGTGTTGAGCTGCATGCTGCATTGGGATAAAACTGGCAAAGTTAGGATTAATATATGCCATCTCAGGATTTGGAGCATTGTAACTCATGTACTATGTAAATGTTAGAGCTTAATTTCATTCTTATTAGTCCTGGGCAGTATTTGTTTCTCTTCTCACAATTATCACAGTTATTACAGGCTTAAATTAGTTGCTTCTTCTATCCTGCCCATAACTTTGCTAAAAATCGTCTATTTCACTTTTTAAAGTATTTATATTTTTAATGTTTATTTATTTTTGAGAGAAAGAGAGAGACAGTGTACGAATGGGAAAAAAGCAGAGAGAGAGGGAGACAGAATCTGAAGCAGGCTACAGGCTCTGTCAGCATAGAGCCTGACACGGGGCTCGTACCCACGAGCCGTGAGTTCATGACCTGAGCCAAAGTCAAACACTTAACTGATTAGTCCACCCAGGCTACCCTAAAAGTATTTTTTGAAATGAAGAATTTTAAATATTTTGGGTTATTTTTTTTTATATGGAAGTTGTTTTTAACTTTTAAAAAACATGGCTTCTTTTACAATAGTCAAAATGTTTCTTCTCAGATGACTGGATTTGATTCTTGATTCTGGGAGTTCAAACATTAATATCTTTTCTAAATATTGTATGTAGGTTCACATAAGAATATTTACTAAATTCATTGTCATAACAACCTTTCCAGGATATTACAGACATTTCTGCAACAAAGGATGAGAAAGAGAGAGAGAAACATAGATACACACACACACACACATAAATATGTGTATATTTATATTTGAGATATATATATACACATATATGTACATGTGCATGCATATATGTATGTATATATATATATATACACCTATGTATATATGTGTGTGTACGTATATATACACACATACATACATATATAAATATATAAATATATATATATATATATATATATATATATATATATATATATATATATATATTTATATTTGGTCTCTGATGTTCTTGCTGTATTTGTAGTCTGAGAAATTTTCCTCCTCGTGGACCCCTTAAAGGCTTAATCAAAACAGTTGTGCTTGCACTTGGTACTATCCCTTTTGCTCAGCCCACAGAAACATATGTGTACAATTAGCCCTATCTATCAGAAGACTTTATGCAGAGGAAGATATCGTGTACTAATCATTCAGAAGAAGGGAGGTAATACAGCTTTGGACCTAAGAATGTAGTTTTCAAAATATATAGATGGGTTCAGATCCAAGTTTGGCTACTTACTGGCCACATGACCTTTGACAAACTGCTTATCATCTCTGAGTCTCGAGTTTTCTACCTATTATGTGGCCACTTGAATAACATCTAGTTTAAAAGTTTATTGTAAGAAATAAATAAAATAAAGCAAGTAAAGCACAAGGCACAGAGTAAGACACTGTTGCTGCTAGTGTCAGATGATAGGACAGTAATGGGGGAAGGGGATATGAGTGAGTAGAACATAGACTTGTGGAACTTAAAGCAGGAAAGAACCTTATTAATCAGCTCTTCCAAGTTATTTTTTGTCAAATGAGTAACAAAGGCCCAAAAAGGTTAAAGGGCTCACCTAGACTCACCAAGCAAGGTGGTAGTGCTAAAACTCATATACTGATCTACAGTCAGAGGTAAGATGCTTTTCAACTGGTCTGTTCTTTTATTTTTCCTTCTCATAATAAGAAGGATGTATCTGTGATCATTATATTATATTACCTGAGTGACTTTGGCAGTAACTTCAATCCAGGGAGCTACCTGAAACTCTACCACTTAAATGTGGCTTTTTCAAGAAGAAACTTTTGTATCATTAGGATAAAAGGGAGTGCAGTGCTTAAAGAACAGACTCTATCCCTGACTCTATTAACTCTATTTGTATGCTTTCAAAAAGAAATTCTCTTGGGCAGATAAGAAGTTAGTACACTCAAAGGTAATACATAAATTTCCATGCTCAATAGTCAGGACTTGAGCAGGCTTGTCTGTGATGCAGCCCACACCATCCAGAGCTTTCCTCCAGCCTCTTAGCTCTTGTGCATTACTCATGGTTCTGAAAAACAGAGCAGGGCAGAACTTATTGCTCAGGGTAAAAATTCATCTTCTGAGGAGGCTGTTCTGAATAGAAATCTACCCCCTTCTATCCTACGATATACCTCCCTCTCAAGATGTCTTATGGAATCCGAGGAGGTTGGGGGACAGTGAAGGAAAGAGCAGTTAGCACTGCATTGTGTGGGCACCTGAGGCTCCCTGCTGGACCGGGATACTGAGTTCTCTGTGCTGAGCATCTGTACCTTATAAATAGATCCTTTAAAAAAATATGTCTATAACTTTCTTATGTGATGTTCTCATGAAAATATGTAGAAAGACAGAGACATAAAAAATTCATCTTAGTTTGGGATAGCAGCTCAGAAATGCCATAGCAATCAGCTGGTTAGTGTTACAGGCATGTCCTCCCATTATCTCTGATGGTGAAATGTTTGTTTAATCTGTTCTAGATTGCTAAGTCAAAGTGTTTTCAGGGGAAGGTCAAACAGAAAAAATTGTAATTTTGTAAGGTAAAAGTTAATTGCATATAATTAAGTTAGACATCACCCATAATTTATTAGAATTTATTTTTTAATTAAAAGTCTTTATTATATATGCCTGCTGAAGGAAATGGCAGAAGGCTATTTTACTATGATTCAAATAGCTAGGGAATGATTTTAGCCTCTGGGCCCCAAGTTTGTAGTCTGGCTTCCTCGAAGAGGATGAGACTCAATATGTAGATCTTTTGCTTCTGATGTTCTGGGAATGCATATATTTTGCCTTAATACTTATTTTAGGAATATTAATGAGTTTTAAGTTGCAGAGGCCAAATTATGATGCTTAATATTAATCATAATATTCTAACTGAATTGAAATATGATGGAGCAGAAAATATTTAAATTTGAGCCCTGATCTCTACCCACATTGACTAACATCATCTCCTTAAACAGAACAACTATGAATGGCCCTACGTGGATTTGTTGTTGTTTCTGCTCAGATTCCTTTTTTCTTTTTTTAATTCCTCTGTTCCCCTAATCGCTTAGAGTACCTTACCTGAGGTATCTTTGTTTATGGCCAGTTACAGGCCTTTGTGAATTAGATTGCTGTCTGGGAAAGGGATGTAAAATGAAATAAAGTTCATATAACTTGGTATATTTAAATCTCAAGCCTGGATATTCTTGTTGGAGCTGTGGTTCATGGAGTAACTAAGGAGACAAAGCACTCCCACCCCCTCTGGATAAGTATCAGCAACCTCTTCTCCAATCTGTTTTGTTATATACGTTGCCATGGTGTTAGAAGGCAGTGGCCTAGATAAAACATTGCAATACTGGGGCTCTTAGGAAAGCTTTGTGAAATCACCTCTCAGTCAGGCTTAGATTAGCAGGGGTCCGTGTCTAATTTCCAAGATCTGATGCATGCAATGCCAATGTTATCAATTGGCAATTAACAAAATTTCTAAAATGTCCTAAATGATCCCTGCTGTCTTTTACATTTCTAAAGGTCCCATATGTGCCTTGATTACAATACAATCTCTCTCTCTCTCTCTCTCTCTCTCTCTCTCTCTCTCTCTCTCTCGTCTCTGTATCTCTCCCTTCTCCCTCTCTCACATTTCTCTCTCTCTTATACATATTTATTGAGTACCACATATAGTACTGTGCTATAGGAGAATGGTTCCTGGTAACACAACCCTGCAACACATGTGTTATTTTCCTTTTCTTGTACATATTACACTTGAATGTTAGTTTGAGTACCATGATCAGGGTACACTGTCAGAGGGTTTGGCAAAGCCAGGTTTCAAGCCAAGTTCTATTTGACTTTCACATCCCCTTGCATTTTTCACTGTACCTGACTACCCAGAGGTCTAAAGTGGTCTGGTGATGCCTCCCAAAGCTTGACTAGGAGCTGACTTGTTAATAATTTGTAGATCCCAGGATCTTTATTGGCAAGGAAGTTGATAGTAAAATCTAAAGAAAACAAATGCCTAAGATGATTGATGGAATCCTATAAGAATCAGAAAACACCGAAGATCAAATAATTTTATATATCTATATAAAATATTTAATATAACTATAACTGTAACAACTATAACTATAACTATATATATATTCCATTAATCCAATAAACATTTTTAGTACTAGAGTGTCTTGGTCACACCCTGTCACTTAATTTTAAGTCTTAAAGAAATTATTCCCTTCTAAGTCCCATCTAAATTTTGAAGATGGTAATTCAGAAAGTTCAGACATGTATTATAAAACATTTAAAAAGCAATAAAATAGTTTGCTGGAGCGAAACCTTTTCAAAAACATTTGGCAAAAGTGATGAGATTGGAAGACCATCTTCTCTCTAGCATGTGGAACAAGAAAAAAAATCATAGTTTCACATTATGTATGATTGCTGTTTTCGTATTGAAGGAGATGTAGAGGGTAGGACTGGTATTTGTTGATCCCCTTAGGAGCCTAGGATTTTGTTATGCATATTCATACATGATCTCATTCAATGTTTACATTCTACAGATGAGAAATCAAAGGGGAAAACAGATATTCTCAGGTGAATAATTGGCAGCTTTTTGAAAGTAACTCATTGGATTTTCATCCTAATCTGTACTGGTCTACATCACTAATCTCTTGTACTCCCCACATGTAGAAATATGCTACTGTTTGCACTTTTTGTCTTATCTAAAAACTGAGCTCAAGTATCACTTCTTCTAGGAAGCCTTCCAAGACTAGTCTAGCCCACATGGATTTATCTTTCTCTCTCTTCAGAATTCCTATAGGGCTAGTTTTCAGAATTACAAATGTAGTTCACCTCACATTGCCTTAACTTTCTCACAAATTTAGTTCATTTCACATTGCCTTAAGTTTTTCTCTGTTTCATTAGAGTATGTCTCACCTCTCTGTCTAAGCTGGAATTTTCTGAGCTCTTTGAGAAGCAGTTCTACCTAGTGTTCCTTTTTTACTCCCTATTGAAGCTAAAAGCAGCTACTCCCAAACATACTCCTCCAATGTTTTTGAACACAGATGAGCCATGTTCCCAGAGTACCCAAGAAGAACTGGACATTGTCGTTGGATAACCATGTGTCTTTGGGACAGTCTCCTAATTTTCTTTCTGGGTTTCCAGTGCTCACTTCTAAAAGCAGGTTGCTTAATTAATCCAACTTCATGGCAAAACTTCTCAATTTTATGAGTTGCAAGAGATGCCTGTCAAAAATTTCATATTCTTGTTGCCTTAACCCTATTTTTATGACCTACCAGGACAAAAAGGGGAGCTAGGAATCTGAATTTTTAGCCATTTCCCTGGGTGATCCTATGCAAATGGTTTGGGGACCACACTTCAGTGTTCGCTGCTGAAAAGAAATGGTTACTAAAGTGGACAAGATTGGAATAACCTAGGATGCATGAAAATAACATAGATTTCCAACTCTCACCCCAGACTGATGGAATAAGAATCTTTGGAATAGACAGGAGATGGGACTTGAATCTGTATTTCCAAAAATTTCTGCAGGTGATTTTGAAATAACCATCTTTTTATTATTTTTTTCCTACTACAAAAGTCTTATTATTTCATTTGATGCTAAAGTTTGGGAAAAGGCTACAAGGTGGTTAAAAAGCTGCCTAGTGGCTGCAGAGAGAGGCTCAAGCAGAAGCTCTGACACCACTGGAATGCAGAGGGACCCCTCAAAGGCTGCTGAGCTCCAGAGGCTTCTAGACGTGCTTGGAGGTGAGCCTTTCAAAGAGATACTTACCCAGCCCAGCCTGGGAATTGGCCAGCCTGCGAAAGTTAGTCAGGTAGATAAGTTTCACCTGCTCTCTAGGAGCTAGGTGAAATGACTGGGAAATGGCTCTCTAGGAAGTCACAGAGATAGGAGTCTGTGCAGATCCAGAAAGGCCTGGTTCAGGTTCTTCTCCAAGGCCGTGGCAGCTTCCATGGCATCCATAGTTTTATCCCACTCATCTGGGTGCAACTTCTGCATGCTCTGAGGAGATTGTGTCTTCAAGACACTCTGGGCACCCTCCACAGTCAATCCTCATCATCAAAATAGAAGCCCAGTGAGAAGTAATTGTAGGAGGCCCATGGATGCATGCTGAATGGGCAGTTCACAGTGGCCTCCACACTGATGAAATAATTCTGACAAATTTAGGAGCTCATAGTTTGTTAGAAACGAGAAGCTAATAACAACAACCAAAATATGGTTTCAGCTGGCCCTCAAGGTTGCAACTGAATAGGAGTTTGGAGGGT
This sequence comes from Panthera pardus, assembly GCF_024362965.1. Lineage (NCBI taxonomy): Eukaryota > Metazoa > Chordata > Mammalia > Carnivora > Felidae > Panthera > Panthera pardus. The sequence continues at coordinate 49,891,517 of NW_026526666.1, read as the reverse complement.
GGTCAGAGGCTGGAAGAAGGGGAGTCCCCAGGTGTGTTTGCTCTAAATAGTGTTGATTTAAGAGACAGATTCGTGGGATCCCCAGGCATACTCTGAAATAACTAGTCTTATTGCCAACTTTCAGGAAGTTATTTTAACTGTTTTCCTATCCTGCTTCATTAGCATCAGATTCTTGGTTCTACATCTGCAATTTTGACACCTTCTGCCAGGCCTCTGACTATATCCCATCACTCTCTCTCTCTCTCTCTCTCTCTCTCTCTCTCTCTAAGGGTTGAGAAAATGCCTAAGGCTGCACTGCCATTTTGGAAAAAAAAAATTTCCCCTAGGAGACAAGCACATTTCAAGTACCATCCTGAGCTAAATTCTTGATTTCAGCAATAAATCTCTTTAAAAATTATGAAGAAAAATGGCTTAGTGAAACTACTTAAAATTTCATAAAATTTATCCTACATGACTAAGCTGTTGCAGCCTTTTGTATCCAGTTTAACCCACATGGAAGATGTTAAATCACCATATTAAAAACACAATCCAGCAGTTAAATAGCATGGCAGTTACCATGGAAATGTGCCAAACACAGGTGGGTTGACAGTGTGTGTAGGGGGTATTATGGAGGGAGATAGATTATAGGTTACTTGAGAACTGCTCTGTCCCATTTTTGTATTTAAATTATTCATACAGTCAACCAATTTAAAGAGAGGCAGCTGGGCTTTTCAAAGTGTGGTCTTCTATCACTCTACCTGGTCAGACAGTTGGCAGGAGTTGTTTAATTATTTAATTGCTATAAATGCAACCAACTGTACCCTTTTGGTAGAAACATGGTTATTTCTTCCTTCAATTAGAATTCCTGATTTTTCATACATAGTTTTTTTGGATGTAATAACAACCACAATACCAACTATAATTTGTAGTTGTAAAATCCAAATACATTCCATTTCTGCAAGGCCCTAGGTGAATGGAGCCCTGCCTACCTCTTTGATGTCACCTTGTACTAACAGTTCCCTGTTTACCCTGTTCTAGCTACACTGGATTGCCTGTTCCTCAGATATTCCAACTTTGTTTTTTCACATGAAGGATTGTTGTAGGCTGAATTATATTCCTCTCAACATTCATGTATTGAAGCCCTAATCCCCCAGTGCCTGAGTATGTGATTGCATTTGGAGATAGGGTCTTTAATGAGGTAATTAAGTTAAAATGAAGCCATTAGGGTGGGCCTTAACCCAATATGACTGGTGTCCTTATAAGAAGAGGATACTAGAACACAGACACAGAGGGAAGACTATATGAAGACACAGGGAGTCAATCCTATCTGTAAGCCAAGGAGAGAGGTCTCAGAAGAAACAAAACTTGCCAACACCTTGATTTTGGACTTCTGGCTGCCAGAATTGTAAGAAAATTAGTTTTTGTTATTTAAGCCACCTGATCCCTGGTCCTTTGTTATGGAAGCCCTAGCAACTAATACATGGATGTTTATACTTCCCTCTTTGTGCATGAAATGGACTTCTCCCAGATCTTCCAAGGGCTAAATATTTCTTTGACATTCAAATCTCATCTCAAAGATCACCTCCTCAGAGACACCATGACTATCCTAAATTTTGCCCTGCCCCAATAACTAACTGAAGTGAAAACTGGAGAGGAGGATGGGACTAAATTTTCAATCAAGATTGTGTTAGTTCAAATAACACAGTCCTAAGCCGATTAACCCATGCCATTGCCCTAGTTACAGGAATTTGTTCATTGGCAGGGTGCACAGCATAGGATTTTTGTTCAATGATTATGGGAAGTGACTGCCAGGGAAGCCTATCTGGTACTCCTGGCAGCCATTTTGTGAACAATAAGAACTGCCTGAAGATGAGGCAGACATACAAAGGAAAGCCGACAGACAGAGAGAAGAATGATAGACAAAGCCAGGTCTTTGAGTAACCATGCTTAATTCTTACTCTATCATCAGGCTTTAAGTTACCAATAAAGCTCCTTTATTATCTAAGCCAATTTTATTTGAGTTTCCTGTTCCTTGCAATGGAAAGCATACTAAAGGATGCACTTACTATCCCATTATTATATTTTAGCTTCTCTGCTCTCTCTCTCTCTCTCTCTCTCTCTGCTCTCTCTCTCTCTCTCTCTCTCTCTCTCTCTCTCTATATATATATATATATATATATAGCATATATAACCCATATATGTATATATATAGTGGAATTTGTCCTATACACTTATTATTCTGCTACAATCAGGCTCTGTGAAAGCAGATAGCCTGTCTCGTTCTCTTTATTTGCAACATGTAGAACAACCTGTCACATATCTGATGCACACAAAATATTTATGTGATAAATACTATCATATTAAGTATGTCAGATACTATTGCCAAGTGCTTTATGTGTATTATGAGTTTCCTTCCCCACCCACTAGAATGTGAGCTTTATGAAAATGGAGACTTGTTTTATTCATTGTTGTATGGACCTAAAACAATATAGAGGACTCAGTTAATACTTGCCTTGGAATGAATGAATTGTAATGCCATTCTTATTCTTATTTCACAGATGAGTAGGGAGCTTAATATAAAAGGGAGAAAAAAGCCTAGTCTTTTGGACTCCAGGCCCATAATACTGTAATGCCTCATGATGAGATAGCTTACAGATTGAAACAACTATAAAAGTGAGTATTAAAATTGTCAAAGAAGACTTTCTACCCAAACACAGTTAGATTCATTACTCATACTAGTCAACTTCTAGTGGCACATTTGTAAGTCTGCATCATAATTACTCATGGAGATTATTAAAAATAATAATAATGTCTGGTTTTGATTTGTATTTCCCTGATGATGAGTGATGTTGATACGACCTCACACCTGTAAGAATGACTAAAATTAACAACTCAGGAAACAACAGATGTTGGCGAGGACGTAGAAAAAGGGGAACACTTTTGCACTGTTGGTAGAATGCAAACTGGTGTAGCCAGTCTGGAGAACAGTATGGAGGTTCCTCAAAAAATTAAAAATAGAGCTACCCTACAACCCAAAAATTATACTACTAGGTATTTATCCAAAGGGTACAAAAATGCTGATTTGAAGGGCCATATGCACCCCAATGTTTATAGCAGCATTATCAACAATAGCCAAATTATGGAAAGAGCCCAGATGTCCATTGACTAATGAATGGATAAAGAAGATGGGGTGTATGATATATATATATAGTAGAATATTACTTGGTGATCAGAAGGAATGAAATCTTGCCATTTGCAACAACAGAGTTGGAACTAGAATGTATTATGAGAAGCGAAATAAGTCAGAGAAAGACAAATACCATATGATTTCACTCATATGTGGAGTTTAAGAAACACAACACATGAACATAGGAGAAGAGAAGGAAAAATAAGATAAAAACAGGGAGGCAAACCATAAGAGACTCTTAAAACCAGAGAACAAAATGAGCGTTGCTGGAGGGTAGGTAGTTGGGGGGGATGTGCTAAATGGGTGATGGGTACTGAGGAGGGCACTTGTTGGGATGAGCACTAGGTGTTATATGTAAGTGATGAATCACTAAATTCTACTCCTGAAACCAATATTACACTATATGTTAATTAACTTTGATTTAAATAAAATTTTAAAAAATCAATAAATTAGATGTAACAGTGGGAAAGTAAATATCTGCAGGGATTAAACTTATTTGAACATCAAGTAGTAAAAAATAAAGTGCTGAAAATACCATAAGTCTTTAATTCCTTGGTAAAAGTTTTTTGTCAATATTTTAGTTTGTCCAAAGAGATATGGAGCCCAGGTAAAGGTAGTTTTAAAAGCATAATAGGTTATTCTAATGCACAAGTGTTGAGAATCACTGTTGAATTATAAAATGGCTTATTCTGCTAGTGAGACAATTGTGCTATCTGAAAAGTGCTAGAGGGGCCAAGGAAGAAGCTTCCTCAGTCACCTTTGCATCAGCAATGGCTAGTCCATTCAGTAATAGCAATACCACTGCTATTACAATTCCAAATAATGATAATGAAATCTAATCTCTCTGAACCAGGCACCATACTAAGTTATACATATTCTCCTGTTTAATTTTCTAAGCAATCTGTGGTGGTGATATCAAAATGATCTTTTGCATTTTTAGATGAGGAAACAGAGGATCAGCCAGGCTAGCATTTTTGCCCTGGGTCCCACACTAAATGTGTGAAGCAGATTGTCTTCTTATTCTAACTCTCATCTTAACCTCTATGTAGTATTCCTTCTTGGAGATCCTCAATTAATGCTTTTGGAAGGCAACAATTGACAGTAAGGCAAGAAGAAAGGTAGAAAGATGCAAGAAGAAGAAAGGATGAAGGGAAGGAACAAGGAATGAGGGAGAAGGAACAGGAGAAGGAGGTGAGGGAATACTGATGCTATGAAAGTAGAAAAACAAGTAAACTCTGAACTCAGACCTGCCTTTTCCTCAAAGGATACAGTGATGTATCTTAGGTCTCTGTTATCTTTGGGTTTCCTGGCTTCTAGAACTTGCTGGAACACCACCTCTTCCTCTCTCCCTAAGGAGGAATGCCAATATGGAAAGGTCAAGTTCAAATACATTATTAGGGAATGGTGGTTGGGGAATATTTGGTGTGCTGAGCAAAGAGACTAAAACTCAGTTTTCTGTGGGGAAATTCTTTTTTTGGGGGGGGGGTCTCTTATCAGTTTTTCTCTTGCCTTCTCTGAGTTTAACATGGGGAAATGATGAAATATTACCTTCCTGCAATACACCTAATAGAAAAAAAGTGGCTGAGCTGGCACTAAACCATTATGGTCAAGTTTGGGGGAAAAGGAGGAGGATTTGGCCAGCTGCCCTAGGTTTTAGGGAGAAAATTTCTGTTTTTGGATTTATCTTTCACTGTCTGTTCTCACCACTGACTGAAGTAGTAATATTTAGAGGACCAAGATTAGAATGTTGGCCTGGAGTAAAGTGCCAACGAGGCCATAATCTTGCTTTTGATCTGGGCCTCCTAGATCTGCCCACTGTAAGCTGAATTTGTCCCCATTCTTGTACCTGTTACAGCTCAACAATGCAGGAGTTCCCATTTGGGGTCAGAGACCAGTGTCCCACAGGATAGTAAAATGTGCACATGTGCTTGGAATATCCCTTCTACATATCTGATTTTAGAATCTACATTAGCAACATACAGCTAGTCACAAAATTCACAAATCTTGGGCCCTCGTCAAATGTCACAGAGTCCCCTCCCACCTCAAGCTAACAGTAAGGAGAGTTCTACCTAATCTTGTGAGTACCTAGCACCAATGACTCCCAAAGTTTCTTGGGGGCTCAGAAACACTTGGGAGACGGCAGCTTTCTATGCAGAACTTTACCTGCTTCAATCAGGAAAGCTTTCCTAAGCCCCAAGTCTTTCACTCTGTGAAAAAATGATGCTAGTATTTAACCTTAATGAGAAACCAGAGCAAGAAAGAATTATGTATGAAAGCATAGCCTTCAGAATCAGACATACCTAGATTTTATTCATGGTAAGTTATTTAACATTAGGTGCAGATAAGAGTTACCTAACATCTGCAAATCTCATTTCCCTATCTCTGTTGGTCTTCACAATAACCTCATAGGGATTTGATGATTAAATGCCAACAGTCCATATACTAAGATGCAGTTATTCATTAGAAGTTTTTGTGAAGTCACACACCAACCCAAGAATTAGGTCTGAGGGTTTTGATTTTAAGTCGCACTCCCCCCATCAAATCCTGTAACTTTGGCCTCAAAGGGCTCAACGTGTTGTATGTTGAGTTCTCCAGGAAGTAGACTCTGAGATGTAGGTTAGTGTATGATATGTTTGGATGGGAGAATCCTTGGGCCCAATCCCTGAGAAGGGGAAGGAAGGAAAGAGGATTGAGCAAAGGGAGGGGTCAAGCTGCAAAGCAGACTGAGAAGCTTCAGCTGACACCACAAGAAGCTCTAGACTAGAGTGGTGGTCAGAACTGTCCTGCACTGGGCAAAAATGACTAGGTTTTTATATCTGTCTCAACGATCATTGGATGCGGCTGTCCCTGGGAGTACTTGACCTTGGGCAAGGTGTCTTTCTGCATCCAAGGCAATCTTTGAAGGGACTGGCAGCTGGAGTGTGTCTGCTGGGAGCACTCTCCACAGCTTAGCAACAAGTGCTCTTTGAAGAGGGATTTGGGTGGACCATCCTCATGTTCATTATACCATATCCCTACCATACTGATGCATAATGATAGCTATCTCTTGGTTTCCTGTGTGCCAAGCAATGCTCTGCATATATCCATCTCCTCCCTCCGTTCTGTCTCTCCCTATCATCTAAACTGAGGGAAAAATTAACTGAGTGAATTACTCAAGATCAGCCACCTGGTAAGTAATAGAGTATCTTTTGAAATAAGATAGACTAGCTACAGTGCTCACACTAACACTCTTAAACACTGCTGTAATCTATCTATCAGTGACCTGAGTCTCCAAAGAGATCTGCTTGTCCTGTCAGCCACAGCTGTATATTTCTAGTAGAGTGGTTATCACATGTGGTGTCCAGATAGCAACATCAGCATCTGAAAATTTGGTAGATATGCAAATACCCTGGCCTCACCTAGATCCAGAATCAGAAACTCTGGGAGTAGGGTCCACAATCTGTGTTTTTACATGTCCTTTAGAATATTCTCAAGCTTGAGAACCATTGCAGGTACAATACCCCCAAAAAGGACTTACCATCTCTCCTAATAGCTTTTCTGTTCCGTCTTCCTTTTAGCTACCTAAGTGGCATGTCCCTCTGCATGCAATTTTGTCCTTTCCTGGTCATTGATTTCCAGCTGTGAGTACCTTCCCCTGCTAGCTTTTATATTTGAAATGGAGGGTTCCCCATTGTATGATTTTGCTGTCTTCCTCTCTCAGCCTTAAGGGTAGTGCTTGGTTGATTTTATTTTTTATAGTTTGATGTTATCTCAAGGCAACGTTTGTAACTCAAACCAAGTATATTATTTGTTGGCAAGGCAAAGAACCCATTCAAATCTTAGCCCCATGGCTCACCACCAGGATGCCCTTGACCAAGTTCAAATTCATCTTTATATTTCAATGTTGTTATCTGCAAAAATGAGAGTAAAAATACTTGTTTCACGGGGTTGCTCTGCATATTTATTTAGATCATTTATTTAGACAACTACTTAGGTTCTGACACATAGAATATGTTCCAAAAGGGATTTGTCTAAAACTTATGTGGATGCCCTTTTCCCTTTACCCTCTCAGGTATCTTTGAAAGACCAGCTGGACTAAGAATCAGTAGCCCATAGATAAATGGTATCTTCATGCTATGTAGAGTGTCCTACTCATCCATTCTTCTTACTCTCCCCAAGAAAAGTATTTGTTGAAATATTTCACATTTTTTTCTAAAAATTTCCTATGAGAGTGCCTGAAATATATAGGTACTCCAGTGGATTGGGTGAATTTCAATCTGTATATTTTTGTTCACACAAACACACATACACCCTAAGCTGTTGTAACAAATCTTTACATAATCATACTATGAGTCTAATAACAACCCTATAAGATAAATACAGACTCCTTTATTTTAATGATGATAAACTCATTAATAGTGGTTAACTATCTTGTCAGATATCACATACAGTTAATAAGGGGAAAAAACCACAATGTAGCTCAGAATATTATTTTAGTCTTGTTTTCATTATAAATGCCTCCCTCAAAGAATTTTGATTTGAAGTTAAATTAATTCTTTTAACTGAGAAAGATGTTTAGGTGTTGCTGATAGATAAAGGCAGTATCCAGATAATGACTTTCACCATTTCTAATCAGAGCATTATGAAAGTTTTCTCTGTGGATTGCAGTTGAGAATCCTGCAGAGAAAAATTTATGTGATCGACAGGGTCCAAGAAGACTATAAAGTGGAAGAAGCTGAGAAGTTATTAAAATACCAAGGGATTATTATTTAAACCTAAACTAAGGAACCTATGAATGGAGAGAAGGATGAATTAATGTCTCCTGGAAATGAGTGAGGAGTGAGGCCCAGTAATATCCTGGGAAGAGCTAATTGTGGAATAGTACCCAAATAGGAGCCACAAGTTTTCTAGAGGTTGACATTGAAGACCCAGCCAGACTCCACAGGGGTCTTGATCCACTGAAGTTCTGGCTGAGCTACTATATTCTAGAAGTCAATTCAAATAGGAAAGATTATAGTAGCGGTTATCAACATTGGCTGCACATTATGATCATCTGTGGAGATTTAAAAAAATTCTAATGCCCAAGCCACACCTAGATAAATTAAGTCAGAATCCTTAGGGGTGGGACCCAACCACTAGTATTTTTTGAAGCTCTCCATAGGATGATACTATATAGCTAAGGTAAAAAGCCACTATTCTGGAAGTTAAAATGTTTTCTTCTCTCTTTCTCTTTTGTTCCTTTGTATAGCTTATCTTCATTCCTCTCTCCCTTCTTCTCATTCTTCTTTTCATTCTTTTAAAAAAATATGCCTGAGGAACATATTATTACATATTATTCCCATATTATTACATGGGAAGCCATGTGATACATAAATAGGATGTGATTTGTGTCCCTGTATTACTTTCATGCATCATTCTAACAAATGAATGCAAATGCATTTGTTTATTGGCTAATAGTTCTGTATTTCAGAAGTCTGGTACAGTGTGAATGGGTTCCCTGCTCAGGATATCTGGAGGCCCAGGAATACATCCACTTTCAAGCTCATTCAGGTTGTTGGCTGATTTTAGTTCCTTGGGCTTGTAGAACTGATTTCTCAGCTTCCTTGCTTGTTATCAGTTAGGGGCTCTGCTCAGTACTTAGAGGCCTCTCCTATTTCTCTCCTGGTGCCCTCCATCTTCAAGCTGGCAATGGTGCATTGAATCCTTCCCATGTTTGAATCTATGATTTCACCTGGAGTAAACTTTTAGCTTTAAAACGATTCATATGATTTGGTCAGGACCGCTTAGATGATTTCCCTATCTTAAAGTCAGTTGATTTGGGACCTTAATTACATTTGTGAAACTCCTTTCATAGCAACACCTAGGTTAGCATTTGATTGAATAACTGGGAGAAGGTTTGTGTACATATAGGACAGGAATCTTGAAAGCTATCTTAGAATTCTACCAAAGTCCACAGGGAGTTTACATGTAGGGAAGTAGTCTTAGAACCCCACATAAAACAATAGAGGATGACAACAGATACAGGGAATAGAAGTGGTACTTGTGAATAATTGTAAGAGTATATGACTCCAGGGGATACACGCAGAGGGCCAGAGCTGGCTTCCTATTCAAGGTCATACTTGAGCCCATTCACATACTTGATAAATTATTTATTGAACCCCAACTTGTATGTCAGGCTGTGAACGAGTTTTGAGAGATGAATAGTTAATTTTCCAGGTGAACAGGAGAATGAATTTACTATCCTCAATGGAGACACCATATGAAAAAGCATGGGTCTAACAAGTAATAAAGAAGGTGGTATTTAATGGATGAGATGCTGTTCAATCCTGCTAGAACATAAAATGAATATGTGGGGGAAGTGCCTGGAGATAAAGCCAGAGTGAGCCAAGGACCTAACTTACGAGAACCAATGGAGATTTTTCCTAACTTTGTTGAGGTATGTTTAAAGTACCATAAAAGTGCAATAAAGTTCACGTGTATAAAGTGGACAATTTGATGAATTTTGACGTATCAATACACCAGTGAAACCATTACCACAATCAAGAAAGCAAATATATTCTATTAGGGCAAGAGAAAACTACTGGAGTAATAGAAAATGTTTGATAGAAAATGTAAGTAATCTGTCTCTTACCCACTCTGTCCCAGGCAACCACTGATTTGCTTTCTATAGCTTACACTAGTTTCCATTTTCTAGAATGTGATACAAATAGATCCATATAGTATGTACCCATTTGTACTTGGCTTCTTTCACTCAACATAATGGTTTTGAGGTTCATCTGTTTGTTGCAAGTTTCTGTAAGTCATTCATTTTTATTGCTGAGTACTATTCCATGGCAGTATATAAATATATCACAGTTATTTATTTACCTTTGATAGATATTTGTGCTATTTCCAGTTTTTGGCTACTTAATAAATACATCATTTAAATTTATTTTATAAATTATTTAATAAAGCTGCTATGAACATTCATGTATTAGTCTAGATAGACATGTTTTTATTTCTAAGTCAATACATAGTGATAGAATATGTGTCATAACTTTTTATCTTTTAATTGTTTTACTTTTAACTTTTTAACTCTTTTAAATTGAAGTATAGTTGACACACAGTGTTATAAGTGTTCTTGATGTGTTCTGAATATAAGTTCCTTCTTTTATATATGTGTTGTCAATATTTCACTAGTGTGTGGCTTATGGTTTCACCTTCTTTATGATGTTTTGAAGTGCAAAAGTCTAGTTTTTTTGTTTTTTTTTTCTTTTTGGTTTGTACTATTTGTGTTATATCTGACAAACCTTTGTCTATTCCAAAATCACAAAGACCGTCTACCCTGTTTTCTTCTAGAAGTTATATTATTTTTGGTTTTGCATTTAGGACTATGATCCATTTTGAGTTACTTTTTTTGTGCATGGTATAAGACAAGGGTCAATTTTTTAAATTATTATCTTTATTATTTTTCTAAATTTACATCCAAATTATTTAACATATAGTGCACTAATGATTTCAGGAGTAGAATTCAGTGATTCATCACTTACATATAACACCCAGTGCTCATCCCAACAAATGTCCTCCTTAATGTCCCTCGCCCATTTAACCTACCCCTCACCAACACCCCTCTCCAGCAGCCCTCAGTTTGTTCTCTGTATTTAAGAGTCTCTTATGATTTGTCTCCCTCCCTATTTTTATATTATTTTTGCTTCCCTTTCTTTATGTTCATCTGTTTTGTATCTTAAATTCCCCATCTGAGTGAAGTCATATGGTATTCATCTTTCTCTGATTTATTTTGCTTATCACAGTATACTTTAGTTCCATCCACATTCTTGTAAATGGCAAGATTTCATTCTTTTTTGATTGTCAAGTAATATTCCATTGCATATATGTACCACATCTTCTTTATCATCCATTCATCAATGGACATTTGGGCTCTTTCCATACTTGGGCTATTGTCAATAGTGCCGCTATAAACATTGGGGTGCATGTGCCGATAAGGGTTAATTAAAAAAATATTTATATCTAGTTTATTTAGGATGATTTCTTGAAGACTTTTCATTTCTCATTAAATTGTTTTGGTAACTGTTGAAAAATCAATTAAGCAAATAAATGTGGGCCACAGAAGAGTTTTAAGGAGAAAGATTATGTTCCATACACTTAAAAATCACTTTTTTCATTAATTCTTTCCATAAATATTTCTGAAAATTTTGCAATATGTCAAAGCATACCACAGGTAGAGTCTCACCTGCATTTCTGTCTTCAAAACTAGAACAGAGTCTAACCCACACCAGATCCTTGGAAGTGTTTGTTTAACAAAAAGGAAAGACAAAATAAGATACAGTCTTTACCTTCAGGTTTCTAAGAGTCTATAGTAGGAAGAAAGATCTTTGGTGGGAGTGGGTGAAGCTACAGGCAAAGAGATGATTGAAAGTAAATAGAGACCTCTAGGTAAAGAGAATATGGGAAGGCATTGAGCTAGGGTAGTGATAGTGAAAAGTGACAATGAATTCAAGAAATACAGAGAATGGTAACTGATAAGAAGAAGTTTAAGATGTTTCCCAGATTTGCAGCTTAGAATATACAAAGGCTGGGGTGCCTGAGTGCCTCAGTTGGTTGGAGCGTCTGACTTCAGATTAGGTCAAGATGTCACGACTCGTGACTTCAAGCCCCACATCAGGCTCTGTGCTAACAGCTCAGAGCCTGGAGCCTGCCTCAGATTCTGTGTCTCCCTCTCTCTCTGCCCTTCCCATGTTCGTGCTCTGTCTTTTTCTTTCAGAAAATAAATAAACATTAAAAAATTAAAAAAAATAAAATACAAAGAATGGAGTAGGTTTAGTAGGGTCAGAAGCAGGGATCCATACATCTGTCTGAGTGCCCTTGGACAGAAAAGGGAGTACAACCTATCTCCCGCCTTCAAAGAGTTTATTGCCCTCATAAAGGATGGAGACCAGTGCATAGAGAAGATGAAGCATGTGCAAAGAAAGGGATCAGTGAGAGATGATGGGAAAGTAAAGAGGAGACTGTGTGGAAGAAGTGGTATTTAAATAAGACCTCAGAGGAAGATGAAGATTTACATTGTTTGAAATGATTGGAGAACATTCAGGCAAAGGGAACAGTGTGGGTTAAAGCAGAAGGGTGTGCCTGTAAATGGCATGTTTACAGGTCAGTGAGTGGTATATTATGGGTACATTGCAGGGCAATGTGGGTTTAGTGGAATTTGAGGCTGAAAGAAAGGTTAAGGCCAAATGATTGTGATATTTTCAGGTACCTGGTTATAAAACACCTATTGTTTGTCAGGTCCTATGTTAGACTCATCTGACAGATGAGCAAGATTTGGTCTCTGTCTCTAAGAAATTCATTCTTTAGTGAATTCAAAAACCCAATAAATAATGTTAAAGAAGCTAAAATATGCAACAAGGACCTATCGAAAATGGAAGGCACAAAGTAAGGAGTAACTTACTCTGCATTTATAAATCAGGGTATCTTCACTCAAGAATATTTTAAAGGGCCAGGAATATTTCTGGAGGGCATGGGTAGAGCTTTCCAAAAAAGGCTTTCCAAATAGAGGCAGCAGCATGAGAAGTGTAGAAGCAAGTGTGCTCATGTTTTGTGCATCTCTCTTATTCCTTTCATCATTGCTTCTAGCTAAAGAAAATCACAATCCTAAAATCTGAGGTTGGGGCCAGTCCAGTCTCAACTGGGTTAATTTAATCTACCAAGGACCATAGAGTCCTTATTGCAGTGTCAGGTGCTGGCCAGTCTTTAATGATGAAGCCTACTTTATTTCTCTTTGTATTTATTTTTTGTGTAAATCTGCCTCAGAAATCTTAGATGAAAGAGTGAATTTCAAGGTAAGATTCAGGGTCTCCTGCATTCCCATAAAAACTTCATTCACCCCTAATTATTTGGAGCGCAGGATTTAGTTCTGCTCCAGGCAGACAAGCTTTTGATTGGAAATGCTAAATTTCCAGAGGTTTCTACAAAGTTATTTGTTGTTTTCTTGGCTCAGTGGGCTCTTCTTATCGCCTGTCTCACAGCTCTGCAGTGTCTTGCATTCTGATAGTAAGAAGCCTTAGGGGGGACAATGCAGGTGTTTGGAATTTCAAGTGATTCAGCATCACTGGGGACATGACGTACTAGAAATGACAATCTCTCCATTTCCACCTGCCAGAAACTCGGGGACCAATAGCAGCCTCTCCAGTTCATGAATATGATGAATAGCTTTGTGCACACCAGGCTATTATCTTAGAGTAATTCAGGCTGAGAAGATACTTTCTAAATAAAAGCTTGAGTTTCAACTCAGAAAGCACTTTGAGTGTATTGGAATCTTTATGTATATAATTTGTTTCATCGGGTTCTCTCATTTTCATTTGAGGCTGAGGAATTGTCCTGATTGCACAGTTAGTTGTGGTACAAAGAGTCATTGTCAGAGGTTGGGTTTCTTGGGAAACAGATGCTAAGGTGAAGTGTATTTGTCAGCTTAGGCTGCCATAACAAAATACCATAGATTGAGTGGCTTAAGCAACAGAAATTTATTTTTTCACAATTCTGGAGGCTGGAAGTCTGAGATCAGAGTGCCAACATGGTCAGGTTGTTGTGAGGGCTCTCTCCCTCACTTGCTTATGTCCATCTTCTTCTCACTGTGTGTTCATGTGACCATTCCTCTGTGAGTACACATGGAAACAGAAAAGAGATTTCACTCTTTCTCTTCTTATAGGCCACTAATTGTATTAGATTAGGACCCCACTTTTATGCCTTCATATAACTTTAAATACCTCCTAAAAGCTCTCTCTTCAGATACAGTCACATTGAGAATTAGGGCTTAAATGTATGTATATTTTGGGCAGGGGGTGGACACAATTCAGTCCACAGCAAAGAGATATCCTACAGGAGGTTATGAGGGAGTACTTGGGTTAACTACTTCTGAAATGGAAGACAAAAAAACCAGCATTTAATAGAGGGAGAAGTTGGGCTGTGAAGCAGTCTCATCTAAGATGCCAGTTCATCCTACAAGGAACTCTAAAGCTGGGGAAGGCCTTACAGAGTTTTCCCAAGTTGAGGCCTTTCTATTGCCGTGTCAGCCAGTCATTGGATGTGGATTGCCTCTAGTGAGAATTTTCTTATTGTCTCCTTGTTGATCTGTTATATTTTGAGGATGTATGGATAGATTCCTAGGCCGTTGCCTTTATTCTCGGAATGTGGAAAGCCTTTTTTAGATTCTTGCCATAGATCGTGGTGTTGATGGCTCATTCCTGAAGATAACTAGCTAACTAACTAACTAACTAACTAACTAACTAACTAACTAACAGGGAGAATCCAGATAAAAGGATTGTGCTTCTGATCAGTCAGGAATAAAATCCTCAAAATCTCCTTGTTATGGGTGAAAATGCAGAGGATAGCAGCATCAAAAATAGACATCACCTTGGGTAGCTCCGTTTCTAACAAACCTATGCATCAGTCTTTATTTTCCTAAAGTCTAGACTGGCTGGCTCAGTTAGCTAAGTTGACAATTTCAGTTCTTTACCTCTCTTCTAGAAAATATTTACTATTTCTTAATCTTCATGCATGTAACTATTACAAACTGTTTGGGCTTTAGCATTCCCTAATCTCACAAAATTAAGTCTTTCCATTTTGATCTTCTTAGCCTGCTGCATTATGTCCTTTATAGCAATCCCTACATGTATAATTACCCAGTTAATGATTAATTCCCTGTTAGAGTGTTAATCACATGATAGTGGGGAACTGTACTTATCTTATTCACCATTGTATCATTACCATCCAGTACACTTGGAACAGTGTTCAAATATTATTTGCTGAACAAATAAATGCATGATTCAATGATGTTAACAAGGCAAAAGTATTTGGAGGTCATTTAGTACCTATGATTTCTGTCAACATATTAACATGGATCACTTTTTTATATTACTTTTTAATAAGTCATTTAAAAAAATAATTATCCAGATTGTACATTGACATACTTTTTCCTCAGGTCATCACTTTTGGTAAAAGCATTTCAAGATCTTGCTGACATACATCAACAGCAATCAGTAATCTGTAATCATGAAAAAGTCTGTGATTTTAATTTGTCACCCATGGCCCCTGACAACATGTTAGGAGTTTCTTACAGGGAGATACACACATCTATTCATATCCTTTACTAAAGGGACAGTCCTTTATCATGGAGACTTTTCCTCTTTGAAGCAATATGGAGGGTATTCTGGTACTTTCATGCACATTCTTTCATTTGATATTCATAACATTTCCATGGACTAGGCAAATAAGACATTTTCTTTCCATTTTATTGATTAAAAAATCAACACAGAGAAATTTAGGAATTTATTTGGGATCGAAAACCTAATAAATAAACCTGGGTCTTCTGATTCCAAGTTATTTTCATTTTCTATAGAAATTATCATCTCTGTAGAATTATTTTATAATTTGAATTATTTTCTAGTATAATTATAGAAATAGTTTTCTATATAATTAGAATTATTTTTACTTCCTATGGTTTCTTTCTAATGACTAAATTGATGGATGTGTAAAGAGTCTGAATAGGAAATTCATAAGGTTAAAAAATATACTGTGGCAAGCTTTCCTTTCCCTGATAAGAGACCAATTAGAGACATCAGAGAGAAAACATGATCCTAGTGTGAACTTTATTCAAGACATCTGAAAAGGTCTTCTTACTCAGAGAGGAAACTGGTTGTTTTCCAGCACTATTGTCAAAATATTGGCTGATTATTATCTTTCTGGAAAGTAAATTGTTTAAAAGCCATCAAAGGGTGCTCATGTTGAGCCCCATCAGTAAGCAGGAAAGCAGAGAACATTATCATGCTTACTTAGTAAAGGCACAATCACTCTGGGAAGGAAGACAACACTGAGAATTTAATTCTGGCTGTACTTCTGTGTGTATACCACAGATAATACTGCCCCTAGTCTCAAGTTCTTCTAGACAGATTAAATACCAATGGGTCTGTCTGTTAGATTTGTTTTTAAGGGTAAGTGAAGAGCCTGACTTTTAGTAAAATTACAATTAGTAGAAAAACTAATTGTATAGGGGCACCTGGGTGGCTCAGTTGGTTGGGCATCTGACTTCAGCTAAGGTCATAGTCTCCCATTTTGTGAGTTCAAGCCCCGCATCAGGCTCTGTGTTGACAGCTCAGAGCCTGGAGCCTGCTTCAGATTCTGGGTCTCCCTTGCTCTCTGCCCCTCCCCTGCTCATGCTCTGTCTCTCTCTGTCTCTCAAAAATAAATAAATGTTGAGAAAAATTAAAAAAAAAAAACTAATTGTATAGAAGCCAAGGGCTGAGAAGTAGCAATCAGGGTATGAAGGTTTCTAAAATGTGTGTGTGTGTGTGTGTGTGTGTGTGTGTGTGTGTGTGCGCGCGCGCGTTAATGTTTGGAAATGAATGACCTAAAAACAAGGCTTGATATTTACTAAATTTTTAGGACATTCCAAATCTATAAGTGATAGATTCAAAAAATTATGTTGGAAAAATAAAACCATTCAAGAGTAGCAAAATTGGGACACCTGGGTGGCTTAGTTGGTTAGGTGTCCGACTTCAGCTCAGGTCATGATCTCATGGTTGGTGGGTTCGAGCCCCGCAATGGGCTCTGTGCTGATAGCTCAGAGCCTGGAGCCTGCTGTGGATTCTGTGTCTCCCTCTCTCTCTGTCCCTCCCCCACTCATGCTCTGTTTCTCTCTCTCTTAAAAATAAATAAACATAAAAAATAAAAAAGAAAGAATAGCAAAATAAAATTCCTTTAATAATAGAGAACTATATATATCCAATATTCAAACCAGCTATAAAAGCTAACTAATTAAAGACAAAATAATCATTTTATATACTTTGAGCAATTAAAGAAATCACATCAATGGGTGCAAAAAGCAAGTGGTCCTGTTTAAAAGCATAAATAATATAAAATTTATAGAGATATGTCTTAATTTTCGTTGTACTTTAATCAATCAAATATTTTATCAGTTTTGTTTTTGTGATCAGTACCTGCTCAGAATAGCCCTTCCCCTGCTCCATAAAATTTGTAACCTAAATTTGCACACTCAATACTATTCATACTGAGCCAATCCTGATGAAAGCCTGTATAATATAAAAATTCAGGTAGATGCAATAAATTAAATATGTATGTTGTAAACTTTAAGGCAAGCTCTAAAAATTAAAAAAAGCATATCTGATAGAAGTGAAGATAAATAGAATTTTAGAAAATAATCAAATTGAAAGCAGGTAGTAAAAGAAAAAAATAAAAAAAGTAGATGGAATAAATAGGAAACATGCAATAAGGTAGTAGATTTAAATCTAAAACTATAAATAATTACAGTAAAAATAAAAGGTCCAATAATTTTAATTAAAAGATAGAGGTTATCAGATGGCATATAGTATGGTCATGTTTTTTTTATTCTACCCATGAAAAAATTCACTACAAATATAAAGATGTTGATAAATCAAAAGTAATAGGACAAAAAAGCTACGCAAACACTAACTAAAAGAAAAATAGAATGATTATATTATCAGACAATGTAGATTTCAATACAAAGAATAGCATCAGAGATAAAAGGAGACATTACCTAATGATAAATGGGGTTAATCCCCCTAAAAGACATAAGAATACTAAATGAGTATAGACCTAACAGTTGAGCTTTAAAATGTAGAAACGGAATGTAGCCAAAAGAATAGGCAAATCCACAATCTTAATTAAGAGACTTTAATATTCCTCTCTTAGTGATCTACAGAACAAATAGAAAATCAGTGAGGCCTATACAATTTAATAAACTAACTTGACTTAATTGACATTTAAAAAACAGACTTCATCCCCAAAAGTGGAATATACATTTATATTATTTCTGTGCCTCCTATAGACAGATCTCAAGATAAGATTTGGCATCCAAGAGATTCACTGCATCTAAGGAAAAAAAAAAAAACAAAATAGAAAGGATCCAGAAGAGACAGGAGAGGCATCAAACTGTCCTGAAAATCTGACTTTTGTGTGAGAATTAAGGAAAGAGAGTTGGACGGGCAATCTCAGTTTGCAGAACACTTTGAAGAAAGTTTCAGGAAGGCCAACTGGCCTGTCAGTTGGCCAAACCACCTGCCAAGAGAGTTCTAAATGTGGAACTCTCATCATGGACCTGCCTTAGTATTCCCACCATGTTTTGTCCTTCCATAAGAACATCTCACAGGTAGAATGACAGCATGAACAATGCAGTGGTAACTTCAGTGAATAGCAACTAAGGCCATTGAACAATTATACTTCCCCTTTAGGAGATCTGAGTAGCACATCTTCATTGATGCCAAATACATGCCTTATGCTTATTTCACACAGCTTTGAATGAAAGATCCTCCATGGTTCCTATGGACCTCTTTGTGAGGTCAAACAGAAAAGTAAGGCTAATGGGATGAACTATACAGCACATGGTGTTGGAGAATTCCAAATAAAGCTTATAGTTTAATCATTAGTATTATACCTATGTTGGTGTTTTAGTTTTGATAAATGCACCTGTGATAGGGTGATATAAGAAATACATATTTGGTCTTTTTTTTCTGGTACCTCGCACAGAGCTCCTATAGCCTTTCTAATTTTCTAAGTGATAGGTATGAAAAAAACATCATTTATATTGTGTATATACACACACATATTCAATCCCTTCCAACCATACCTGATTCATGCTAATTAGGTGTCTCTTAGTGGATGCCTAAAGAACATCAGGATGGGAGCTGGTTGCCCCAGGAACCAACCATGTGATTAGAGGGTTGAAATTTTCAGCTCTAACCCTGACTTCCAGGGAGGGGAGAGGTGCTTGAGATTGAGTCACTCGCCAATGGCCAATGTTTAATCAGTCACACCTACATAATGGAATTCCATGAAAAACAATAGGATTTGAAGACTTTTCAGGTCAGTGAACTGCATCCTTGCACTGAGAGGGTGGTGCATCCTAAATGCCACAAGATAGAAATTCCTGCTTAGAATCCTCTGGACTTCACCTATGTACTTTTTCATCTGGCTATTCATTAGTATACTTTATAATTTCCTTTATAATAAACAAGTAATAATAAGTAAAGCATTTCCCTGATTTTTATGGGCCATTACAGAAAATGATCAAATCTGAGGAGGAATCATGGTAACCCCAATTTGTCGAGTCAGATAGAAGTGTAGGTAATCTGGGAACCCATTACTCATGATTCATATTTGAAGTTGGTGGCAGTCTGTGGACTGAATGCTTAACCTGTGGTGTCTGTGCTAACTCCAGGTAGTGTCAGAATTGAATTAATTATAGGGCATCAAACTGATGTCTTCAGAGAACTGGAGAATTGCTTAGTGTGGAAAATTTGGTATCATAAGTTTCTGTGGATAAAAAACAGAACATGATAGTTATAATACCATGATTATATGGTTAACCTTGGGGAAGATGGGTGTATGATACATGGGAATTGTCTGTTTTGTTTTTGCAACTTTTCTGTAAGTCTCAAATTATTTAAAAAGAAGAAGAAGAAGAAGAAAATTAGTGACATTATTTCCTCTAACTGATCAGTTTCCCTGCCAATGTGGTAAGTCTTCTTGCTTTCTTGTCCAAAGTATCGTAGTGGTAGCCATAGGTTGTAGTGATTAAACTCTTCTTGAGTCTCTTTTGTGAACACTTTGTAGAGAAAGAAAGGGAGAGACAGAGGGAGGGGAGATCCAAATTACAAATATCACACATAAAAAAGTTGGCATTATCATAGATCCTGCAAACATTGAGATTATAATATGGAAATATTTTGAGTAACTTTATGTCAATACATTTTACAATGTATTGTAAATGAAATGGACAAATTCTTTGGAGGACAAACTACCAAGATTCACACAAAAAGAAATAGATATACTAAATTATTAACATAATGCTGTCATCACATTGAAGAGTTCCCTTTAATTCCTAGTTTGCTGACAATCTGTATTATAAATGGATGTTGGATTTTTTTCAACTGTTTTTTTTTGGCATCTATTCAAATGATCATATGGTTGTTTAATAAATATAGCTATTTTCCTCATTGTTATAACCCATTCTGTCTCATACATTTAGATATAGATACTAGATTTACACAGTATGTACTTCAAAAATGATAGCTATTATTATCAATTTAGTATTAACATTGAGATCTGGTTACTTATTTCTTGCCCATATTGATTACAACCCTTTTAGGTTCGGAAGAGATGCAAAAAAGGGATAATATAGCCTAAAATATTTTTATTGTTTTTGATAATGTCTCCTCTACCAATTTCCTGGTGTTATTTATTTTTGGGTGAGCTTGAAACAACCACCTTAGAAATACCAAGATTAACTCTACACTTTTTCCTTATAGGCTAAAATCACTCTTTTTCTTTTTTTCTTAATATTTATTTATTTTGAGAGAGAGAAAGAGAGCACAAGTGAGCAGGGATGGGCCAAGAGAGAATCCCAAGCAGGCTCCATGTCTAGCCCAATGCAGGGTTCCAGCTCACAACCACTGAGATCATGACTGCGAGATTAGGACTTGAGCCAAAATCAAGAGGCAGATGCTCAACCAACTGAGCCATCCAGGCACCCCAGCGTAAAGTTACTCTTTTATAGCAAATAACTTTACCTTCTCTCTCTCTCTCTTGATTCCCACCCTGGCCTCTTTTCAGAGATAGAGATGCTTTTCAAGTGGAAAGCGCATTGGTAGTTTTAACATGGGGGAAATAAAAGTAAAAGAGTAGGAGGATTTTTTAAAATAGCAGCTTTTAACAGATACTTTTAAATGTTGATCTACTTCACTAAACTGAAGTTCATGAGGCCAAGATAATGTTTTATGTTTACATCTTATTCTTGTTTGTTTGTTTCCAGATGCTCTACTAAGGCTTGGCACAAGGGTGCCTCATTAAATATTGAATGAATAAGTGAACAAATAAATATTTTATCTTAGGGCATTATGTTATGTTGACCCATTTGTTCATTCTCTGTAGGGGCAGGTTTTCTTCTCTGAAAAAACTAGAGTATATTTCAACATTTATTTGATGTCACAAACAATAGCCAGTGATAAAGTAAACCACAAATAAATCCTGGTAAAATTTAGAGATAGAGATTTTTTAAATGGGAAAGCAGCAGGTGATTTATTTAACAAGCACATGTTTGGGAGAAAACATAATAGAAGTTAACTTTTTTTTTTTTTTTCTTGAGAGTAGCATCTAGAAACTTATGTGGACACACTGGCAGACAGTCAGTTGTCTAATAACTGTTATTTCTGCTGCCAGGTTAGGGAAAGAAACAATCTGGGAAGCCCAAGTTTCTTGTTACCTTGGCAACCACAGGTAGAGCACAAAAGTGATGAGATTGACTCACTAAATCCCTTTCTAAATCCTCTAGAAGATTTAACTTTGTTAGCTTATCAAGTCTATCTCTGGAACTCTTGCTCCTCTAAAAGACTTACCAAAAACCCTTTGATTGAGATTCAAAATGATTTCTCTGTATCACTGATGAACTTTTATTAAGCCTGATCTTTTGAACACTCATCAAACTAAAGTTTGAGCTTCTTTTGCAACAGTAAATCACAGATTCCAAACCAGGTTTTAGATATTTATGTTTCATAGATGTGATCCACCAAAGTAGAAAGTTTTTAAAGGAGATTTTAGCCAGAGAGGCTCACTTGGCTTTGGTGTTTATATTCAGTACTTACCGAATACATTAAGGCACGTGTGTCTGTTGTTGAGTAACAAGCAAGCAAATATAGCAGGCTATTAAGTTTTCCTGTGAACTCACCATATTTACTAATATTCAGATGTCCCTTCTAAATCTCACTCTTCAAATTGTGCAGCCATTGAGCAAATGGATCATAGTTTCTTACTTGGGATGAAAATCATGTAGTGTTCAGCCCCTCGAACATTGCTGCACGTTGATAAATAAAAATCACTGTCACAACATAATGAGACCACCAAATATTGTTCATCTTAATTTAAACTTAATAACAACTGAAATGAATACTACTGTCTTCCTTGTATAGATGAGAAAAGGAAAACACAGATTATCCAAGTGATTTTGCCCAAGATGACATAAGTAGAGAAGCTAGAATTTAATACACATTTACTGAGATTTCTGTTACGTCATATTATTTCCTCCTTTATGAAAATAAGATTTTGACTTGGCTGAGATGGTGGTATGTACAAGGAATGGCACAGAAGACTTAAAAAATAAGTAGGTGTCAGGTGATAAAAAGTAAATTTTTGAGTATTTTAAATAGGTTGAACTCTATCCTATAAATTTTAAGGAAACATTGAAAACCATTAAGCAGGAGAGGAATACAATTAAATTTGTATTTTGCAATGGTGATCCTGGAATCATTAAGGAAAAGAGATTTAGGTATCAGAAGACAATAGAAAGGTCAGTTAGGATGTTACTTCTGTTGAAGTGGTCCACACAACTTGCAATTACAAATGAAATAAATGGGTGGGACATGAGTAGAGGAAGAGGCACCCACTAATCACGCAGACACTGGACTAGATGCTTTGTGAGTGTTATCTTTAATCATTAAAAAATCCCTATTATGCACTACTATTTTTATGACCTACAGAAATTATATAGTATGTTTTATTTCTCATAGTCAGCAAATGGCATGACCAGGATTTAAATTAAGGTTCATGTGGTTCCAAATATCTTTATTTTTTTATCAACATAATTCAAGTACAATGGGATGGAGAGAAAGAAACATTTACAGGTCCTAGTTAAGACACAAAACCTATCATATATGTAATTAGAATAAGGAGTGAAAGAAGAATCCAGAATGTTTCTTAGTTTTATGGCTTGAATGCCTGGATGAATTATTGTAATGAGTATTGAAATGAGTAATTGGGGATGAAAAGCAAATTTGGTGTAAAGATAAACATTTCTATTGCGGTTCTTAAAATTGTACTTTAGAATTACCTGAGATGCTCTTAAAATCAGTTTTAATTGCCCATTTTTTCCCACTAAATGTAAACATCATGAGGGCAAGGATCAATCTCCTGAGTATACAATTACATATAATAGCATAGTGTTTGGCATATAATAATTGCTTAAATAAATAAATAAAATTCCTAAGTTATCAAGCACTCTGTAGCCCATAATACTTGTCTTAGGTTTAATCAGTCAGGGTTTGCAAAAGAAAACAGAAGGCTTATGCAACTGTTGGAAGTTCTGGAGGAATGAATGAATTAGAATCATTGCTGTTTTCTCAGGAAATTCAGAAAAGAATTGCAGAGATGTAATAATCTCAACTCACTGCAAAGTCTAAGTGGGGTATTTTAAGGACAGGTGGATGCTGCTAGCAAAATTCCACATCTGCCATCTCTCGAATCCATGTGTCTGTCCATTGCTGCTACTGAAAAAAAAAATAGATTCTCCTTTTCCTGCACCTTGCAAATATCTAATAAATTTCTCAGGATTATCCAAGAAATGTGGCTTCTAGGCTTTTAGCCACTATTGAAAAAGGGATAACTTTGAAAGGTGGGTGTGACTTTATCATCAAATGATTATATCATCAAATGATATCTGGCAGATAGATAAGTCATCTGCTTTATCCTCAGGCTTTTCAGAGGTGGAAGACAACTTCCTCACTACTGTTTCTGCCTTCTCCTTCTCGAACATGCAAAATTTATGGGCCATTTTTCCTTTTCTCCACTGTATGCCTCACAAATACACATATTTTCATGCACACTTGTTCAAAATAAATAACAATATACTGATAGATTAATTCTTTCCATTACATTAATATCTTCTGATGGATTCCAAATAAGTGCTGTTGTCACAGATTATATTCTTAAAAGGAAAGGTATGATGGCTTCACTGGCTTGGAATATGTTATTCACAAATTGTACTCATTAGTAATAAAACCACGTTTTTAGAATCACTGAAGAGTAAAAAAACTGAAGGAACCCAGATATTTGTCCAGTCTCTCAACGTACAAAACTCTTTCATAACATCTCCAGACACTTCTAACTACCAGGATCTTATTTTATGGTAAAGTAGTCTTTTCCTTTTTTTTTTTTTTTTTTTTTTTTTTGTCTCATGGATCAAATATTTAATCATTCCATGTATAGAATTTGTTTCCTTGTAATACATAGCTAATTAAATATCCTTTATCAAATGCATAGCATGAAGTCACAATCCTACCAACCTTTACTCAGGTGATTATTTCTTTTTCCTATAAATTCAAGGTTTAATCTCTAAAACATCGCTGTGTTTATTTCAGTTACATAATCTTTTCTGTTTCAACTGTATCATCTAACACACAAGCCAAATTTCTCATCTGTAGGTAGTATTCTATGTATTAATTTAAAACACTGTTAAAATATGGAGAAAACATAATTAGAACAGGATTATTGAGTAAATCATTACAACCCTTTCTTCAGCTGGACCCCAATTACTTATTTAATATGTTTAAGTTTAATTAGCTACAAACCCACCTGACCAGAGCAACATAGTATACATATCTCAATTTTGTTCAGAAGACATTATCAAATATCTTATAGAAGTGAATTCCATAAAAATGTTTATTGAAATATGATTGGCCTACACTGAAATACACAGATATTAGGTGTTACTGTTCAATGAGTTTGTACAAATGCAACCATCCAGGTAACCTATACCCCTATCAGGATATAGATGTTATCATCACCCAGAAAATTTCCTTTATATTCTATTCCAATCAAATCATATTCTTCCCTCTCCTAAAGCAACCAATATTCTGATTTATTTCACCATAACTTAGTTTTGCCTGTTCTGCAACTTCACATAAAAACAATAAAGCAGATGTATACTTCTGTGTATGGCTCTTTTTCCTCTGAAAAGTCTTGGAGATTCAGCTACATTATTGCATATTTTAAGTAGCTGATATTATTTTTGATTATTTTTTAATTTTATTAGACATTTTTTAACATTTACTTATTTTTGAGAGACAGAGAGAGCATTAGTGGGGGAGAGGCAGAGAGAGAGGGAGACACAGAATCCCAAGCAGGTTCCAGGCTCTGAGTTGTCAGCCCAGAGCCTGCTGCGGGGCTCGAACCCACGAACCATGAGATCATGACCTGAGCTGAACTTGGACGCTTAACTGACTGAGCCACCCCGGTACCCCAGTAGTTGATATTGTTAAATGGTAGCTAATATATCATTGTATAACTACATTATAAGTTTGTTTATTCATTGTCTTGTAGATAGTTGTGTGGATTGTTTACAACTTTGTCTATTATGAATGAACCTGCTATGAGCATTCTTACACAAGTGATTTTGTTGATACATGTATTCATTTCTCTTGGATAAATACTTAGGAATAGAATTTCTGAGTCATAGTGTAGTTGCATGTAATTTTTCCCAAAATGATTGTGCCGCTTTATATTTACATCAATAATGTTTGAGATACCTGGGTCCCGTAGATCCTCATATTTCATGTTTTCAGTCTTTTATATATACACATAAAAGTCATATATATATATATATATATATATATATATATATATATATATATGTGTGTGTGTGTGTGTGTGTGTGTGTGTGTATATATATATATAATTTATTTATTTATTTTCCTTATTTAATTGTTTGAGTATAGCTGCCACACAATGCTACAGTTGTTTCAGGTGTTCAACATAGTGATTCTACAAGTTTATATGTTATACTGTGCTTACCACAAGTGTAGCTACCATCTGTCACCTTATAACACTATTACAATATCATTGATGATATTCCTTTTGTGGTGCCTTTTATTCCTGTGGCTTATTCATTCCACAACTGGCAGCTTGTATATCCCACTCTCTTTCACACAGTTTGCTCATACCCTTACACCTCTCCCCTCTGGCAAGCATTAGTTTGTTCTCTGTATTTATAGGTCTAATTCTGCTTTGTTTGTTTATTATTATTATTTATTATTATTATTTAGATTCCACATATGAGTGAAATCATATGGTATTTGTCTTTCTCTGTGTAACTTATATCTCTTAGCACAATATCCTTTGGGACCATCCATGTTGTTGCAAAAGGCATAATCTCATTTTTCATGGCTGTGGAATGTTTCTTTCTATCTGTCTGCCTATCTATCTATCTGTCTACCTAGATATCACCTCTTCCTTATCCATTCATGTATCAATGGACATTTAAGTTGACTTTTGTAAATAATGCTGCAATAAACATAGAGGTGCATATATCTTTTAAAATTAGTGTTTTTGTTTTTTTAGGTAAATGCCTAGAAGTGGAGTTATTGGATCATATGATATTTATATTTTTAAAATTTGGAAGAACCTCCATACCGTTCTCTAAGATGACTGCACTAATTTACATTCCCACCAACAGTGTATGAGGTTTCCTTTTTCTCCATATTCTTTCCAGCACTTGTTACTTCTTGTTATTTCTTGTGCTTTTACCCATTCTGACAGGTATAAAATGATATCTTATTGTGGTTTTGATTTGTATTTTCCTGATGATTAGTGATATTGAGCATATTTTCATGTGTCTGTTGGCCATCTTTATGTCTTTCTTTGGAAAAATGTCTATTCAGGTCCTCTGCTCATTTTTAATTGGATTTTTTATTTAGTTTTTATGTTTTTTATTATTTTTTTAATTATAATCCCAATGTAGTTAACAAATAGTCCTAGGTTAGTTTCCAGTGTACATTATAGTGATCCAGCAGTTCCATACATTACTCATTGCTCATCAAGACAAGTGCACTCGTAATCCCTTTCATTTATTTCACCCCTTCCCCCACCCACCTCCCTTCTGGTAACCATTGGTTTGTTATCTATAGTTAAGAGTCTGTTTTTGGCTTCTCTCTCTCTCTCCCTGTCTCTCATTTTTTTCCTTTGCTCATTTGTTTTGTTTCTTAGATTCTACATATGAGTGAGATCACAGGGTATTTGCATTTCTCTGACTTATTTCACTTAACTCCTACCATCAAGGTTCATCCATATTGTTGCAAATGGCACTATTTCATTCTTTTTATGGGTGAATAATATTGCTTTGAATATATATACCACATCTTCTTTATCCATTCATCTATTGATGGACACTTGGGCTGCGTCCATAGTCTGGCTATTGTAAGTAATGCTGCAATAAACATAGGGGTTCATGGATCCCTTTGATTTAGGTTATTTATTTATTTATTTATTTAGTAAATACCCCATAGTGTGATTCCTGGGTCATAGGGTAGTTCTATTTTTAATTTTCTGAGAAATATCCATATTGTTTTCCACAATGGCTGTACCAATTTAGCATCCAATACTATTATCTAATATATGCTCCATACTCAAATTTTTGTAATTATACCAATATTATCCTTTATAGAAGTATTTTTTTACCAGTACAAGATCCATTACAAGATGAAGCACTATATTAAATTGTCAGTCTTTAATCTCCTTTAATCTGGTAAATATGTTCAGCCTCCTTTTGTTTTATAACATTGACATTTTTGAAGAATAGAGGCCCAATGTTTTTTAGAATGTCTCTCAATTTTGGCTTGTCTGATGTCTTCTCAGGCATTTTTCCTTGTCATCATTTTGTGGTTTCATTTCTATTTTGGCTTTGCCTAAAATCCCAAACTAAGTAGTTCTATGTAGTTCAGGTTCAGCTCTAATTGGCCAGTACACTAAGTCCTGTACAGCTATCATTTGCTAAAAGCTGTACCTGCATCCTTCCCTGTATGTAAACAATATTTACCTGAACAGTGTAGCAAATGTTAGTGACCTACTGAGGTTAAAATCCTGTATATCTACTAAGCGTGAGGCTTAATTCTACATATTCAGGCTCTTTGAGTTTAAAACTATCTGCATAATTATAAATAATCATCTCCTTAGCACCATATAAACTGCTACTAACAGGCAAAATTAAAAAAAAAAAAAACAGCAAGTAGGTGGATTATGCTTGCTAATGTGCCACAGAAGTCTAAGGTCACCAAGTTAAGAGCTCTAATCTTTCTGTGTTACCCATATTTCCAAATTTAATCATTTATACCTATTTCTCAAGGATCCCAGCCCACATATAAACAGTACCTATCTGGTAAGGTCTCAATATGTGGTTGCTACACTGAATTAGATTGCACTGGATTAGATTGATGTTTGAGAGTTTGGGCCTAAAACAAGATGTCCTTTTGCAGAGAAAGAACATAATTGTCTTCCAATGTGGTAAAAATTTACCTCCCTTTTTCAAATAGATAATTCACCTACATAGAAAAAGTAAAATTTTATATTTCAGCAAGACTTAACCACAAGTTCAGCTAACCAAAAAATTGAACATCCTTAAGTGATAGGCTGAGCACTCCTTAAATGATAGGCTGAGTCTCAAGGGCACACATCAGACCCTGAAATTTGACATCCGTAAAAAAGAATAGCAGGCATAGAGAGTACAGATGTGTTGTTGTTGCTGTTGACAGAAAAGACCCTGAAGCATTGGAAAAGAGAAATGGAAATAATGAACAAATCAACCCAGAGAACAGGTGCTGACATGTGGCTTCATATCAGATGGAACACTTCCTTCACTTGTGTGACAAGGAAATTGAGGACAGAACACCCAGTAACACTTCACAAAAACAGAATCTCAAAAAAGGAACACAGAGAGGCATAAAATGATAGATGAAGAGACTGTAAAAGGTAGCCTGATCAAATGATTTGGAAACTATTGTGGTTGAAGGCTGTGTAGTGCTTTACTCCTGGCCTCTGTTGTTGGCCTCTGGTGACTTCACCTCAGCTAGCTTTTGCACTGAATGAATGTTGTAATGTAGAGTTCTTTTTGGTAGACTAAAAAGGATCTTTCAGTTTAAATGTGGTTTTGAAGAGGTCTGGATTTCTAACCATGAAAAAAGGGAAAAACTAGGACCAGGAAACCCATTTTAAGCATCATAAGGCAGCATTTTCTGATCCACAGAATTTTCCAGAAAGGATATTAGCCAGCAGTTCTCAAAGTTTGATCTAGGTGTTTCTGCAAGTTCCTGAGACCCTTTAAGGAAGACTTTAACTTCAGTTTTCTAAAATGTTATTTGCTTTTTTTTTCACTCTTATTGTCTTGTAAGCAAACGGTGGAATTTTCCAGAGTCTACTTGAAGTGTGATGACATTCTTACTTTGATAGCTAATGGGATGTGTACTTATGTATTTAGGATTTTCTAATGCAGTAGATTTAGGGTATAAATATATACTTTTTCAGTGATTAACTTAGTTTATTCTCAGTGATTTTACTTTGCTATCACTGGCTATCTACAGTTATATGTTCCAAAATCTCACTAGCCCTATGTTCATCTAAAATATCATTATTCCTAAATTCCAGAGTAAACTATAATATTTTATCAGAATTAAAAAGGTAAGTTTTAGAATTACAAAATAATGTTTTTTATTTAGTTTATTACATTGGTTAGAGAGCTTATAGAAGATAAAATTACTCTTATAGCAGTGGCACTAAGCTCTCTTAGTAATTTTTCACTATAATACACTTAAAGTTTTTAAAAATGTCAATTTCATTTAACAATGTTTTTAATGACACAGTAAAAACTTACCAGCTTTATTAAATATTTACCTTTGAGTAATATTGTAAATGACAAAATAGGAAGTACATATAAAGCAATTCTGTATCCTGAAGTACAATGGTTGCCTCAAGGAAAGGCACTTGTGTACTTGTTTGAGTAATGAGCTAACTGCCTTTATTTATTTATTTATTTATTTATTTATTTATTTATTTATTTATTTTTAAGGGAATGGCAGACAGACCAATTATGGTTATTTAGATATAGGTATTTGGCAGGCATTTTCTCAAAAATGAAAAATGTGAGCCTGTCACTTTAAGGAAAACAACTCCAGTATTTGTTGCCAATGATAAAAATTTGATCTTTGTAGTAAAAAACAGAACTTTGGCAAACTTCTGTTAACCAGTGTGAGTTTGATAGCTTTATAATACTTAAAAAACTTTATTGCTGAGCTCAGTAATATTAACAAATGTGATCTATTGATGGTATTATATAATGAAATGTGTTCACATATAGAAGATATAAATAAATCACGGAACTGATATTTCCTAAATGATCCATGCATGATGTTACAAAATTACATGTGAGTAAAAGATTGATTCAGACTACAGAGAGGCTAATGGAATTTAATGGAACAGAATTCACTGACACGGCTTCAGATTTCTCACTGTAAATAACTGAAAAAACTACGACTTGTAGTAGCAAATAAGAATATTTATAATTATCTAAAAATGTTATCGAAATATTGCTACTTCAAACTCAGGTCTTTGTGGGGCTGGATTTTCTTCATCTGCTCCAACTAAAACCACATATTGTAATTGATTGGATGCCAAAGCCAGTGTGAAAATCCAACTTTTATTAAGTTAGCAAACTTTACTAAGTCAAAGAATTCTGCAAAAAATTTATATAATACCATTTTTTTCACTAATTTCTTGTTTTGTTTTATTTTGGAAAGTTTATTATTGATGTGATTAAGTAATGGTTTATTTTTATTTTTTATTTATTTTTTTAATCTTTATTTTTGAGAGAGAGAGCATACATGTGTGGGAAGAGTAGAGAGAGAGGGAGACAGAGTTTCTGAAGCGGGCTCTGTGCTGACAGCAGAGAGCCTAATGCGGGGCTCAGACTCACAAACCATGAGATCATGGCCTGAGCGGAAGTCAGATGCTTAAATGACTGAGCCACCCAGGTGCCCCTTTATTATTTTAAATTGAATTAATATTTACTATTAACCTCCAATATAGTAAATGTAGGTAGATATTACCAAAATAAAAGCATGTTAGGGTCCTCAATAATTTTTTATAGTATAAAGGGATAATGATACCCAAACGTTGAGAAGAGCTAACATGAGCTATTTTTCATTAAGATAATAACAAAATTATTAGGTAATTTTAATGGTTAGGTTTAATTGTTCTAGGTATCAGTGTATGAGGGGAAAAAAAAAGAACATACATTTAACATGCAGTAAAGAAAATATATTGAAAGACATCTGACTTTATTCTTGTACCACCGATATGAATTACATATTACTATATAAAATTTGAGTTCCTTAAATATGCCAAGTGCTTTATGTACATAATATATAATTTTTACAAAATCTCTGTAACGTATCCCCACTTTTTTTTTAAATTTTTTTTTTTAACGTTTATTTATTTTTGAGACAGAGAGAGACAGAGCATGAACGGGGGAGGGTCAGAGAGAGGGAGACACAGAATCCGAAACAGGCTCCAGGCTCCGAGCCATCAGCACAGAGCCCGACGCGGGGCTCGAACCCACGGACAGTGAGATCCTGACCTGAGCCTAAGTCAGACGCTTAGCCGACTGAGCCACCCAGGCGCCCCTCTTTTTTTTTTTTTTTTCAATATATGAAGTTTATTGTCAAATTGGTTTCCATACAACACCCAGTGCTCATCCCAAAAGGTGCCCTCCTCAATACCCATCACCCACCCTCCCCTCCCTCCCACCCCTATCAACCCTCAGTTTGTTCTCAGTTTTTAAGAGTCTCTTATGCTTTGGCTCTCTCCCACTCTAACCTCTTTTTTTTTTTTCCTTCCCCTCCCATGGGTTTCTGTTAAGTTTCTCAGGATCCACATAAGAGTGAAAACATATGGTATCTGTCTTTCTCTGTATGGCTTATTTCACTTAGCATCACACTCTCCAGTTCCATCCACGTTGCTACAAAGGGCCATATTTCATTCTTTCTCATTGCCATGTAGTACTCCATTGTGTATATAAACCACAATTTCTTTATCCATTCATCAGTTGATGGACATTTAGGCTTTTTCCACAATTTGGCTATTGTTGAGAGTGCTGCTATAAACATTGGGGTACAAGTGCCCCTATGCATCAGTACTCCTGTATCCCTTGGATAAATTACTAGCAGTGCTATGGCTGGGTCATAGGGTAGGTCTATTTTTAATTTTCTGAGGAACCTCGACACTGTTTTCCAGAGTGGCTGCACCAGTTTGCATTTCCACCAGCAGTGCAAGACGGTTCCTGTTTCTCCACATCCTCTCCAGCATCTATAGTCTCCTGATTTCTTCATTTTGGCCACTCTGACTGGTGTGAGGTGATATCTGAGTGTGGTTTTGATTTGTATTTCCCTGATAAGGAGCGACGTTGAACATCTTTTCATGTGCCTGTTGGCCATCCGGATGTCTTCTTTAGAGAAGTGTCTATTCATGTTTTCTGCCCATTTCTTCACTGGGTTATTTGTTTTTCGGGTGTGGAGTTTGATGAGCTCTTTATAGATTTTGGATACTAGCCCTTTGTCCGATGTGTCATTTGCAAATATCTTTTCCCATTCCGTTGGTTGCCTTTTAGTTTTGTTGGTTGTTTCCTTTGCTGTGCAGAAGCTTTTTATCTTCATAAGGTCCCAGTAATTCATTTTTACTTTTACTTCCCTTGCCTTTGGGGATGTGTCAAGTAAGAGATTGCTACGGCTGAGGTCAGAGAGGTCTTTTCCTGCTTTCTCCTCTAGGGTTTTGATGGTTTCCTGTCTCACATTCAGGTCCTTTATCCATTTTGAGTTTATTTTTGTGAATGGTGTGAGAAAGTGGTCTAGTTTCAACCTTCTGCATGTTGCTGTCCAGTTCTCCCAGCACCATTTGTTAAAGAGACTGTCTTTTTTCCACTGGATATTCTTTCCTGCTTTGTCAAAGATTATTTGGCCATACTGTTGTGGGTCTAGTTCTGGGGTTTCTATTCTACTCCATTGGTCTATGTGTCTGTTTTTGTGCCAATACCATGCTGTCTTGATGATTACAGCTTTGTAGTAGAGGCTAAAGTCTGGGATTGTGATGCCTCCTGCTTTGGTCTTCTTCTTCAAAATTACTTTGGCTATTTGGGGCCTTTTGTGTTTTCATATGAATTTTAGAATTGCTTGTTCTAGCTTCGAGAAGCATGCTGGTGCAATTTTGATTGGAATTGCATTGAATGTGTAGATAGCTTTGGGTAGTATTGACATTTTGACAATATTTATTCTTCCAACCCATGAGCAGGGAATGTCTTTCCATTTCTTTATATCTTCTTCAATTACCTGCATAAGCTTTCTATAGTTTTCAGCATACAGATCTTTTACATCTTTGGTTAGATTTATTCCTAGGTATTTTATGCTTCTTGGTGCAATTGTGAATGGGATCAGTTTCTTTATTTGTCTTTCTGTTGCTTCATTGTTAGCGTATAAGAATGCAACTGATTTCTGTACATTGATTTTGTATCCTGCAACTTTGCTGAATTCATGTATCAGTTCTAGCAGACTTTTGGTGGAGTCTATCGGATTTTCCATGTATAATAT
Source organism: Panthera pardus (assembly GCF_024362965.1). Lineage (NCBI taxonomy): Eukaryota > Metazoa > Chordata > Mammalia > Carnivora > Felidae > Panthera > Panthera pardus. The sequence goes on along the minus strand of NW_026526666.1, from coordinate 49,858,115 downwards.
CATGTCATCTGCAAAAAGCCAAAGCTTGACTTCATCTTTGCCAATTTGGATGCCTTTGATTTCCTTTTGTTGTCTGATTGCTGAAGCTAGAACTTCCAGCACTATGTTAAACAACAGCGGTGAGAGGGGGCATCCCTGTCGTGTTCCTGATCTCAGGGAAAAAGCTCTCCGTTTTTCCCCATTGAGGATGCTGTTAGCTGTGGGCTTTTCATAAATGGCTCTTATGATGTTTAAGTATGTTCCTTCTATCCTGACTTTCTCAAGGGTTTTTATTAAGAAAGGGTGCTGGATTTTGTCAAAGGCCTTTTCTGCATCGATTGAGAGGATCATATGGTTCTTCTCTTTTTTTTTGTTAATGTGATGTATCACGTTGATTGATTTGCGAATGTTGAACCAGCCCTGCATCCCAGGAATGAATCCCACTTGATCATGGTGAATAATTCTTCTTATATGCTGTTGAATTCGATTTGCTAGTATCTTATTGAGAATTTTTGCATCCATATTCATCAGGGATATTGGCCTGTAGTTCTCTTTTTTTACTGGGTCTCTGTCTGGTTTAGGAATCAAAGTAATACTGGCTTCATAGAATGAGTCTGGAAGTTTTCCTTCCCTTTCTATTTCTTGGAATAGCTTGAGAAGGATAGGTATTATCTCTGCTTTAAACGTCTGGTAGAACTCCCCTGGGAAGCCATCTGGTCCTGGACTCTTCTTTGTTGGGAGATTTTTGATAACCGATTCAATTTCTTCGCTGGTTATGGGTCTGTTCAAGCTTTCTATTTCCTCCTGATTGAGTTTTGGAAGCGTGTGGGTGTTTAGGAATTTGTCCATTTCTTCCAGGTTGTCCAATTTGTTGCCATATAATTTTTCATAGTATTCCCTGATAATTGTTTGTATCTCTGAGGGATTGGTTGTAATAGTTCCATTTTCATTCATGATTTTATCTATTTGGGTCATCTCCCTTTTCTTTTTGAGAAGCCTGGCTAGAGGTTTGTCAATTTTGTTTATTTTTTCAAAAAACCAACTCTTGGTTTCGTTGATCTGCTCTACAGTTTTTTTAGATTCTATATTGTTTATTTCTGCTCTGATCTTTATGATTTCTCTTCTTCTGCTGGGTTTAGGCTGCCTTTGCTGTTCTGCTTCTATTTCCTTTAGGTGTGCTGTTAGATTTTGTATTTGGGATTTTTCTTGTTTCTTGAGATAGGCCTGGATTGCAATGTATTTTCCTCTCAGGACTGCCTTCGCTGCGTCCCAAAGCGTTTGGATTGTTGTATTTTCATTTTCGTTTGTTTCCATATAATTTTTAATTTCTTCTCTAATTGCCAAGTCCATCTGATCCAATGTATCATTCAGGGCCCTTGTTTCTTTATTGACCGTGTGTCTAGATGATCTATCCATTTCTGTTAAGTGGAGTGTTAAAGTCCCCTGCAATTACCACATTCTTATCAATAAGGTTGCTTATGTTTGTGAGCAATTGTTTTATATATTTGGGGGCTTCCGTATTTGGTGCATAGGCGTTTATAATTGTTCTCTTCCTCTGTTCTGCTAGTTTCTGGTGGTTTTCTGGGTTAGTTAGGCCAGTGTTGGTGGAATCTAAGTGACCAGCAGGATGCGCGGTGAGCCCAGCGTCCTCCTAAGCCGCCATCTTCTGGTTCCTCCTCAAGTATCCCCATTTCAAAGATGAGGAAGTCGAGATCTAATGCAGTAAAGTGATATGCTCATGAGTACATGGCTACTTATTGACAAATCAAACAGGTCTGTCAGTTTGTAAAGTGCAGATTGCTTCCAATATATAAAACTTGTACTTTATGGGAAATGCTTAAGTGGAAGTTTGATGACCCATTAGGGGAGATGCTATGTAAAGTTTTTATGAGCGCACCTGGGTAGTTCAGTCTGTTGAGTGACTCTTGATTTCACCTCAGGTCATGATGCCAGGGTCATGGGATGCAGCCCCACATCAGGCTTTGCACTGACATGGAGCCTGCTTAAGATTCTTTCTCTCCCTCTGCCCCTCTCCTGTGCTTACCCTCTCTTTCTCTCTATAAAAATAAAATAAAATAAAATAAAATAAAATAAAATAAAATAAAATAAAATAAATTATTTATGTATTAAAGATTATTGGACTAATTAGCATTTAGGTATTATTCCAAACCAGAGATGTTATGACTCAAAGATCCATATTCTGTTAATATGGTGGTTAACTCAGGAAAAAGTTGCAGTTTGAGTCCAAGGCTAGTCTGCTGGAAAACTAGGAGAGCCAATGTTGCTGATAAAAGTCTAAAAGTAGCCTGCTGGAGAATTTTTTCTTGGTCAGGAGAGGTCAGTTTTTTGTTCTATTCAGGCTTTTGACTGATTAGATGAAGCCCAACCACATTATGGAGAGAAATCTGCTTTACTTTAAGTTTACCAATTTAAATATAAATCTCATCCAAAACACTGTCACAGAAACATTCAGAATAATGTTTGACCAAACATCTGGGCAAGATGGCCCAACAAAACTGACACAAAATTAACCATCACAGCTAGATTGGGTTTCATTGAATTTCTCTATTTTTTTTTCCTGATTTTCATTTTATTGATTTATTTTCTTTTCCTTATTATTTTTTTTCCTTCTTTTTGTTACAGATTTTATTTTTCTGGTTTGTTAAGGTAAAAGGGCAACTATTGATTTTAAATCTTTCTTCTTTTATATTACTAACAGTTAAAATCATACATTTCCCTCTAAAAATTATTTGTATCCTATAAATTTTGATGTTATATTTTCATTTTCCTTCAATTCAAAATATGTTCTTATTTCTCTTGAAAATTCCTCTTGGCCTTAATGTAATTTCCAAGTATTTAAGGATTTTGTTCATATCTTTCTGTGGTTAATTAGTAGTTTGATTCCATTATGGCCAGAGAACAAACTTTGTATGACCTCAATTCTTTAAATTATTAAGATTTCTTTTATGACCCAGGATATGGCCTATCTTGATGATTGTCCCTCGTGCATTTGGAGGGAATGTGGATTCCACCATCATTATATAAAAAGTTCTGTAAATGTCAATAAGATCTAGTTGGTTGTTAGTGTTTCCCTTGTCAACTATCCATGCTAATTTTCTACCTACTTGTTTTATTAATTAGTGAAGGGGAATGTTGAAGTGTCACTATAATTATGAATTGGTCTATGTATCCTTTCAGTTCTATAAATTTTGCTTCATTTATTTTGAATCTGTTTTGAGGTACATATACATTTAGAGTTATATCCTGTTGGTGAACTAATGCTTTTATAATTGTGTGACACCTTTCTTTATTTTAGTAATTCTTACATCTGCTGAGATATAATTTTTTGATATTACTGTAGCTCCACCAACTTTCTTTAGATTTGGTTTTTTAATTTTTTTTCTTAAATTTTATTTTTGAGAGAGAGAGAAAGAGAGAGCAAGAGAACATGAGCAGGGGAAGGTCAGAGAGAGATGGAGAGAGAGAAACTCAGAGAGAGAATTCTGTCAGTGCAGAGCCTGATGTGGGGCTCGGTGCCACTAACCGTGAGATCATGACCTAAGCTAAAATCAAGAGTTGGACACTTAACCAACTAAGCCACCCAGGCACCCCTTGATTATTCTTTAAAACAATTTTTTAATGTTTATTTATTTTTGGGAGACAGAGTGACAGAGTGGGGGAGGGGCAGAGAGAGAGAGGGAGACACAGAATCTGAAGCAGGCTCCAGGCTCTGAACCATCAGCAGAACCCAACACGGGGCTCGAACCCATGAAGCACAGGATCATGACCTGGGCCAAAGTTGGATGCTCAATTGACTGAGCCACCCAGGTGCCCCTTGATTAGTTTTTTAATGAGAGATTTGTTTTCTTTTCTTGTTGTTTTCATTTTAGCTTACCTACATCATTATATTTAAAGTGGCTTTCTTGAAAAGTTTTGCATTCATGTTCATCAGGGATATTGACCTGTAATTCTCCTTTTTTAGTGGGGCTCTTGTCTGCTTTTGGAATCAAGGTAATGCTGGCGTCGTAGAATGAGTTTGGAACTTTTCCTTCCATTTCTATTTTTTGGGACAGTTTGAGAAGAATAGGTATTAACTCTTCTTTAAATGTCTGGTAGAATTCTCCTGGGAAGCCATCTGGCCCAGAACTCTTGTTTGTTGGGAGATTTTTGATTGCTAATTCAATTTTTGTGCTGGTTATGGGTCTGTTCAAATTTTCTATACCTCACTGTTTCAGTTTTGGTAGTTTGTGAGTTTCTAGGAATTTGTCCATATCTTCCAGATTGCCCAGTTTTTAGGCATTTAATTTTTCAGAGTATACTCTTAGAAGTTTGTATTTGTGTGGTGTTGTTTGTGATATCTCCTCTTTCATTCATTATTTTATCGTTTTGAGTCCTTTCTCTTTTCTTTTTGATAAGTCTGGCTAGGGAGTTATAAATTTTGCTAATTATTTCAAAGAGTGAGCTCTTGGGGCACATCTGGGTGGCTCAGTCAGTTAAGCATCTGACTTTCACTCAAGTCATGATCTTATGGTTTGTGGGTTTGAGCCCCATATTGGGCTCTGTGCTGATAGCTCAGAGCCTGGAGACTGCTTCCAATTCTGTCCCTCTCTCTCTCTCCCTCCCCCACTTGCAGTCTGTCTCTCTCTCTCTCAAAAATAAATAAACATTAAATATTTTTTCAAAGAGCTAGCATTAGTTTTGTTTCTTTGTTCTGTTTTTGTTATTGTTTGTTTGTTTCTGTATCATTTATTTCTGCTCTAATATTTATTATTTCCCTTCTTCTGCTGGCTTTGGGCTTTATTTTCTATTCCATTTCTAGCTCCTTTAGGTGTAAGGTTAGGTTGTGTATTTGGGACCTTTCTTGATTCCTGAGATAAGCCTGAATTGCAATATACTTCCCTCTTAGTACTGTCTTTGCTGCATCCCAAAGGTTTTGGACTGTTGTGTTTTTATTTTCATTTTCTTCCATGTATCTTTTTATTTCTTCTTTAATTTTGTTGTTAACCCATTAATTCTTTAGTAGGATTTTCTTTAACCTCCATGTATTTGAGGGCTTTCCATTTTTTTTTTTCTTCTGGTTGACTTCAATTTTCATAGCGTTGTGATCTGAAAATAAGCATGATATGGTCGCAAACTTTTGTACTGGTTGAGGCCTGATTTGTGACCCAGTATGTGATCTATTCTGGAGAATATTCCATGTGCACTCGAGAAGAATGTCTATTCTGCTGCTTGAAATGTTCTGAATATATCTGTTAAGTCCATGTGGTACAATGTGTCACTCAAAGCCATTATTTCCTTGTCAATTTTCTGCTTACGTGATCTGTCCATTGCTATAAGTGGTATGTTAAAATCCCCTACTATTATTGTCTTATTATCAATGAGTTTGTTTATGTTTGTGATTAATTGATTTATATATTTGGGTTCTTCTAAGTTGGGAGCATAAATATTTATAATTGTTAGCTCTTCTTGGTGAACACACTCCTTAATTATGATACAATGCCCTTCTTTATCTCTTGTTACAGTCTTTGTTTTTAAAATCTAGTTTGTCTGATATAAGTATGGCTATTTCCTTTTGACCTCTATTAGCATGATAGATGGTTCTCCATCCCCTCACTTTCAATATACAGGTGTCTTTAGGTCTAAAATGAGTCTCTTGTAGGCAGCATATAGATGGATCTTGTTTTTTTCTTTTTTTTTTCCATTCTGGTACCCTATGTCTTTTGATTGGAGCATTTAGTCCATTTATATTCAGAGTGATTATTGAAATATATGAATTTAGTTCCAATATATTGACTGTAGATTTGGTGTTTCTGATGATATTCTCTGGTCCTTTCTAATCTTTGTTTGGTCTTTTTTTTTTTTTTTTCCTCCACTCAAAGATTATCCCTTAAAATTTCTCGCAGGGTTGGTTTAATAGTCATGATTCCTTTAGTTTTGTTTGTTGGGGATATGCTTTATCTCTCGTATTCTGAATGAGAGCCTTGCTGGATAAAGAATTCTTGGCTACATATTTTTCTTATTCAGCACATTGGATATTTCATGCCACTCCATTCTGGCCTACCATGTTTCTGTGCACAGATCTATTGCAAACCTGATCAGTCTTCCCTTATAGATTAAGGACTAGCAAATAAAATTCAGCAGTATATTAAAAGAATTGTTCACCATGATGAAGCAGAATTTATTCCTGGGCTGCAGGCTGGTTCAATATTTGCAAATCAGTCAAAGTGATACATCACATTAATAAAAGAAAGGATAAGAACCATATGATCCTCTCAATTGATGCAGAAAAAGCATTTGACAAAATACAGCATTCATTGTTGATAAAAACCCTCAACATACCTCAACATCATAAAGGCCATATATGAAAGACTGACTGCTAATTCATCCTCAATGGGGAAAAACTGAGAGCCTTTTACCTGTGGTCAGGGCCAAGATAAGGATGTCCACTGTCACCATTTCTATGTAACAGAGTACTAGAAGTCAGCCTGAGCAATCAGACAACAAAAGGAAATAAAAGTCATCCAAACTGGCAAGGAAAAGTCAAACTTTCACTATTTGCAGATGGCATGATATTCTATGTAGAAAACCCAAAAGACTCCACCAAAAATTGCTAGAACTAATGCATGAATTCAACAAAGTCACAGGATATAAAGTCAACATGTAGAAATCTGTTGGATTTCTATACACCAATAATGAAGCAGCAGAGAAAAAATCAAGAAATCGATCCATTTGCAATTGCACCCAAACCAATAAGATACCTAGGAATAAACCCAACTAAAGAAGTAAAAGATCTGTACTCAGAAAACAATAGAATACTTACAAAAGAAATTGAAGAGGACACAAAGAAATGTGTCCTCTTTGTTTTTATGCATCTGAAAATGTCTTCATTTCACACTCAATCCTAAAGGATATTTTCTTTTGACATAGAATTAAGGTTGACATTTTCTTTCAGCACTTGACAGATGTTTTATTGTCTTTTGCCTTCCATGATTTCAGATGAGGAATGCACTGTCATTTGAGTTGGTATTCCCCTATATGTTATTTTTCTTTGGTTGATTTCAAGATGTTTTCTTTGCCTTTGGTATTCACCAGTTTAATAATCATTATGTTTAAGTGTGAACTTCCTAGAATTTACTCTTTAAGGGTTTTTTAAAATTGTCTTTAATCTCTAAGATTATTTCAGCCATTATTTCTTGAAATATTTTTGAAATATTCATTTTCCTAATGGAACTTCAATAATATAAATATTAGACTTTTTTTATTGTCTCACAGGTCACTGTCAAATTAATGTTTCAGAGTATCATGGTATCCCTGTAGGTTACATGACAACATAAAGCTTTATAAACAAGTAAACCAGAACTGGGACCTTGTAGATCAAAAGATGGAAATACACTTGAGAAAAATGAAGAAAATATTACTAGTGGCGTGAAAATCCTAAAACAACACTGCGAGAGTAAAATTTATTATTATATTTGTCTATAAACCATACTTCTATTTAAACAATATGTGTCTGTATAAACATACTATACTGTAGATCATAAGATCAGTTACAACAGGGGTGAAGATCTTGGCCCCACAAAACTGGGAGATAAGAAAATATTTCCTTGGCATCTGATCCTTACTTTCTCTCTTTATCTGCCACTTGGCTGACAAGTCTCTGTCTTGTCTGCTTCTATGCCTACAAAGGATTCAAGACACTTCTTTCTCTCTGGCTGCTCATGGATTTTGGGTAGCATGCTGAAGAGTTCCCACACAATTGTCTGTGAAGAATTCAATGTAACACTCTTTTCAGGAGTGTCTCTTTTAAAAAGAGAATATTAATTAGAGTCTCTTGACTCACAAATGTGAAATAATTTGGGGTAGAGGCAAGCCTTTCTTCTCTTTCATTTAAAAAATGTGGGTTAAAACCTAGTCTTCCCAAGTACAAAGAGCTGAGCCGTTGATGTTAATAATCACTAGCCCCCCTTTAAAAATGCTTTTAAATCCATGCAGAATTTTTATGTGCTCAGAAGAGAATACAATTTAATATATGTATATATGTATATGTGTGTGTGTGTGTGTGTGTGTGTGTATATATATATATATATATATATATATATAATATTTTCTTTAGGAATGTTTAGCTCTAATAACTCTATCATCTATCTACCTATATATCTATCTATTTATCTGTATCTCTAATAACAAAAGCAGAAGTGTAGAGAGTAGTGGAATAGATTTATCTAAACATAGGTATGAAAGCAATGGTGATATTCCTCACTATCATGTGTGCACCAAACTGAGGGCTAATTTAGGAGAGTGTGGTTCTTTGATTCCAGCTTACAAAGAACGCATCCATGTGTATATGAATATTCTTGGCTCAAAGAAATATATAATTTAGTTGTTTGAGACAAGCTACTTCAATCTTTTGTTTCCTTGTCTGGAAATGAATCTTTGTTCTCTACAGAGCATCTTATTACTATTTCAGAATGGAAAGAAAGAAGATTCATCTTCAAAGAAATCTTGGTTGTTTTCAAGTTCTTCTGTGAATTTAGGTTTAAATTACTCCTTAAAAATCCTACTGGGTACCTATGATGTGACAATTATTGCATTAGATACTTAACACTTGTACTTCATTTAATAATTTAAACAGTCTGTGATATTGATGTTATCATTTTCTCCCCCCTCTTTTTTTAAATAAATATGGAAGCTTAAGGGAAGTTAAATGATGTATCCAAGTAATAGAGCAGGTAAGAGGAAGAGGAATTATATGAAACTGATCCTTTGACTCTGAGTCATGTACTTTTTCTCATTACCTTTTATTATCTTTCTACTATAGAGTTAAATAAAGAAGAGTATATTATGTTTTCTTTTTAAAAACTTGTGTCTTATTTCATTTTAAAAGTAGAATATGATGCATGCATTCCTAAAGAGATTTTATACCCCCACATATATGTGTGTGAATGTATACATGTACATATGGAAAAAGAGAAGAGGGGAAAATGAAATAAAACAAACTGATAATGATAATGTATAATGAACTGAGAAATTGGAATAACCCAAATCTATGTACCTGAAGTATAAAGAAAAAGAGAGAGAAAGAGAGAGGAAAGAAAGAAAGAAACAAAGAAAGAAAGAAAGAAAGAAAGAAAGAAAGAAAGAAAGAAAGAAACTATCCTGCAAGAGAAATTAGGAAACCTCAAAACTGTTACTATTTTTTTTTTTATTTTGTGTGAACAACACACAACGTTTCATTAGTTTCAGGTGTACAACATAGTGATTCAACTTCTCTATATGTTATGCTATGCTTACCATGAGTGTAGCTATCATCTGTCACCATACAACAGTAGTACAGTATCATTGCCTATATTCCCTATTCTATGCCTTTTATTCTTATGATTTATTCATTCTATAACTAGAAGCCTGTACCTGCCACTCTGCTTTGACCATTTTGCCCATCTCTCCATCCCCACCCCTCTGGTAACCATCAGTTTGTTCTCTGTATTTGTAGGTCTGATTTTACTTTTTTTCTTTTTATTGTTTTTGTAAAGTACAAACGAAACTTACATTGAATATATTGTTTACGCTAATACATCATTAGTAAAAATTATCCAAATATTTAACATCATCATTTATACTTTATACTTTTAATTTCCTATGACATTAAGGGTTTTTTTTTTTTGAGAATACAATTTTTAATGTTACATAAGGACAGGCTTTAATTTATTTAAACTTTCTACAGCAATGTTTGGGAACAGGTTGATTTCAATTCTTGACCTTACAAATAATTATTTTGTAGGAATATTTGTACATACATTTTTATCAGAATCTCTCATTATTTTTGTAGTGTACATTCTGAGCACTAGAATAAGTAGGTCGAAGAGTAGGAATATTTTTAAGACATCTGGAAAGGTTGTGTCTCCTTTCAGTAACTAACATCAATAATATATTAGAGTGGTTTTCTTAATATACTTTATTTTCTTAATGCACTTTCTAAAACTGAGTATTATTATTTTTAAGTTCAATAATTAATGACTAAAATATGGTATTTCATTGCTTTATTCTTTGGTTTCTTTAATTACTAGTAAATTTGAAATATACCTTCATATGATTATTGGTTGTCTGTACAGAAAAATACACGTTTACATTGGAGAGGGAAGATGGCAGCGTAGGACACTGGGCTCACCGCGCGTCCTGCTGATCACTTAGATTCCACCTACACCTGCCTAAATAACCCAGAAAACTGCCAGAGCATTAGCAGAATGGAGTCTCCGGAGCCAGGCACAGACAAGAGGCCCACGGAAGAGGGTAGGAAGGGCTGCAAGGCAGTGCGCGCTCCATGGACGGGCGGGAGGGAGCCGGGGCGGAGGGGTGGCTCGCCGGCCAAGCAGAGTCCCCGAGTCTGGCAGGCAAAAGCGGAGAGGCCTGACAGACTGTGTTCCGACAGCAAGTGCGACTTAGCTTCTGGGAGGTCATAAGTTAACAGCTCTGCTCAGAAAGCAGGAAAGCTGGAGGACAAAGGGAGGGAGAGCTGCTGAGCCCAGGGACGAAAGAGCTCAGTTTGGTGGGGAACAAAGGCGCTTGCTAGCCCCGTCTCCCTCGCCAATCCCCCAGCCAAAATCCCAAAGAGAACCAGTTCCTGCCAGGGAACTTGCTGGCTCCGCACAAACACCCAAATCTGTGCTTCCGTGGAGCAAACCTCTGGCAGTGGATCTGACTCCCTCCCCCTGCCACAGGGCCCCTCCTGAAGTGGATCACCTAAGGAGAAGCGAGCCAAGCCTGCCCCTCCTGCCCCCGTGCACCTTGCCTACCCACCCCATTTAATACGCCAGATCCCCAGCACCACAAGCCTGGCAATGTGCAAGTAGCCCAGACGGGCCACGCCACCCCACAGTGAATCCCGCCCCTAGGAGAGGGGAAGAGAAGGCACACACCAGTCTGACTGTGGCCCCAGCTGTGGGCTGGGAGCAGACATCAGGTCAGACTGCGGCCCCGCCCACCAACTCCAGTTATACACCACAGCACAGGGGAAGTGCCCTGGAGGTCCTCACCACTCCAGGGACTATCCAAAATGACCAAACGGAAGAATTCCCCACAGAAGAATCTCCAGGAAATAACAACAGCTAATGAACTGATCAAAAAGGATTTAAATAATATAACAGAAAGTGAATTTAGAATAATAGTCATAAAATTAATCGCTGGGCTTGAAAACAGTATAGAGGACAGCAGAGAATCTCTTGCCACAGAGATCAAGGGACTAAGGAACAGTCACGAGGAGCTGAAAAGTGCTTTAAATGAAATGCAAAACAAAATGGAAACGACGACGGCTCGGATTGAAGAGGCAGAGGAGAGAATAGGTGAACTAGAAGATAAAGTTATGGAAAAAGAGGAAGCTGAGAGAAAGAGAGATAAAAAAATCCAGGAGTATGAGGGAAAAATTAGAGAACTAAGTGACACACTAAAAAGAAATAATATACGCATAATTGGTATCCCAAGGAGGAAGAGAGAGGGAAAGGTGCTGAAGGGGTACTTGAAGAAATTATAGCTGAGAACTTCCCTGAACTGGGGAAGGAAAAAGGCATCGAAATCCAAGAGGCACAGAGAACTCCCTTCAGACGTAACTTGAATCGATCTTCTGCACGACATATCATAGTGAAACTGGCAAAATACAAGGATAAAGAGAAAATTCTGAAAGCAGCAAGGGATAAACGTGCCCTCACATATAAAGGGAGACCTATAAGACTCGTGACGGATCTCTCTTTTGAAACTTGGCAGGCAAGAAAGGATTGGCACGAGATCTTCAGTGTGCTAAACAGAAAAAATATGCAGCCGAGAATCCTTTATCCAGCAAGTCTGTCATTTAGAATAAAAGGAGAGATAAAGGTCTTCCCAAACAAACAAAAACTGAAGGAATTCATCACCACTAAACCAGCCCTACAAGAGATCCTAAGGGGGACCCTGTGAGACAAAGTACCAGAGACATCGATACAAGCATAAAACATACAGACATTACAATGACTCTAAACCCGTATCTTTCTATAATAACACTGAATGTAAATGGTTTAAATGCGCCAACCAAAAGACATAGGGTATCAGAATGGATAAAAAAACAAGACCCATCTATTTGCTGTCTACAAGAGACTCATTTTAGATCTGAGGACACCTTTAGATTGAGAGTGAGGGGATGGAGAACTATTTATCATGCTACTGGAAGCCAAAAGAAAGCTGGAGTAGCCATACTTCTATCAGACAAACTAGACTTTAAATTAAAGGCTGTAACAAGAGACGAAGAAGGGCATTATATAATAATTAGAGGGTCTATACATCAGGAAGAACTAACAATAATAAATGTCTATGCGCCGAATACCGGAGCCCCCAAATATATAAAACAATTACTCATAAACATAAGCAACCTTATTGACAAGAATGTGGTAATTGCAGGGGACTTTAACACCCCACTTACAGAAATGGATAGATCATCTAGACACATGGTCAATAAAGAAACAAGGGCCCTGAATGATACATTGGATCAGATGGACTTGACAGATCTATTTACAACTCTGCATCCCAAAGCAACAGAATATACTTTCTTCTCGAGTGCACATGGAACATTCTCCAAGATAGATCATATACTGGGTTACAAAACAGCCCTTCATAAGTTTACAAGAATTGAAATCACACCATGCATACTTTCAGACCACAATGCCATGAAGCTTGAAATCAACCACAGGAAAAAGTCTGGAAAACCTCCAAAAGCATGGAGGTTAAAGAACACCCTACTAACGAATGAGTGGGTCAACCAGGCAATTAGAGAAGAAATTAAAAATTATATGGAAACAAACGAAAATGAAAATACAACAATCCAAACGCTTTGGGACGCAGCGAAGGCAGTCCTGAGAGGAAAATGCATTGCAATCCAGGCCTATCTCAAGAAACAAGAAAAATCCCAAATACAAAATCTAACAGCACACCTAAAGGAAATAGAAGCAGAACAGCAAAGGCAGCCTAAACCCAGCAGAAGAAGAGAAATCATAAAGATCAGAGCAGAAATAAACAATATAGAATCTAAAAAAACTGTAGAGCAGATCAACGAAACCAAGAGTTGGTTTTTTGAAAAAATAAACAAAATTGACAAACCTCTAGCCAGGCTTCTCAAAAAGAAAAGGGAGATGACCCAAATAGATAAAATCATGAATGAAAATGGAACTATTACAACCAATCCCTCAGAGATACAAACAATTATGAGGGAATACTATGAAAAATTATATGGCAACAAATTGGACAACCTGGAAGAAATGGACAAATTCCTAAACACCCACACGCTTCCAAAACTCAATCAGGAGGAAATAGAAAGCTTGAACAGACCCATAACCAGCGAAGAAATTGAATCGGTTATCAAAAATCTCCCAACAAATAAGAGTCCAGGACCAGATGGCTTCCCAGGGGAGTTCTACCAGACGTTTAAAGCAGAGATAATACCTATCCTTCTCAAGCTATTCCAAGAAATACAAAGGGAAGGAAAACTTCCAGACTCATTCTATGAAGCCAGTATTACTTTGATTCCTAAACCAGACAGAGACCCAGTAAAAAAAGAGAACTACAGGCCAATATCCCTGATGAATATGGATGCAAAAATTCTCAATAAGATACTAGCAAATCGAATTCAACAGCATATAAGAAGAATTATTCACCATGATCAAGTGGGATTCATTCCTGGGATGCAGGGCTGGTTCAACATTCGCAAATCAATCAACGTGATACATCACATTAACAAAAAAAAAGAGAAGAACCATATGATCCTCTCAATCGATGCAGAAAAGGCCTTTGACAAAATCCAGCACGCTTTCTTAATAAAAACCCTTGAGAAAGTCAGGATAGAAGGAACATACTTAAACATCATAAGAGCCATTTATGAAAAGCCCACAGCTAACAGCATCCTCAATGGGGAAAAACTGAGAGCTTTTTCCCTGAGATCAGGAACACGACAGGGATGCCCCCTCTCACCGCTGTTGTTTAACATAGTGCTGGAAGTTCTAGCTTCAGCAATCAGACAACAAAAGGAAATCAAAGGCATCCAAATTGGCAAAGATGAAGTCAAGCTTTGGCTTTTTGCAGATGACATGATATTATACATGGAAAATCCGATAGACTCCACCAAAAGTCTGCTAGAACTGATACATGAATTCAGCAAAGTTGCAGGATACAAAATCAATGTACAGAAATCAGTTGCATTCTTATACGCTAACAATGAAGCAACAGAAAGACAAATAAAGAAACTGATCCCATTCACAATTGCACCAAGAAGCATAAAATACCTAGGAATAAATATAACCAAAGATGTAAAAGATCTGTATGCTGAAAACTATAGAAAGCTTATGAAGGTAATTGAAGAAGATATAAAGAAATGGAAAGACATTCCCTGCTCATGGATTGGAAGAATAAATATTGTCAAAATGTCAATACTACCCAAAGCTATCTACACATTCAATGCAATTCCAATCAAAATTGCACCAGCATGCTTCTCGAAACTAGAACAAGCAATCCTAAAATTCATATGGAACCACAAAAGGCCCCGAATAGCCAAAGTAATTTTGAAGAAGAAGACCAAAGCAGGAGGCATCACAATCCCAGACTTTAGCCTCTACTACAAAGTTGTAATCATCAAGACAGCATGGTATTGGCATAAAAACAGACACATAGACCAATGGAGTAGAATAGAAACCCCAGAACTAGACCACAAACGTATGGCCAACTCATCTTTGACAAAGCAGGAAAGAATATCCAATGGAAAAAAGACAGTCTCTTTAACAAATGGTGCTGGGAGAACTGGACAGCAACATGCAGAAGGTTGAAACTAGACCACTTTCTCACACCATTCACAAAAATAAACTCAAAATGGATAAAGGACCTGAATGTGAGACAGGAATCCATCAAAACCTTAGAGGAGAAAGCAGGAAAAGACCTCTCTGACCTCAGCCGTAACAATCTCTTACTCGACACATCCCCAAAGGCAAGGGAATTAAAATCAAAAATGAATTACTGGGACCTTATGAAGATAAAAAGCTTCTGCACAGCAAAGGAAACAACCAACAAAACTAAAAGGCAACCAACGGAATGGGAAAAGATATTTGCAAATGACATATCAGACAAAGGGCTAGTATCCAAAATCTATAAAGAGCTCACCAAACTCCACACCCAAAAAACAAATAACCCAGTGAAGAAAAGGGCAGAAAACATGAATAGACACTTCTCTAAAGAAGACATCCGGATGGCCAACAGGCACATGAAAAGATGTTCAACGTCGCTCCTTATCAGGGAAATACAAATCAAAACCACACTCAGATATCACCTCACACCAGTCGGAGTGGCCAAAATGAAGAAATCAGGAGACAATAGATGCTGGAGAGGATGTGGAGAAACGGGAACCTTCTTGCACTGTTGGTGGGAATGCAAATTGGTGCAGCCGCTCTGGAAAACAGTGTGGAGGTTCCTCAGAAAATTAAAAATAGACCTACCCTATGACCCAGCCATAGCACTGCTAGGAATTTATCCAAGGGATACAGGAGTACTGATGCATAGGGGCACTTGTACCTCAATGTTTATAGCAGCACTCTCAACAATAGCCAAATTATGGAAAGAGCCTAAATGTCCATCAACTGATGAATGGATAAAGAAATGGTGGTTTCTATACACAATGGAATACTACGTGGCAATGAGAAAAAATGAAACATGGCCTTTTGTAGCAACGTGGATGGAACTGGAGAGTGTGATGCTAAGTGAAATAAGCCATACAGAGAAAGACAGATACCATATGGTTTCACTCTTATGTGGATCCTGAGAAACGTAACCGAAACCCATGGGGGAGGGGAAGGAAAAAAAATAAATAAATAAATAAAGAGGTTAGAGGGCGAGAGAGCCAAAGCATAAGAGACTGTTAAAAACTGAGAACAAACTGAGGGTTGATGGGGGGTGGGAGGGAAGGGAGGGTGGGTGATGGGTATTGAGGTGGGCACCTTTTGGGATGAGCACTGGGTGTTGTATGGAAACCAATTTGACAGTAAATTTCATATATTAAAAAAAATAAATAAATAAATAAACAATAAAAAAAAAAGAAAAATACCAGTTTAAAATTTTCAGAACGAGGTTAATTTTACCCAAATGATAATACCTTTGAGTAGATACTGTGTGTGTGTGTGTGTGTGTGTGTGTGTGTGTGTGTGTGTTGTGTGTATTCAATTAACTGATTCTCCTAATTTTACCAATTGGACACAAGGGTAGGTAAAGTAATTTGCCCATGATCATACAAGGGTTAAGTGGCAGAATCAGCATATGAATGCAGGTGATCAGCTCTGGAGTCTCACCTTTAACAGCTGTATTTTATTGATCCTTTAAAGATATTAATTCCTAACAACATTCATACTTATACTGAGTTATTTCCTAATTACACTAGGCTGTATCAAAATTTGTTTCAGGATGAAATGTTACTTCTCACAGAGATAGAAAATATATTTTGATCAGAAAGTGATGTGCACACATAGGATAAGGCCTTTTATGTGAACTATATTATCCAGACTGTATCAAAATAACACTATCTATATTAAACATAGTACACATATATAGGACAGAAGGTAGTTTATTTTGCCATCTGAATCATCTTGTAATTAAGTTATTTTATTGGAAACACTTATCTAATTCTTTAGAAAAAGCAGAACTTGGGGGACGCCTGTTTGGTTCAGTCAGTTGAGCATCCAAATCTTGATTTCAGCTCAGGTCACAATCTTACAGTTCATGGGTTTAACCCCATGTCCGGCTCTGCACTGACAGTGTGGAGCCTGCTTAGGATTCTCCCTCTCACACTCTCTCTCTGTCCTCCCCCACTCATGTGCTCTCTCTTTCTCAAAATAAATAAACATTAAAAAAAAAAAAAGAAAAAGCAGAACTTGGCAGGTTAGCAAACTCTCTTGAATATAAGTAAAGGAAATAAAGACATAGTGGTAAAAGAAGTAGGAATTACTTATTTAGAGAAATGAAAATAGTAGAATCCCTTAATAGTTGTCTAGAAATATACAGAAAGTAACACTAACCTATTATTTTTTGAAATTTGTTGTCAATGTGTTGTTTTAATGTGTAAGTTTTCTTTTAAATTTTGATATTCAAAGGATTTAAATTATCTTTTAAAAATATTTTCAGTAGTTTTTCCTTATTGCTTTTATTCTAAGAATCGTTCCATAGTGTGAGGCCTTCCAAATAATTCCCAACTTATGTTAACTTTTATAACTTCATAATTTACATTTTACTCCTTATGCCATCAAAAATTTACTTTGATCTGTGGTGGAAACTAATAATTTAATCTGATTATTTTATAATACTTTGGCAATTTTTCTAATAATGGTCAACATGTTATAATGAGTGTTAATTTTTGAGTTTTATTGCACAGTGGTCAGAGAATAACATTCTTACAAGTTTTACCTCTCAAAATTGAGCTCATTTTTCATCTGTTTTAAAAAATTCCATGATAGGTTGGTAACATGTATTTATTGCTTAATAAACAAAATTAAGTCATTATAATCAGATTTTAGATACTCTATATGATTTATTTTGGTTTTAGTTATCCCATAACAATCACACTTATGAGACACTGCATCAAGGAATTCTAGTTGAATGGCATTTTAAACCTAAACTTTTAAAGAGGTCATTTTATGAAGACTAGTTAGGACAGTTGAAGGAACAGAGAAGATGGTTTTGAAGTAGTATAAAAACTTAAGTGAATTTAACCATAAATGTTAGAATTAAAATAAAAGAATGTGAGCTGAAACTTAGCAGTTAGGACTGGATAACATTGGGTCTTGCACTCCATGGCAGGTAGTCAAGACTTTATTCTTTAGGCCAGCCTTTCTTAAACACTGGTTTTATTTCAAGTGTATAAAAATAAACTGGAGATTTTGGTAAATATACATTGAAATTGTACTTAAGTGAAAACTAGGTTCTAAAGACAACTTTAAAAGGCAAAAATCTTGTATTATCAAAATTACTCTGTGAATTAGAGTATACAAGATATATGTGCTTATATATTAATTTTTATGAGTGCTAAAGTTTTAGCACCAATAAAGAAGGAATAGCAAAGAAGGAAAATTTATATAAAGATGAATTTCTACTTTTCTACCTTCAAACCTTTCTACTTTTAAGATAATAATCAATCTATATTAGTGAATATAGACTGGGACCAAATATTGGTTCTGGTCCAGTTTTTCTCTCTTTTGTTCTGGGACTCTAATTACTTGTGTTATAGTCCTTATTAATATAACCCTTTTTCTCTTATGCTCTTTTTAAAGTTTTCCATCCTCTTGTCTCTCAGTGCTTTTGTCTGTATCCTTTTGGAGTATCTTCTTATTTACTAAATTCTTTATGTCTACTCTTAAGGCCATCAGTTTTCAGTCATTATATTGTTCAGTAATAGGATTTCTATTTGATATTTTCTATAGTTTCCCCTAATCCTTTGCTTAAATCCCCCACCTTGTATTTTAATTATGAGCATATTTATCACACTTATTTTAATTACTGGGTTTGAGAATATAATTACATATATCTCTGGTGGAGCTGTTATTATTTGTTCTTTTTCTTAGTTTTTTTAATTAATTTCTTTTCTTTGTATGTTTGGATATTTTTTATTGAATGCCAGGCATTAAATATAAAAATAGTGAAATTAACTTGAGACTATGGATTTTTTTTAAATTAAAAATGATTTAATTTTGTTTCTAACATGCATTTATGCTATAGAAAATAGGAATATAAAATCATTTTATAACAAAGGCCTGAGATTATTTGAAGCTGAGATTTAGTTCTTCCCCTTGCTGTCACCCTTCTCCTATGTTTAAACCTTTGGAGTTACAATAGAAAGCCTATGTATGTACCAGGGTCCTTCCTGCTTGGTGAATCTTGAAGTCCAGTTTTGGTTCTCCCAGTTCCTTGAGTCACCCCAAAACTCTACTTATCTTCTCAAAATCTCCACCAGTGCTATTGGAATTAGTAAATTCCTTGACAGTAGTACTAATTGCTACATAGTACTCAGTAGTTGTAATTGCCAAGCTTACCTCTTTCCTTTCTTTCTTCTTCTGAATTCTAGCCTCCAAAATTTTGTTTTTAATAAATTTTCAATGCCTTCAAATTTTTTTATGCCTGATTTTCCCAAATGTATAGTTTTTATCAATAGGAAACTTTCTCTGAAATAACCCAACCAACCACTACTAGATTTGGAACTCAATTTGAATTTTATACATTTACTCTGATAAACAGGTATTGTAGAGAAATAGAAAGTAGGGAATAAGGGGATCAACTAAGACATTAATATAATACTATGAAGGTATATGGAAAAGATAATGAGGATATAGCATGAAGTCATAATGGTAAGAATAGGGAAGACCTGAGGGATTTTAGAAACATTTAGGACATAATATTGGCATCCCAAGTGAAAGGCTGAAGTCTTTCCAGAGCATCTTCTCCTTTTTTTGGGTTTTGAACTCCTGATTGTTTGGGTACTGGATGGTTGTGTGTTAACTGAGATGATAAATACAAGAGGAGGAACAATACTGGATAAGGAGTTGGGAAAAAATAAATTCGGCCTTGGACATATTGGATTTGGGTATTTTGAACACATACATAATGGTAGGCAGAATTCTAAAGATGTTTCTACCAAGATTATTGTACTTAATAATTCCATCAAACACTAATCTATATACTATTGTGAAGGTACTTTGTAGATATAATTAAGATTTCTGATCAGTTTACATTGACATACAGCGTTTAACCTGGATTATCCAAGTGGGTCCAACATAATCACATGAGTCATTGAAAGTAGAAGAAGAGGGCAGAAGAGTCAGTCAAAGAGATATAGCAGAAATAGACATTAGGTAGACTCCAAGTGTCAGAAGGATTCTTGGTGTCATTTTTGGCTCTGAGATGTAGGTGCTCATATGCGAGGATTAGAATGAAGTTTCTAGGATCTAGGGTCATCCCCTAGTTGACAACTAGCAAGGAAGAGAAACCTCAGTCCTGCAACCACAAGGAATTATATTGTTCCAACGATCTGAAGGAACTGGGAAGTGAAATCTTCCTCCAGAGCCTCCAGAAAGGAATAGATCCTACCTACCCCTTAACTTCAGTTTTGTGAGACCAAGGGCAGAGGAACGATGTGAGATAATAAATACTTCTTGTTTTAAACTGATGAGTTTGCAGTAATTTGTTACAACAACAATAAGAAAATATATATGCCATATACATATCTGTACACATAAACCCATTTCATACTTGGTAGAAGTACAAGAAGAGGATGTAGTTATTTAGAGTGAGAGAAGTATATCAATAATATATACATGGGAAATAACAGTGTTTAAAGGGTATAGAGCACAAGAGGATCCAAAAGAAGTAGAAAACTATAAGATGTGTTATGGAAGCCAAGAACAGAGAAAATCCTAAGCATGAAGTAATAAACAGTAGTACAGCAATGTTAAATGCTATAGAAGAGAAAAATTATTGACAAGAACTGTTACTGTATTATACCTTTCACTATATCATTTTGTGAATGGCTGCCTTTTTTTCTTCTTGTAATGTTACCCTATTAGATTATGATGTGAATTATGTCACTCACTGTCTTTCCTACTTAAAAATAGTGTTAATAGAGTCCACTTCTAGGAAGCATAAAGATTTATGCCATGGAGAAGTGGAGGCCAAAGTAGAATTAGCCATGCAAGAGATTTATTGGGAGCAATTCCTGTAAAGATAAAAGGAGGTGAAGAAGGAATAGATGGACAGATTCTTCAGATCATAAGACAGGTCTGAGTCCTGGGAAATGAGAGAGAGGAGGAAGAAGATTGCATATTAGAAACCTCAGGCTGCAACATAGTTCTGAGAAAGTCTGGCAGAGGGTGGGGGGCGGGGGTACAGAGTAAAGACTACCTAGCAGAGGAATCACATGTTGGCAGAAATGGCACAGCTATAGTACCTCAAGTAAGTTTAGTCATTAGCTTTGAGCAACTCAGGGTGAGTGGGTTTGGAGAGAACACTATAACGGACTCAAATTTGTGGTATCTGGAAGCTATCTTCTGACTATGCTCTTCACAGCAGATTTCCTCTCCTGTCCTCTCCTGTCCTCTAATCTCTCCTGTTTCTGAGAGAAAGTGAGCATGTGCATGAACAGGGAGAGGCAGAGGGACAGGGAGAGAGAATCTTAAGTAGGCTCCATGCCCAGCAGAGCCTGAAGGGGCTCAGTGTCATGACTGTGAGATCATGATCTGAGCTTAAATGAAGAGTTAGCTGCTTAACAGAGTGAGCCACCCAGGCACCCCCAATTATTTTAAAGGGGTTCCTGAGCAGTGTACACCCAGGGCAACCACAAATAATATAGCATGAATTGTTCCCCAACCCCTTCACTTCTTCTTATCTTGTTATTTTGTCAGTATAGATTTTTTATAAGGGCGCTTCAAATATTCAATATTTGAAGGGTGCTTCAAAATATTCAAAATATTACTGAAATGAATAGCTTGTAATATATTTTTACTAGAGGATTAAACTAAAGATTATAAAAATAATATTGGTATCTATTTTAAATAGAGTGGATATTGTTCCATTTTATTGTATAGTTTATTATTAACTTCCCTAACCTTTTGATTATACTTGTTTCTATCCATGTCTTATGTTTTCAAAATTAGCTTATTACATGCATTCTATTTTCATAGGATTGCAGGCATTGAGAAAGGTCCAAATGTATTTCCTTCTCTTTCCATCTATTGTCCAATACCTGAAATTACACAGTCACATTTGTGGTATAGTCTCTCACACTTCATGTTTTCTCTTGCCTCTCCCTGGAGTGCCTTCTAATGTTTTCTTCTCTGCTTATCTATCTTTCAAGGATCAATTCAGGCATTATCATTTCCAGGGAGCACCGCCACATACCCTTTCTATGCCCCTATAATACATCGTATGTATATCCATCATATATCTTATCCCACTGTACTGACATGACTCTTTGAGCTTCTAAAGTAGGATGTTTTATCATTGTACTCCTTATAACCAGCACTTTACATAGAACATAGTAATCACTCAACAAATATTTGTTAAAGAAAAACTTAAATTTCACTAAAATATATATAGCCACAGGTATGCTTAGCACTTTTATTTAGTCATTTTCACTTGAAGGTGATTAGAAGTAGGTTTTGAATGGGGTAGGAAGTGGTCTGGAGGCTAGTGATGGGGGCACTACTACTGAACAAGGTTTTAAAAAAGACCACTTCTGAGATCATAGAAAGTGTTCAGAATTGGAACCCTGAGACTAAATTGCTTACTCAGACAAAACTCACAAGTTTTCACAAAGCTGGCCCTGGGATAGGCTTATTTTAATTTCAATATGTTACCTAAGCCCAAGTGGATTGGCTTGGTAAACAAAGTTATTTTCAGCCATTAGTAAAGGCAAATGGCATTCACACATCCGCTTGAGGGGAAAAAGTGTTTTCTTGATTTCCTACAGATGTGACCTCAAGAATGGCATGTTAGTTAAATCCAGGAGCAAATAAATCAATACCAAATGTGAAGTGGCATTTAAAGATTTATCTCATTGCCAATTTTTCTTTTAGAACTGGCTTGATTTCTTTCAGTAACAGACCTTCTGGGACTCTACAAATTTGTATGGTTTTCTTTATCATTTCTCCTCTGGAATACTCACTGACCTTTTGAGAATATTCCCAACTCCTCTTGTTTCTATAGTCTCTGTCTTCAGGACTCTATTCAGGTTGAATGAGAACTAGGATAGGGGAACAATGTAGCTCTGCCTTTTGCAATACTGCACTTAAACAGTCACTGGGATAATCATTAAGTTTTAAAAATTAGTGATGGGAATTATGACATGCTAGAGATTTTATAAATATATGTATTCTGAGTAATAATTGTTAATATACCTTTTTTTTTCTTATAATGAGCCAAAGATACTTAACTGTGGAAAACTTATCATAAAATGGAAAAACAGAAAAGCTTTCATTAAGATTTGTAGACATCACTCCTCTGCTTAAAACTTTCCAGTGACTTTGCACTGCAAATAGAATAAGCTTGAAATGTTGTCATGGTCTGTAAGACATGTGATCTGGATGTAGTCTGATTTTATAACTTCTCTTAGCATTTTCCCCTGGTTTCCTAGCTCCAGTAGACTTCCTTTTGATACTCGCACATGTCTAGACCCTTCCTGACTTAAAAACCTTGCATATAATGAAGGTCCACATTTTTCCTGGTCTTCATGTACCTGCTTCCTTTTCATTTGATCTCAACTCAAATGCCATCTTCTTAAAAAGGCCTGCTCTGACCATCATAGGTAAAGTAGGACCCTCCCCACCCTGTATATATTCCATTCTATTTTATTTACTCTAAAGCACTCTGAAATTACCTTAGTGTGTTGACTACATGAGGGCATGAGCTTCATATGTTTGGTTATGAAGAAAGGGATACTTAGCTTCAGATATCAGCAGGTTTGTATATAATCCTCTCACCTTGAAGTCTAGTTCTTTGACGGTACTAAGACTAGCTCTGATTGGGCCTGCTTGGATCAAATGATCACACCTGAGCCAAAATTGAGGCCAAGATGATAGAACATAAATTAGGCAAACTGGGATTACATGCCACCTACATGTAAAGGGTAGGACAAGCCCAGATAGTGATACCAAGAATGTGAACAGATTTTTTTTCCAAAGAAAATTAGGGTAATTTTCCTGAAAAATAGATAAATAGAGACTAGGAAGTGAAAGCAGTGGCTGCCCACTACAAGAAATAGGAATGATATGCTTTAAAGGGTAGCAAGGCATTGCTCAGTGTGGATGTATCCTAATTTAGTTAACTAGTTCCCTCTGGATGGATATTTTAGGTTGTTTGCAAAATAATGATGTGATGAACATCATCATATATGTATGTATGTGTGTATGTATGTATGTATGTATGTATTTATTTATTTATTATATCAGGATAATATCTTAAAGTGAAATTGCTGGATCCTGTCATATGTATTACATATTTGATTTAGGAAATTTCTGCTAATTTTCTTGTGCAAATTTATTCCCCTTGTTAGAATAGTTCTGTCCAACAGAAGTATAATATGAGCCACATATGTTATTGTAAATTTTCTAATAGCCGTGTTAAAAAAGTAAAAAGAAGTAAATGAAGTTAATTTTGAAAATGTAGTTTATTTAGCTTAATATGTCAACAATAGTATCATTTCAACACATAATTAACAAAAAATTATTCATGAGATATTTTATTTGTTTTCTCATGCTAAAGTCTTTGAAATCAAGTGTGAATTTTATACTCACAACACAACTAATGCTTAGTGGATGTGGAACTAGTGATTATTTTATTGGAGAGCATAGCTCTAGAGTATTCTAGTTCAGTAAGCATATAGGGACTTTACATACCAAGGTATTTTCAGAGACTAGTTTCTGGGTGATTGTTTAAAGCTAGTGCTAACTCGAACCTAGCATAAATCACCCATTAATCAAAAGTCCCACTCTAAGTGATGGTTTGCAGATATATAGAGGACTTGGCAACATCTGAAACCTATCATGAAGACAAGAATATAGACAAAGGGAGAAAGCTTGGTAGCCCAGGTAGGGAAGACGCCCAGAATGATGAAAAGTTTGCTAGTGGGTATAGTGAAAAAGGGCACAAATCTGGGAAAACTTTACTAAGCTGTCCAAAGGAAAAGAATACTGAATCTGGTGAACTATAGTTATCTGGTTATCACCAGACCGGTAAATTCCACTGTGATCAGAGAATTCATCAGACTTTGAGAGCCTGGGTGAAATATGCTTTTAGACTAAAGAATTATTTTTTACTCTGATTTTAGAAAAAATGTCTAAAATGTATTGAGTGCTTACTCAAACTGTGTTCTGTATCCACTTGTTCCTTACAACACGTGAATTAGGTACTGTAGTTACACCAAGATAAAAAAAAATTGAGACACAGAGTAATTATTTTCACATCTAGCAACTGGTAGAACTGGAATTTAAACTTCTAAACTCTTACTCCAGTGTCCATGTGCATTAGCTCTGTTCTATTTTATTCTCACTGTACTATATATGATCATATAACAGCCTTTTGACTAATCTAATTTCTTATGCACACTGACATAGCTAGTACCCTAACATCTTAGACATAAATATTCTAGTCACTGAAAGTTAATTCCCTTTTGAAAATTAATATTTAGGAATTTAACCTACATGTTTATGTCTTATAAAATGGCCAATGATTGGGGCTCCCGGGTGGCTCAGTTGGTAAAGCATCTGACTTCAGCTCAGGTCATGATCTTGCGGTTTGTAAGTTCGAGCCCCACATCCGGCTCTGTGATGACAGCTCAGAACCTAGAGCCTGCTTGGGATTCTGTGTCTCCCCCTGTCTCTGCCCCTCCCCTGCTCATGCTTTGTCTCTCTCTGTCTCTCAATAATAAATAAATGTTAAAAAAATTTTTTTTAAATGGCCAATGATCAACTCTAGGCATGAAAAATAATATCTGAAGTTGAAACCCAAATCCTGAACCCTGGGGATTCCTTCAGATCCTACCTGAATAGACAATCTTTCCTCCTCTCTTTTTGGCTCTCCATATCATTTTTAAGATTTGTGTAGTTGTTTGGGAAAAAATTGCCCTGGGAGAAATAAGAAAGTACCATCATCTTAATGTAACAGAAAAGTAGCACAGTAACAGAACAATAATTTAATTGTTCTTGATTGCTTGGGAGATGCTGCTTAGCCTCAAAGAAGTACCTGGGGGAGTATATGATAAAAATGTTTGTGTCAGAGTGTGCATTATCTGATTCCGATTCCTAAATCTAGTTGGAAACACAATATTCTGACAAAAAAGTTTCATAAAGTCAAAAGCCTGAGAATGCAAAGGTTTCTTTGTTTCTTTGCCATTAGTGACTTTGAGGCTTCAATTAGAAATCTGTCTGTTTAGGACAGATCTGACCTTTAGACTCACGACTTTTCTCATTTGTTAAATAAATCACTTATATCCAAAAATATGTACTTATTAACTGTTCACTTATAAAATTTAAGACTCATCTTTTTTTTAAAATGCTTATTTATTTATTTTGAGAGAAAGAAAGTGTGCAAGCAGGGGAGAGGCAGAGAGACAGAATACCAAGCAGACTCTGCACTGTCAGCCCAGAGCCTGATGTGGGCCTCAATCTCACAAACTGTGAGATCATGACCTGATCCAAAGTCTGTAACTTACCAGACTAAGCCACCCAGGTGCCCTTAGGGTTTGTCTTTGTAGCAGAAGTGCTAAATCAGTTAAGGGAGCCATTAGACTGAGATGGTTTAAATGCCTTCCCAGCCTAGAGAGCAAAATAAAACCTAAGACTGTAAATGCCTCAAGGTTAGAAATTGAAACAAGACCAACCAATCACAAACTGACAACTAGGCTTTCTCAAATAAAGGAACTGCTTAAACTATGACCTGATTTGGATTGATTTTTGCTCAAACCCTTACAATTTTTAATATGCCTTAGTTTGACGTTTGGCGGAATTATGGAGAGGGCCCATGAAATTATCTCACAAAGCATTTAAGTAAGGGGCACTTAAAGATCTTCAGCAAGTTAATGTTCTGTTGTGGTACCAACCTTGGAGGAATTCAAAGAAATAAACAAGTATTCTTCCTACTCATAAGCCAGGAAAGGAGTAGTGTTATGCACAGTATTTACAAACAACGCATACAATGATTATCAAATTCAGATAGTAGGTAAGCACAAGGTTGAGCAAATAGTCTTAGGATTTAAAAGTTCAAATTGCAGAGAAAATGGCTCTTTCTTCCAATGAATTGTTTTTCTTGGAATATTTGAAATACTACCAAAGGTGTATCTTTGTAGATACACTTTGTAGATATGCTTTGTAGAGCATCTCAAAGTGGTGCTCAGGGAAGGCAGATTTCACCTTTTGTCAACCTGCTTTGGTGGAATCCTGACAGCTTGGTAGGGAGTGATGTGGTAAAGCTGCCTGAGGCAGGAACTGTGTTCCTCTGGTTTGTCACTGTATCTTCGGGGTGTGGCACTGTCAGGGAAGTAGGCAAATGCTGCCAAATAAATGAGAGACTTATATTGCTGAGAAGTTTTCATCAATGGTGGTTTGGCTACACAGCTGGCATTTGGACCTCTTGGTATGCTGCCATAGAGGAAATTTAACAGAGAGTCAAAGCAGATGACCTTACTGTCATCTTCAATCTTGAGAGATATGACTTTAAGACCTTTCAAAAGACTAGTAATTTGATGGGAATGATGGAGCAGAATGTCTAGTCCCTCAGTCTCAGGAGCACCAGCCCTCCGATAGAATTTGGGGATCTGTTGATGGAGATAAACATTTAGAAGGAGAATTGCACTACCCCCATCACATACAAGCTGGGACATAGAGTTTTTCTGACACAAGTTTAAATTCAGAGCCTCCAAACAATGTTTCAAAAACCAATTTTTTTTTATTGTATACGGCTCAGAAATGACCTCATTGAAGTGTTGGAGGACTCCTCTCAAGGCCTGAAAGCTCTATGGGAACCATTTGAGTCTGGGGGAGGCACATCAGAGGGTTGAACTTAATTGGCTCCTTTTTTGGCTCCTCTGAGACCCTAGTTGTCTCAATATATATATGGAGGTAATGACACTCGCTGCCTTGAATTCATTAGTATAATAGCTTTAATGATTTTATTTGCTCCTATAAAAGGTGCCATATAAATGCAAATGATCACCAAGAATGATAATTAACAGTCTTTAAGCTGCAAACCACTTATACCTAATGTCCATATGTCAGAGGATGAGAAATGTAGAGGTATTAAGAAAACTGTCCCCTCTTTGTGCTAAATATGGTGACAGGTATTTGAAAAAGCTGGTTCCATAGCCTGAGTATTTTTGCTGACTGAAGGAGATAACTGATATAATTCATCTTTCAGAACTGTTAAATGCTAGGGTGGCAAGATGCTGCATTAAATATGGAGGGTGAGGAGGAGAAAGGGAGCAGAGAGTCTATTTCCAGGTGGGAAAACACAAAGTCCCCAAACCTTAAGTGCATTTAATAGAGAGAGATTTATCATGATTTGTACACTGTCAGCACTGTACACAAACAGTTTTACAAGATGAAAAAGTGCCAAAAGCAGGACCCAAGCATCTTAGGCTGAATGTAGCTCAGCCCCACATGCATTGTTTTCTCGGCCCTGACCAGATACTAGATAGCACTTATCGACAATATTGATCATCTCCACGAAACCAACAATCTGATTAAATAACAAAAGCTTCAGGTCTCTTGATTCAAATTTAGAAAGAAGAGGGAATTTTTGTTGCTAGAAATGTGCTTCTTTTGCCATTAAGTTCATTTGCCCATTCTGCTGTTACATTACAAAAAAAAAGATAAGCTAAAATGCTGGGTAAAGATGTCCAGGCATTCATTACTATAACAGGTTGATTCTCCCACTTTTTTTAAAGGATAAATTTCATATGGTTTGATTTTTTACACATAAGCTGGATCACAGTTTTTGTTGTTCCTATTAACTGATGTATTCCTTTAATAACCCTGATATTGATGTACATGTGGCCCATCCCTCTGCTTAGCATAATAGATAGAGCATTAATTATGAATAAGGAATTTTTACCATTAGCTTAGCCCATTTATCTTCCTTGGTTTGCTTGGGACTGTTAGTTTTACATTCTTCGGGCATTTCTCGTTGAGTTATTACAGTATCACAATGTGATCTGATCTTAAATTCTTGCCTTCCCTTTGTCACCCGTTCTAGTTTTATAGGTTGACTCTTTCATCTATTTCTTGATCCAAGATCAAGTCTTTCATTTGTTTATAGATGATTTACTTCTAATGGTTATTTGGGGTTTTCAAGCTTAAAATGCCAGTGTTAATGAGGAGTTCAGAAAAGAGAAGAGACTCAAAGTACTTTGGAGTCTAAGACATTACAGTTTTATACCAGGGTGTTAACTTTCCCATGCAAGATGAGAAGGTTTATAACGTTAGAAAGACTGGTAAACTCATGAAATGACTTCTAAAGTCTCATGTAGTTTGCTTTTTAAAAATGGGTTCAAAAGAGAGTACATACAACCAGAGAATTAGTCCTGAACCTTTTTTTCCTCCAGGCAAATAGGGAAGTTGGTGTGGAAAGTAGGTGAAATTGACCCTGCAGCCAACGAATGGTAAATTTTAACATGTAAGTGGTAATATTTTCAAAGCATATTTTAAAGCAATCCAACCCCAGTTACAGGATTAGAGTGATTTGAATCCTCAGCAAAACTTTAAAACTTGCAAATTTGTTTCTCTTTCCATTTTTTCATTCTGGTGTTACCTCTGTTTCACCTATGTTTTAACTCTTCAAACCTCAGCTGGCAATTTACCATTTCATATGCCCTCTCTATTCCCATACCCTTCAAAATTCCTTTCTTTGTGATGTG
This sequence comes from Panthera pardus, assembly GCF_024362965.1. Taxonomy (NCBI): domain Eukaryota; kingdom Metazoa; phylum Chordata; class Mammalia; order Carnivora; family Felidae; genus Panthera; species Panthera pardus. The sequence goes on along the minus strand of NW_026526666.1, from coordinate 49,828,702 downwards.
ATTTCATCTAGGTTAGGAGAAAAATAATTGGAATCAACTCCCATGGACCAGAATATCAATACAAAAAGAAAAAAAAGTAATAACATTTTATTAGTGGTATAATGGCTACTTTACCGGTTTTGCCCACTCTTATTGCCCACTCTGGAAAATGGAAAAAACAGAGCCATCAGTTAAAGATATCTTCAACAGATGAGGGAGATGGGAATGGTGGTCCAAAAGCCAAACATTTACCAATCCTAATACGTTAAACTATGTTAAGAGAAACTATGCTTTAAAGCAATTGAGACTATTAAATAATGCTTAAGAAGTACTTAGCATGGTTCTCAATTCTAGCTGTTCATCAGAATCACCATTCCACATACATTTTTTTTCATACAATTTCAGGGTGTTTATTTACCCTTAAAGCCCATCCATGAACAACAAATTAAAATTCCTTGTGTGTTTCAAGTTTTTATTTAAATTCTAGTTAGTTAGCATATAGTATAATATTCGTTTCAGAAATAAAATTTAGTGATTCATCACTTATATATAACACTCAGTGCTCATCACAAGTGCCCTCTTTAATACCCATCACTCATTTAGCTCATTCCCCATCTACCTCTCCTCCAGCAAACCCTCAGTTTGTTCTCTATTGTTAATAATGTCTTATGGGTTGCCTCCCTCTCTTTTTTCCCCCTTCCCCTACGTTCATCTGTTTTGTTTCTTAAATTCCACATGAGTGAAATCATATGGGATTTGTCTTTCTCTGACTGATTTGTTTCATTTAGCATAGTATACTCTAGCTCCATCCATATCGTTGCAAATGGCAAGATTTCATTCTTGTTTATGGCTGAGTAATATTCATATATATATTAACACAGTACTTGGCACTTGTAAATACTTTGTGTTAAATTCTATCATTAATTCAGTCAGAATATTTACAGCAAAGCTGCAATGCTGGAGCCTTGGCTTCTATTCTTTTATCTTTACTAGTTGCTAGTATAGTAATGTGTATAACAAAGCTACTCAGAGATGTGCTTCTGTCTGTCTCACACACACTAACCTAGAAGCGACACCCTAATCAGGTACATAGGTTTTAGGAAACATCAGTTCCAGGAGTTAATGGGACATTCTGGGTAGAAGAGTGTTAGCAATCACTTCTTTTCAAAGCCTCACGTAATGTCCAAAGCGTCTCTTAAAATTCTATGCAAAAAGACTGAAGAGAATCTGGGCTCCTCTTCAAATTTAAGAGTTATAAGTCAATGAAATTAACAAAGTACTTTTTTGATGTGGAAATGCAGCATAAAATAGTTAAATAACCAGGCATATAGCATAGGAATTGTAATAGTGTCTCTATCTCTCTTCCATTGAGGAGGGGGTAGTATAGGTAGGAATGGGGCTGTTCTAAGCTCACAATATGAAAAGGACTTTAAAGAAAGCTTTATTTGTTGTACTCCTGTTTGCAGCAGAAAACAAAGGGTTAGTTCACAAGGCTATGGGCCACAGAGCTTGGAGTATCCATGGAGCACAGACTTCAGCATTCAACACACAGATGAGAGAACCCAAACACAAAGTGTTAACACATGCAGGAAACCTAACATTCGGAAGAGGGCTTTGGAGAGGGCAAATCTTTTTAGCAACACTAATAATAAATATGCTATTGAAAATGCACATTAAGTGTTTAGAATAGACATTTTGGAAATTTTGAGAAGGGAATTGTGGGCAAACAAAATCACATGTAAAGTGGAGACCAATTAGAATAACAAATGGTTTAGTGTGGTAGAAACATAACGTGGGGTGAGGTTTTCAAAACATTTTTATTGAGAAGGTGATTTTTAGGTTGTTGCAGTTAACTCTCCCCAAACACTTAAACTAAACTTAAATTGCACTTTTCCTCTGCTGGGTATTACATGAGAAGCTCTGGTCACTGCAATGTAAAACTCTAACAAGCAAATGGATTAAAGTTGTAGGAATGGTTTAAACTCAGTTTAGTAACTGGTATAGTATAATACCTAAAAATGGGCTTTGAGTTCAGAAAGACTAAGTTCAAATTCCATCTCTGACTTGCTAACTGCATGACCTTGAGCAGGTTAATTAATGTCTTTGAGGCTAAATTCTATTTTACAGAAACTGGGGATAATAGTATCTTTCCCAAAAGGTGGTTGTAAGGATTAAGTGAAATTATGTTTTGAAAATATATAGCACTGTATCTGCCTTACAATTAGTGTTTGGTGAGGGTAGATGATTATTGTTGATAAAGGCAATAACTGAAAGGGCTTAGGAGGGAGTCTTAGGAGTTTTTAGTATCAGAAAATGGACAGAACAGACCCAAATTTAGATAAACAAACATATCTGTCCCTATTTTATGTTGTGGAAAAAGGAGAACATCACAGCTTAACAAGAGAGAATGTGTGGCGATATATGTAACTAACCTTCTTTTTTTTTTTCCAACTTTTTTTTTTTTTTTTTTTTTTTTTATTTTTGGGACAGAGAGAGACAGAGCATGAGCGGGGGAGGGGCAGAGAGAGAGGGAAACACAGAATCGGAAACAGGCTCCAGGCTCCGAGCCATCAGCCCAGAGCCTGACGCGGGGCTCGAACTCACGGACCGCGAGATCGTGACCTGGATGAAGTCGGACGTTTAACCGACTGCGCCACCCAGGCGCCCCGTAACTAACCTTCTTACATACCTGGAACTTAGATGAATAAGGAAATATAATCAACGTGGACCTAGCTCACTTGTACATGCTTTGCTCTCATTAGTTGCCCAGCTAATATCACAAGATCAACAATAAACTTAGTAAACTCTGACAAGCTTAATTCTAGACCTTTAGAATACCACAATATTTTCTTACTGGAGTGAGTGCAATAATGGAAAAATGTTCTTATTGGATTGTCAGTGACAGAAAAAAATATATGCATACTTTAAAAAAATCACTTTTTTAAAGTTTATTTTTGAAAGAGAGAGAGAGAACAAATGGTGGTGGGGAGGGTGGGGCAGAGAGAGAGGGAAACAGAGAATCCCAAGCAGGCTCTATGATGTCAGCACAGACCCCGATGCTGGAGGGCTCGAACTCACAAACTGCAAGGTCATCACCTGAGCCAAAGTCAAGAATCTGACGATTAACCAACTGAGCCATTCAGGCACCCCTAAAGAAAATCACTTTCAAGAAAGGTGTTCCTCTTGCAGTGGTTTTTCACAGCTCAGTGGGGCTAGCTGGATCTTATACTAGGATATGCCAGTGGTGTTCAGGGAACGTGCCTGCTACTCTTCTAGATTTCCCCATGCTGTCCTTTGGGACTATGCTTGCCACAGAAATGTTATGTAAGACTTTCCTTTGTCCTGAATTGTTTATTAAAACCATTTCTGAAATGGTGGACATTTTTATCTATGCTACCATCATCCACGTTAATAAAATATTTTTCTACTGATCCTCTCAAGCTCTAAAGCTAGGCTTCTTGCTATTCCCTAATAGCCCCGACTTCTAAGATGATTACATTTTATGCTGGCTCATGGCATAAACCTTCAAAACCGCCAGCTGAGTTGTCGTTGTAGTACAACTGATTCCTTGATTGATGTACAGTGCTTGAGATGTCTTTGTTCTCCTGACTTCCCACTGGTTATCAGATTACAGTTAAGAAGAAAAGAAAAGACTGTAACTATCAGAGCAACACTGGGGTCTCTAATGATATTAGAGGTTACCTTCTCTTTAAGAGAGCATTTGTTATTTTAAAGTGATTGGATCACCCAAGTATGTCTTGCTGGGCAATTCAGCTCAACTATAGACAGAGGCTTTGGAAAGCTTTCTTCCTGATCCCAGAGTTCATCTCATTTTTGGCTGTAGGAAATCTGTGCCCTGAGAAATTAGATGTCTGGAACAATCTTTAATCTCAGTAGATGGCTTTTGTTGTTGTTGTTGAAGTGCTGCCCAATTGTGAGGAAAAATACAAATTTCCTTACAATGCAGAGAAAGAAAGTTGTTTTTTATTTATTATTTTTTACATTTTTTTAAAGGAAAGTGCTTAATGCTGGCCTATTCCTTGCAGACAAGAGATACTTTTCACTTACGCTGAGAAAACTTTTCTCAGCTATTTTGCTTTCTTTTCTTCCAAACTGGAAAAAAAAAACATTGACATACTGAGACATTCTTTGGAAAAAATATAGGACATTTAGAATTGGCTTGCAATATGTAGATAGCCTATCAAAAGATGAAGAAATAAGCCTTGATTAATCAACCAACTTTCTTATTTTGAAAAATTTTGTGAATCCATTATTATGGAAAACAAATAAAGTTGGTTTTCCTTTTAAAGATGCTTTCTAATATCCACAGTGCTTCAGAATTACAACTCTCTATATGTATATACTATTCTTCTTACAGAAATGGGAATTCTTTCTCCTTCCTACACTCACCTCTTGTCTGTGGTGCAACGGCTATGTGAGTGTGACTGGGTTAAATACTTTGTATTTAAAATGTCTTTCCTAAATCCCAGGTATAGGGTTTTAATCCTAATGGAATACATGCAGACTTTACATACTTGTTTTGTGCAACAGCTACTTGGCAAAGGAAGTTGGAATGCAGATGTAACCTCTAACAAGCACAGGCAAACCATATCAAGTTGTATTGAAATAGGTGGAAGCTGAGATCACCATAGAGAAAATGTATAGTCTGTAATTCAGATGGCCAAGGCAGACTGTTTAAAACAAAAGTCAAAAAGCATTCTACCTGGCAGTAAACATTTAAATTCTCCAATCCATTTTCTCAAACAGTCTCATGTCATACTATTCAACCCCAATACACCAGACTTAGGGGCTCCAGTCACCGTTCGTAGCTAATCCATTCCTTCTGTGTTACTAGTAGGTAAGGCTGTTCATGCAGAAGTCACTAACGACAGCGGAAAACACTCTGCTTTCTTACAAGTAGACCCCGAAGGCTATGACTTCTTCAGATATATCAGGCTGCTATACTGATCTGATTAGTCATAGTGGGAGAAGGTCCAACTTATCCCTGTGATCAATCTCACCAACAGTGCAAAGACCCCATGGCTAGAATTGTCATAACTTCTACCTTGTAACCAAAGCTGCCCAGAGCTAGTGGGCACATGGGCTCTGACGTGCATAGAAGAGTAGGGAGCCAGCATGTGGATATTGCAGAATAACAGCCCTAGCTGAGGATAGAGAATAGTAAGACATAAGATAAAGTGAGCTTGGAGAAAGCATCTCCAGTGAGAAGAGACTTCCCTTGAGTCTCCTAGTTCCCCTGGGATCAGATGCCTGTGTTGAACCATATGCTTTGTTAATCTGCTGTGTGTATCTCATGTAAATGGCTGTCATTTACTGAATACTGACCTGTGTACCAGGAACTACATACATTAACTTAAAGTTCATTCTGTCAGCTATTAGTGTTATATTCTTTCTGTTTTACAGATTAAGAAAATCAGGCTCCAAGAGATTAAGTAATGTGCCCCAGTTCACAGTTAGTGCATATGTATTAGGATTCAAACCCAGGTGTATTCAATTCCTGTGCTTTTAACTACAATTCACAGTTGCCTCATTTTCTCTCCACATTTTGCTAGTCTCTTTCCTACTCAGGTTTGATTGTCAAGTTACTATCTTAGAGCAGGATTCTCCCTGGAGCATCCTTACTGAAGGAGTTATCTGTACTAGTGGGTCATCATGACAAGAACACCCACTGGGACTGGTGCTAATTGCTTGACCACAAGGTTCCAATGCAAATGCTGGGTGAACTTCTGCAGAAACACAGTTAAAACAAGTAACTTTTGGCAAACAGCATCAACTATGTGACACTGACTGAGCTCAAATTATTCCATGCATAAAGTCTAATGAAAAACAGAGACATTAGAAATCAACAGAAATCAATCTTTCTTTTACCTTTTTCTTTCTTTCTTTTCTTTTCTTTTCTTTCTTTCTTTCTTTCTTTCTTTCTTTCTTTCTTTCTTTCTTTCTTTCCTCCACTCCTTATTTATTAAAAAAAAAACAGCAGCAACACTAATACTAATCATAAACACCTCATTGTATTAAGAGTGAAGAGTAAATGAAATAATTAATATAATACTTTCAATGCAGAACTTGGCACATGGACGAATCAGTAAATAATACTGTGACAGAAATTGTTGATTGTGTATTTGATTTTCTCCTTCTTTGCTGACAAACTTGAACTGAGTGGAGTAGCAATATGCCTAGATAAATGTGTATGTTCCCACTTCTCTTGAGCCAGAGGTAGCCACACATGCAGTTTTGGTCAATTTGTTGTAGGTAGAAGTCTCCTGAAAGTTTCTGAGAAAAGTTTCACTTTCCTATTCAAAGGGAACACATATACCTAACATCACCCCTTCCTCACTTTCTCTTCCTTGAATGTGAATCTCCTGTCTGGAGCCAAAGCCATCACATGTGATGGCAGCAGCAAGCAAAGGAAAAAATTCAAGAGAATTGCAGTCCAAATACCATCACCCTAACTAAACTGATACCAACAGGTGCCTGCATGTAGATTTCTTTCTATGTGAGAAAAATCCTCCATATTTCATCATTTTTCTATTGAATCTACAAGAAAGTCTTCTGTTATTTGTTCAGATGAAAGCATTCCTAGTAGGGTTACCTATTATTATTTTTAGTATTTTACTTAAAGCCAAGCATTATTTTATTTAATCTTTGAAAAAATCCAGGAAGGTATTGTTATGTTGCTTTTTTTTTTTTTTTCATTTAGGACTTAAAATAAATTGGAGCTTAGTAATAAAAATAACATTTTGTATTAAAAACACTAGTAATAGCAATAATAATAATATAATAAATTAAAATAATAAAATAGAAATATAATGACTGGCTGACAAAATTTTGAGCACTCATTCTATGCCGTTTGCATTATATTTGTTTAATCCTCACAACTCTGTGCAGGAGATATTGTTTATCACCTCAGTTTTACAGAAGAGGAAGCTAAGACACAGAAAGATTAAATAATGAGCCCAAAGTCACAGAATTGATGTTCAGATTCAGGTTTTAGATCTTTCTGAAACCAAGCTTATGTGCCTAATGATCTAACTCATCCTATCTGCCTTCCTACAGTTCCAAAATGCTTTCTCTTTCTTCCAGGTCTTTGTGCATGCCATTCCTTGTGGCTGGAACAGTTTTCTCTCTACTATATTTTCTTGGCCAAATCTCATTTGTTTCACATCTCAGCTTAAATATGTCTTTTCCTTGGCCTTCCCTCACTCCCTCCCCTCTTTGTGATTCCATCTTCTCTTGTGTTACTCCTATCATAGCACTTAGTCCACTCTTTTGCATGTTCTATTCATTTATCCTGCTAACCCATCAGACTGTGGTCTTGCTGAATGCTGGCTCTATGCCTTGTTCATCATCATTTTCCTAGGATTTGGTATATAGTAGACGTTAAATAAAAGGTATCAGAGATGACAGACCCTTTGTCTTAGTTTGATGCATGAGGGGAGTGATGGTGTCTGGGGAGACAGGAACAAAAGAATGTTTGGGGAAAGGGAGGGATGATGGGCTCTATTGTAGAGTACCCATCAGGACTTGCATGCAGGTCAGTTCATGAGTGACAGTGAAATCATGCTTACTATTTTAGCATTTATGCTATCAGCCCTAGGAGGACTACTTAGTCCGTGGCCAAAAAAAGGAATAATAAAAAAAAAAAGCTCTGAAAAGGTGGCAGTGTGTGTCTCTGGAAGGCAAGCCTAGACTTGTGGTGGGAGTTAAAGAAATGCAGAATTACAAAAAAGAATCCCTCCCACGGATGTCTAAAAATGATGTTCCTAGCAGCTTTAGGTATCACAGTTGTGCAGGCAGAAAAAAAGTATTTGATTAACTCACTGGCATTATCTCTGAGGTGTGGGTGTCTCAGAAATCTGCATGCACAATATTCCTTTCAGATAAGCTATTGGGCATTGTTCTACATATGCTGTATTGCTTCTCTTCAGCTCATTTTGTATGTGGCTGAAGTTATATACTTTAGAAATTACCCCTCCCAAGGATAAGACAGTTATGGCTATTTTGTGGCTGGCATTTAAAAACAAGATGAGATTTAAAGTTGACTTAAAATGGAATTTCTGAATAAATCACAATCACATACCCCACCTCACCCCTTCATTCTTTGAACATTGCTTTCTCCTGAAAGTCTTCAGATAGTTCTTTTACATCTGTATTTTTCCTTCTGTATTTAGGCATATGGTTCATTTAGGTGGCAGAGTTAGTCAGAATGTGATTTTGAAGTCTTCAGGGTCCACATACAGCAGGATCTCAGAAGTAATGGGATGAAGATGTAGTTTACTCAGTATCCTCCATGTTCTTCCCCCTCCCCACTCCTGAGTCAGAAATATTCTTTAATTTAGGGATTCTTATGGTTAGAGAAGAGAGCTTTCCACCTAACATTTAAGAAGAAGCTCAGACAAGAGACCCAAGTTCCCAAATGTCTACATAATCCTGTGATCTTACCAGAGTCCATTGATTTATTAGTGATTCAGTTTCTCTATCTGATTTAGAAGAAATGATAATCGATATTTTTAGTTCACAGGAATGCCTAATAGGCTTATTTCTTTGTCAAATTTCAATCAACTGGTAGTGGGCACCAGGAGCAATTTGTTGATAATGACTCTTAAACTGATTGGTTAGTAGAAAATTTTTCTTTAATCCAGGGGTTAGCTTTTTTTTTCCTGTATAGGGCCAGATAGTAAATATTTTATGCTTTTGGGGCCATGTGATCTTTGTTGCCACTTCCTAACTCTGTTATTGCAGCCCAAATGCAGCCAAGATAATATATAAACAAATGGCTGTGGCTCTGTTCTGACAAAACTTTATTCATATAAACAGGTGACAGGATTTGGCCCACTTCAGAGCCATAGTTTGCTGACCTCTGTGATTAGCAAGGTCTTTAATGGATAGAAGGAGATTGATGACACAGATGCCATTCATTTCCCGTACTTCATATAGAGAGTTACAGGATCCAAGCCTTTTTACTTTTAGAGTCTCATGGTTTCCTCCCAACAAACACATGAGGCAGCTTGGCAGTAGGTATTTTTAGGATAGTGGTGTATTCTGGCTAAGAGCAGAAACTTCAGTGAGAAAGCAATGTTAGGATTCAGCTCTATACTTATAAGCCATATGAACTTGGGCAGACTATTATCCTCAGAGCACCCCGGTCACTTAATCTGTTAATAGAGCGTAATACTAGTATCTATCTCAAGTATAAAGTGCCCTTTGATAGATGGTCATGATAAATTATTATCTTCCCTGTTCCTATCTATAAACTGGGACTAACCTTCTGGTATATATGTGTATTAAATGAGGTAGTATGTGTAAAGCTTATAGCAGAATGCTTTGTGCATAGTAATGCTTACTCGTATTTTCATTTTACCGATAAAGGAAATTTAAAATGATCAAATAGTTCTGCCAAAGCTCTGTAGTGAATATTAGCAGAAGTGGGATTGAAACCTAGGTCTTTGGGCACCAGAGATCATACTATGCCCACTAAAAATGGGCAAACCTGTGTTAAAACTTTCTGAAAGGGAACAAAGTAAAATTCAAATGGTAATATGTTTCATTAGAAGTGGTGAGATATAGACAAACCCTAACTTTCTATTACTTTGACTGACTGGTTTTTAGTCATATATTATTTTCTGGAAAATCCCTTAATTTGAGATATATTTTCTTTATATGCCATCCAGGAGGCAAGTTGTCCCTGGGTATAGAACACAGGCTTTAGAACTATTAGGGAGAGATTTTACAATGCCCTTTTCTACTAGATGTGTTTCATCCTTTATGAAACAGGCTTCATTGCCCTAAATGCCCAGTTTAATTCCATATTGGTACCATAATCTTGACTCATCTGAGTGGAGAAGGTGATGGACATATAAACTAAAGTTGGGGGAGGCTAGAGTCCCCTGACTCATGTGCCTATGTAGCTCAAAAAGATGATCTGGTAATTAGGTTAATTCCCCCTACCCCCCCCCCCCCCACTTCTCTGTCTGCCATGGAGAGTGGCAGAGCAATGGAGGGCTTTGGATAGGAGACGACACTTGGAAAGTTATGAAGAGTAAAGAGAAACTCAGCAAAAGCAGAAGGGGAAAGGTCTTACAGGCAGAAAGCTCAGTCTAAGCAAAGAAGAGTTGACTGGAAAGGGGAGACAGATCCTAAAGAGAACTGCCAGGAAGCTTTTGAGACTGTTGCCGGGTAACCACTTAGCACAGTTTGGTGGCTGTAGCTGAATCATTCAAGTAACTCTCAGTTGCCCAATTCCTTTCTCCACCCCCATAAGGGTGAATACTTGGAGTGGGATCTAATTCTAAATCAGCAGCTGATCCAGACATCAGTGATGAGTAGTAAATTATATCAGGGACATCTCTTCCTAAGTCATGGGGTAAGTTCTTGCCTCCTATCCTAGGAACACACAGAGACTCCTTTACCCATGCTTAAACTGGCCCTGGGATTAAACAAGCTGTGACTGATTTGACTGAAACTCACTTTATAAATGATGTTTCCATGAATGATACCTAACTTTAGAAGAAGAAATCAAACTTAAAACAGAAGGGGATAAGGAGGAAAAGGCCCAGGGGAAGGTGCATTTTTTTTTCATTTATTTAAAAAAAATGTAAATACTTGTAAAAGATGGCACTTCCAGCACTGGCAGGCAAAGGAGAAAGAAATTTGTCAAGATCCCATGTGTTTTCTTGATGATACTTCTCCTCCCTCAGTGAATTAATTGATAAAATATCAAAAGCTGTTCTGGAGATAACAACCACACAAGAACTTACAGCAGATGTACACTGAAGCAGTGATTGTGTTTATTGGATTCTAGCCCAGAGATGCTAATACTCACCTGCAGAGAAGGGCAGAGATTCTGGTCATGACTCACAAAAGGGGTGGCCAGAAGAAGAGGGGAAGACCAGCATGGACATCTCAGGCTTGAGTGGGCCTTGTGTGCTCTTGCAAGCCCAGGGAATGGGGGGTAGTTGTCTCCCCCCATCTTCCTCCATTTGCTTTTCACTTCTCTCCTCCTCTTTCTCTTTCCACCCCCACAAACACATGCACACATTGGAGAAAGAGGCTATTTCTGGCTTGCTAGCAAAGACAAAAATCACACTCAGACACAAAAAAAGCTAGGAAAGGATACTGCAGGCAGATCAGAGCACATTTTTGTATAGCTGAGGACCCCTCAGAATGAAGAGACCTGTAGGTGACATTTGACCTTCCCATATGATCGACTTGTTTTACTTTAATGACTAAAACTCTTTTGAATTTCTGTCATTAGCAACTCGCATTGGAGTTTCTGAAAGAACAACAGAGTGGTTCCATCAAACAAAGTTCTTTTTTTTACAATCCACTTGAATGTTTAATATGTATTTATTTAACTTCCTGGAAGAATGGAATTACCCAGCTAATACCTGGGGGGTCTGGTCATGTTCCATTCTTTTTTAATTCATATATTGGGGAGGAAATGAGTCATACTTGATTAAGGGGTTGATACCACCTACTCATGCAAATTACATGTGTGGACTGTGTGGACGGGGGCAGGAAAAAACAGTATGCCATAGGGTGGGCAATGTACCTTCTTGTGTTTGAGTTTTCCTTTTGCAGATCACAACTCCCAGCATTTTGATCCCTGAGCTGTTGGGTCTGCAGTCAACATTGCAGAGAAATGTCACACACACACACACACACACGCACACACACACACGCGCGCACACACACACACACGTGTGTGTGTGCGTGTGCACGCGTGTGTGTGTGTGCGTGTGTGTGTTGTGTGTTGTGTGTGTGTGCTCATGCCAAAATTCTGGTTAATCACAAAATGTCAAACTGTTATATTTATGTGATCCTTATTGCCTCTGTGGAAGAGACTGTTTGAATGCCAAATCAGACTACCAGGTACAAATTATGGTAATAACAGTAATGGTTATTTATTATTTGTTTTGTGCTTGGCAATATTCTAGGTGTATCCTCTCATTTAATCCTCCCAATATTCCATGAGTAGATATTTATAACTTCTACTATAATAATCTCAGGGGGTTAAATAAGTAAATTCAACCTCAGATCTGCTTATCTCTAAAATTTGTGTTTTACAGCTTCCCTGCTCTTATTTTAGAATTGCACTGTGAAACCCACTCTCTTTTAAAAACAGTCCTATAAAATGTAAGAATATTTTATTTATAGTGTATGACAAAGCCAGAAATTTAAAATGCTTCAATATCTATACTACTAACTTAAGCATGTAATTTTATATTCTCACAATTTGTTCTGTGATTTTTTTTTTCTTTTTTCCTTTTTTTTTCTTTTTGGTGGTGGTTGTTATTGTTTCATGAAGACCAGTCCTTGAGGGCAGATTGTTTTTTAATCCTTTTTTTTAATGTATTCTTCTCTGGGCCTGACATAAGATAAATCCAATTACAGGAAAGGCAAGGAAATAGACAAGACATTAACAGGTGTGTATGCCCCTCCAATGTTTATAGCAGTGCTATTGACAATAGCCAAAGTATGGAAAGAACCCAAATGTCCATAGACTGATGAATAGATAAAGAAGATGTGGTGTGTGTGTGTGTGTGTGTGTGTGTGTGTGTGTGTATGATGTGGTGTATATATATATATATATATATATATATATATATATATATATATGACAAATATCATATGACTTCACTCAGATGTGGAATTTAAGGTACAAAACAGATAAACATAAGGGAAGGGAAGCAAAAATAATTTAAAAATAGGGAGGGGGACAAACCATAAGAGACTCTTAAATACTCAGAACAAACTGAGGATTGCTGGAGGGGTTTTGCATGGGGAATGGGCTAAATGGGCAATGAGCATTAAGGAGGACACTTGCTGGGATGAACACTGGGTGTTATATGTCGGAGATGAATCACTGGATTCTACTCCTGAAATCATTACTGCACTATATGCTAACTTACTTGGATTTAAATTTAAAAAATTAAATAAAAATAAATGGAAGCAGGAAAAAAAACATGTGTGTTCCCAACACGGGGTGAAATATTTTCACATGGTTCCTGTGGGACCATATTTTATGTGAACATTAGATTCTGAAGTCAGCACACATGGTGATTATTTGTTAGTCTTTTCCCCAGAATCAAGTGTCCTTTCTAACACAACCCCTCATTTCCTAGCCATGTGGAATTTGAATGAGATTGGTCTCATCACAGCTCCAGAATGGGCCCTGACTGTGTCACATTAATCAGTGAATCCCATCTCCTTGGCTGTAGTTATTGATCCAGAGATGTCACATGATCCAAGTGAAAACAAACAGCATACAATTCCTGGGCTTTAATTTGAACTTTAAGAAAAGCCAAATTCTTCTTTCCATAGCTTTAAGAGCCTTTGAGGACCAAGAAGGAAGGATCTTTACATGAACCAGCCAACACTGAAGATGCAGAGCTATGAAATGGTAAGAAAGACCCGTGTCTCAGGAATATTATTTAAATACTAAGTCATCCCTAACCCAGGACTAGGAACCAATAGATTTTCGTATTGATGTTTCTTGATTCTCTAGGAAAGATTAAAAAAAACACTAATTTTATTACATTATAGATAGTTACAAAGTCTCATAGTAAGACCACTAAAACTAGTTTTTTGTTGTCATTGTTGTTATTCATTATGATGAAAACAATTTGCATTTTTTTGATCTGTACAGGTGATGAGGTGACTTTTATTTAAAGGTCATATTAGGAAAAATATACTTCTTTAAACTCTAGAACAAAGCCTGTACACTGAGATGCTAAAAATATGTAAGGCAAGTGGAAACTGAGAAAAAGGAAATTCTTGTGTTTGCTCTAGAATATTTGCTTATTGAATGGATGTCAAGTAACATCACTGTCTTAGTTCAGGCTTCTATAAGGGGAACACCATAGACTGGGTGGCTTGAGCAACAAACATATTTCTCACAGTTCTGGAAACAGAGAAGTCTGAGATCAGGGTGTCACTGCAGTCACGTTCTGGTGAGGGCCCTCTTCCAGGTTTCCTCACATGATGGAGAGAGAGAGTTCAGATCTCTTTATCCCCTTTAAAGGCCTCTAATCTCACTGTGGGGACCCATTCCCCTTGACTTCATCCAAACATAATTACCTCCCAAAGACCTCACCTTCACATACAATCTATATGGGGATTAAGACTTCAACTTCAACCTATGAATTTAGATGGTGGGGGGAGGGGAGGTTTAGGGGACAAATATTGTGTTCATAGAAATTATCTGCACAGTTTCAAATTACTTCCCCCCTGACTCTGCCAAGCACATGTATTTGAAATTGCATATGAATAATATATATATCTAGAATATGATTCCATGGAATTATCTAACTTTATCTTCACAGCATCACTTTAAGGAAGGAGTCAGGATTTCAATATTCTATATGTGAGGACAGTGAGACTCAAAAAAGACTCATTTTAAATCTTTCGGTATTATAAAGATAGTAACTAAAGCCAGGATTTATAACCAGGACTATGAGACACAAACTATATGACACAGGAGATCAATAAATTCTTTTTTGATTGATTGAAAATAATATTGTACTTCAGTTTAATGAAAGCTATAAGTATGGTAGCAAATTGCTACCACTCAGAAATCAATAAGCGTCTTCAATAATGTGATATTTAGAAGTCTCGGCCTATCTCCTTGACTAAGTTTTTTTCCACCATGCTTTAGTTTTAGAATCTTGGCTATGTCTAAATTACAGAGTATGTGAGGATAATATAGTGGCATGTCTATCAAGTAGTTTTGCTTGGCTAAAGCTTGATTATTTCTTATAAAGCAAGGAAGACACATAATGCAATATGTCAGAACATAGTTACTGGAATTAGGGAAGAATATTATAATTACTTACTGAAAGAAAAAAAAGACTAGAGATAGAAGGCATTTCATCATTAGCATAAAAAAATCAAAGTGGTCTTTTGCTCCATCCAGAAATGCTATAGATGATATGAGCTGAATACATTTGAGGCTTATGAGACCAAATATTTTTTATCCCCAAGACTGTACATTTTCTTTTGAGTATGATAGTAAATGGTGGGAAAAGAGCCAGGCTGTGATCCCATCTCTTAGAACCTTACCCTCAATAGAATTCTTTTTCACACCTTGTTAGAAGTTAGAATGTTAGAAGGAACTAACATTTACTGAGGGCCTATACTGTACCAGTCTCTTTTAGATGGTAGCATTATTTAAATTAGTCACTTCAACATCTCTTTGAGATAGACTTTCATTTTAGGGACAAACAAAAATATGGAAATTTTAAGAATTTTGCCAAAATTAATGCAAAATATTAGAAAAGCTAAGTCTCCAAATTCACAAGTCCAGAGCAAAATCCATTAGACCACATGTGTTTGCACGTCTCCCAGTTATCAGAAGTAATCTTCACATAGATGTCTAAAGCTTTCTTTCAGTCTAAAACTTGATGGTCAGAGGGTTTTCAATTTGTTTGTTTTTTAAAGGGAGAGACATTAGTTCTCTGTACCTTCCTTTGAATTTCTTTGCTAGACTTGGAATTTATTCTTTTAATTCTCTGATTTTGTATAACTCTATAGACTAACTATTGAATGGCAATATGTATTGAAAGAGGATGAGAAATGAAAGCATTTTGAGGTAGTGTAATATCAGGTGGACCTGGGCTCTTTACTGTATCTTATTACTTCTCATTTTGGTATCTTGGAAGATTACCCAACCCTATGGACTCTCCTTTTTGTTTGATCTATAAAATGGAGGTAATGACATTTTATACGATTGTTAATAACAATTAAATAGGGGAGCCTGGGTGGCTCAGTCGGTTGAGCGTCTGACTTCAGCTCAGGTCATGATCTCACAGTTTGTGAGTTCGAGCCCCGTGTCGGGCTCTGTGCTAACAGCTTGGAGCCTGCTTTGGATTCTATGTCTCCTTCTCTCTCTGCCCCTCCCCCACTTGTGCTCTGTCTCTCTCTATCAAAAATAAATAAAATATATTAAAAAATAACAAATAGTATATGTAAATCACCTTACATAGCTTTATTTCCTCCATGCTCAACCTCCTGTAGTATTAGAGAGTAGGAATCAAGTAGTCATTAGACAAACACTCTGATTATCCAATATGTTCCAGCAGATGTACTTTATCCTAGATCACCTTCTTAGTGGAGGGTCATTCAGTATTCTGTTGTCCCTTAATGCTTTCAACAGTTTATTGGCTTCAGTTTCTTCTAGTGATTCTCCCTCTTGGCTATGCATCAGAATAGTTGACAGAGTTTCAAAAAACCCATATATCTGAGCTTGATTCTAACTCTGAATTATAGAGGTTGCAGTTCAGTAGGCCTAAAGGTTAGGGGAGAAGTCCAATAATGTATACCCTTGATAAGCTCCACCGGGACTTTTGCTAAACATGTGAAGTTGTGAATTACTACAGTTTGGGCCACATGCTCCAGAAAGGCAATGTAGACCACTCTTTAAACAGATGGGAAAGTTGCACTCCCAGAAGGTCAACATGCCAAGCACTGCTTAATTCCCATAGCTTTTTTTCTTAAAACAAGTAGTCTCTAAACTATCTGCATCAGTAATACTGGTGTTCTTGTGGTAGGTGCAGCTACCTAGGCCCGAACTGGGATCATAGTCCTTGTTTTGGGGGACCCAGGAATATGTATTTAACAAGTTTCCCAAGTGATTCTTCTGTGTACTGATGTTTAAGAATTATTACCTGAGACATTTCAGACCAAAGATATGTTGAACATAGATCTGAGAATAAGGCAGAGACCTGAAGGGGTTCCTATGAGAACTGATTATGCTAACTTTGTAAACACAATGTATTTTGACTTGTGAATTGAACCCGCACTTCTTTCTTCAGTTAATTGACTTTATTATACATTATCTTTGATCTAGTCTCCTCTTTTCTCATCTTTTCTTAAATCCACTATGAACTTTCAAGTATGCCAAGGTCTTAAAGAGAACCAAGCTCACTTTAGACCCACTTCAGAATAAAAATTTAAATTTTTTCTTTCTCTTTAGAAAATCTGACTTACTTAAGATAGGTTTTATTTAGGGTAGAGACAAAATAATAGGTATTCTTTAAATTCCTTGACTTTGTATCACTTTGATGAAAGTCTATAGAGTTGAGTTTACATTGCATTTGAGTGAATCCAGTAAAGAAGGATGAGATATCACTTGTTTTTAGAAGTCATAAGGGAAACTACTTGGCAAAGCATATAATTCATTGTCCTAGTTTTTGACAGCCTATCTAGGAAAATGTCATACTGTAATGCTAGGGAAATTGCCAATCTCCTACAGAGGAAAGCAAAGTGATTTTGTTTTTGTAACCAAGGATTTTTAGTGTACATCTAGATATGAAGACTTGAAAGCATTTGGATCTTCTGTAGAAATGCCTGAGCTATGCTTACTCCCTCTATGTCTACATCAATAAAATGTAGTTTTTGTTCAAATTGCTTTAATTTTGTCCCTAACTAATCATGACTTCTGCAGAGATTTGATCAGGTGGACAGGGCTTGGAAATAAAATGACAACAGTGGTATTAGAGGTTTTCTTCTTTATTACTTTTTTAATATATCCTGGTTAAAATGAATTAAGCCTCAGCTAATTTAACAACCCTTTCAATAAAGTCACCAGGCCTCTGAAAACATGGGAAAACACAAAATTGCTGCTATTTAATACGTGCTGTAATATGTGCATGTATTAAACTTCTGGTCTTAGTATTCTTATAATTTAAGTTTTTGGCAACCATTCTGCAGAATGTCCTGCTTTTTTAGTGTTAGAAAGAAGGGATCAGGAAGAAAAACAATTACCTTATAATTTTGTTGATTATTTTAATGCAGTTAGTCCTTGTACAATCTTTAGATTCTGTTTCCATCAAAAGGGTAAGAAATAGTAACTCATTTAGGGCAGAGTATCTTGTCCCATATACATCTGAATTATGGCCTATAATTTTCTCTAAAGTAGCAAGAGTCAAGAAGCATTTTGAGGGGAACTGCTTTATCTAGATGTTGAAGTAATCTCCAGTGTGTTTTGTTCTTATCCTTTTGATTTGCTTGTTTCTGTCATCATCCCAACAGGTTCTGGGATTCATGTTTCCTAACCCCCAGTGAGATATCCATCTCATTACATTGCATTGTATCATCATCCTCTTGCATATTTCCTTACCTGTCTTCTGTTTAGATTTCATAGGTCTAAACCACAATTATTTGAAATATTCAAGTAATATTGGTTTGTTCTCTGTATTTGTCTCTTCTGGTTTGCCTCTTTCTCTAATTCATATGGTGTTAAGTAATTCATCACTATGATGGTTTTCTGAAAGAAAAAAAAGTAAGAAACAATATTTGAATTCAGGAAAATTTTCTTAACGGGATAAATTCTGGAACATGCATCTGAGGTCCTCCTTCATCAAACTGCCTTTTACTTTCCTAGCTCATTTCCTGTCACTAATCACCTTACACTGAATATTTCAACAATGCTAAACTGTTTAAATTTTCTAGATAAACCATGCTGGGAGGAAATAAGAGACAGGTGGTTTATTAGAGACTAGAAACTGGGATTGTCCTGCATGAGCTAGAACCATGGTATAGGCTGCCTGGTGGGACCTGAGGCCACACAGATGCTGTTCCTTGGGAGCTGAACCAGAGAACGCACAGCTGCTGCTGGAAATGACAACACACAAAATGAGAGAAATGTAAACATCCTGGCTTTTTCTCTCTTCCTGCCCTCCATTCTCCCACCATTGGCTCCCATTGCCCAAACCAATTAGATGTCAACTGGCAAGGGCACCTGGGAAATACAGTTCCCTGAGATATAAAGCTTGAGCAGAGAGGATGTAGGGAGTGGATCTTAAAGCAAACATGTACACGAATTTTACAACCTGTCTTATGTTGACCTTACCCAGAAGTACTCTGAAACAAGGACTCGAATTCGAGTAGTTTATTTGAGAGGTGAACCTAGGATACATAGGAACAGAAGTGGGAAAATGATACATAGAAGGTCAGGAAGCTGACATAAGGAGCATTATTAAGCAGTTTATCATTGTGGGCAGCTGAAGCTCAATGATGTTGGGAATCACTGGGAAGCTACATGGAAATGAGGAAGCTGGGGTATGTATGTGCCAAATTTTTTTCCCTTAATGGTTGAAAATGGCTCTAGGTGGGAAAGGGCCATTTTATTGGTGGTACTTCCAGCCTGCCCTGAGCATGGGCTGAACGTGCTTAGAGAAAGTTGATCAAAGAAAGTCCACAGGCAGAGAATCACAGGTGCTTGCAGTAAGACCTTGTCAACAGGTTAAGTAACAGTAATGTCAAGGGGCAGTGACAACACTGCTACATTCCTAAGACTGAATTAGGGGGCCTCTCTTCTGTGTATTTTGTATATTCTTTATAGGTCTATCACTGTGTTTATTATATTTCTCTTTCTATTTTCAACTTTTGCTCTTTAAACTAGAAACTATTTCTTATTCTTCATCTGGTCCCCACCAATCAGCTACAGAAGTCCTTAATATATATAAATTATTAAATTGGTGTTTCTTAACCTAATCAGACCCAACTCCTCCCTTTTTATCACAAATAATTTGAAATATCTCATTTACTGTGCCAAAATTTAAATAATTCAACCTACCTACACACATTTTAAAAAATATCAATATTATGTCCTAACTCTGATAAAAAGAAAATAAGAAATAGTAAAATAATATGCAGACCATTATGTAAAGGATAAGGCATAAGTATACTAGAAGGCATAATAAGTGGTTAGATACTTACACTTATGAAAAAAATGAATTTAGCTTTAGAAATAAAGAAAAATTTTATCTGAATATTATTTACTTTTTAAAATCTTTGTTGATTAAAATACAGGCTAATATAGACTCAGTATGTATATACTTAGTGCAAATGAAACAACTGAAAATGCAGAATGACACAGAAGTGTTGTATTGGCAACTTACATTTCATAAGATTGTTGTAACTTATGACATGCTTTTCCAAAAGAGTGAACAAATCTTGGTAGATTTACTAAGAAAGTACTTTTTTGTTGATTAGCATAATGGCTTTTCTGAAAGAGTCTACGTAATTAAAACAGCAAATATGCGTATGTGTATTTATATGCAAAACAGAGTTAGAATCTAGGCTTAGATATTATATAGAGATTATTTATCTTCACAAATTTCCCACAAGATATTTGATAGTTACTGGATGTGAGACAATCCTCTAAATGTGTAGGACAGTCCTGTGCATTGCAGTATATATAGCATTCCTGGTTATCCCTACACCATCAATTCCAAGAGGACCCCATAACCATTGTGACAACCAAAAAGTACTCTCAAATTTCTAAAACACACCATTGAAAGTGGGAGTGCTCCTTTGAGAACTACTTTGTTAAGTGTTTGTCGAATGCATCTGTTTCTCAAGTAAATGAGACCTGAATGTTGGATTAGCTATGGATAGGTGAACAGGAGGTTGAAATTACTAGGAATATATAAGGTGTAAATTCACCAATATATTAAAATAGTTTCCTGACTATAAAGATGATTAATGGCTGCTTGGAAATATATGTTTAAACATCTTGATATTTGTTGAGATATTTTAAACTGCCCTCCAGGAGAAAATAAAACTTGGCCTTTTCAGTTCAGCGTTTTGATAATGGCTCAGAAAAATATATAGGAGCCATGCTTATCAGATTTGGAGAAAACACAAAGTTGGGAGGGATGTTTATGTGATGGCTGATACCCATGTTAAAAAAAATTAGTTGACACAGTTACAATAAAATTCCATTTCAGGTTTCAGAATATGATTGCATTAATATGGAATGAAGGTATAGGCTCACTTATACACATTAGTTCATTACTATCTTAATAAGTACAGTGACACTGGTTTCACCTGTTTCCATGTAATCTTTAAGTACAATAGATGTTTAATATTCAAAGCAAGCAAGGTTATAACTCCACTATATTCTATTTGTTTATGGTAATACATTTAATTCTCAGTAGTGGTCTTTATGAGGAGCATTGACCAAACTGAGAGCTTTTAGAAAAAACAAAGATAATGAAAAATCTAAAAACTCCTCCATTTGAAGAATGATGGACAGAAATTGGGGATGTTCAGAATGCAGAAGATAATATTTAGTGAAGACATAGTTTACATATGAGTAAATTAAGACTCAAAGAGATTAAGTAATTTGTCCAAGGTAACAACATTAATACTGTTTGTAAGTTAATTTATTAAATGTGCATTGCCAAGTGATGGACTATGCATTATTTACAGTGTTTGTAATAAGCACGTGTATTGATTATGGCAGTGCAAACTGCCATGTAAATAACCTCCAAATCTTGGTAATTTACTAATTTGATCACTTAAGATTACTTTATATCTGCACATCTAATGGTCCAAGTTTTGATCCTCTTAGATCATGTGCTTTCTTCCATGTGGTGATTTAGAACTCAAGCTTCTTCTTTCTTGTGGTTCCTCTCTCCTTTAGGACCTTAGCATCCTCCACATTTATCCAGCTGACAGGGAAAGGAGAGTGTGTATAGTATAGAACAACTGCTCCTTAAAAATTGCTTGGGTAATGACAGAAACATATTCCATTAGCCAGAAGAACTCTCATGACCAAGCAAACAAGGGAGGTATTTGGGTGAAGGGGAACAAGGAGTCAGGAGGAAGCTGAGAAATACAGGCCTTTGTCAGTTACCTTCCAAAGATTCCTGGCTAGGAAAAGGAGAGAATGGATTTGTCGATGGGTGACTAACCTTTTCAGCCACAACCAGCAAGATGAATTTTCTTTCCCTCATTTTATAGTTGACACCAAAGTTCATAAAGATTCAAGAAATTTTCCCAAGGTCTCACAGCTTTTAAGTGCTGAATTTTTGTCTCACTTTAAAGTTTAGTTATGTTCTTACTAAACCATCTCTAGTAAGAAATAACCCTTCCTATTGTTACATGTTGCTGTCTTTTTAAAAAAAATTTTTCTTAATGTTTATTTTTGAGAGAGACAGAGACAGAACACAAATGGGGTAGAGGCAGAGAGAGGGAGACAGAATCTGAAGCAGGCTCCAGGCTCTGAGCTGTAAATATAGAGCCCGACCCAGGGCTTGAACTTGCAAACTGTGAGATCATGATCTGAGCCCAAGCCAGACGCTTAACTGACTGAGCCATCCAGGTACCCCTACATGTTGCTGTCTTTCTCAAATGAACTTAATCTTCCAATTTGCTGGGTTTTTACCCCCCCTCAGGTTATGATCTTGTGTTTCATGGGATGGAGCCCTGCATCGGGCTTCTCACTGACAGCATGGAACCTGCTTTGGTTTCTCTTTGCCCCACTGTCCCGCTCATGCTCGCTCTCTCTCTCTCTCTCTCTCTCTCAAAATAAATGATTAAACATTAAAAAAAAAGAGTTACATCTCCTTTCTAGAGAAATTCTTTTTCTGTTAGTCACACTGAGGCATGCTACCAATCATCTTTCTCCTAGGAGTGGTTAAAACACACATGTCCACAACACACACACACACACACACACATCCACTCATACCCACACACAGAGCCCCTTTTCTGACCTTTTCTAACTTACACATTTTTCTCCTTAGGGGGATTAAACTGCTTCTTCTCCACTCCCTGGTATTTAAATAAATCTGCATAAGATACTGAAGTCACTTATCTTTCAGGCCTTGCTCAGTCTCCTTAGCAACCTCCCTAGCAACAGACTTCTTTAAAAAGAAATCTCAAAAAAGTTGCACAGGATCATATCTTTACAGTTATACTAAAAATCAGAAAAAAAGGTAAAACAGAAACTCCTATCACAACTTACACTGACTTCCCTCCTCTTGGTTCATTCAGTAACCCTCAGACCTTTTGACAGGATTCTGCTCCTGCCCATAATATTTTTTCTCATTGTTGTCAGAGCCCTCTTCAAACACAAACCAGTATGTATCATTTTCCTACTAAAATCCTTCTTTCTAATGGCTTCTATTCTTATCCTGATACAGGGCAAATTTTGATCAAGGCCTACAAAGCCTTAACAAAGTCCCCATCTCCAGAACTTTGCTCTCTCAAGCTCCTCTTTGTTTCCAGTATCCTGTCTTGTTACTCCATTTGTCAAGCTCATTACTTCTTCTAGACCTTTACATTTGCCATTTTCTCTACTTAGACTACTCTGAGATTTTTACGTGATTTGTACCTTCGCATACTCACTGACTACCTTACTTAACCTGCATTAATTTTTAATAGAATCTGACACTGTCTGAAAATACAATATTTATTTATGCATTTATTATGCATAAAATTTCCATGAGAGGGAGGACTTTGTCTTCTTTACTATTTTATTCCCATCACTTAGCATAGGTTGGGCAACAAGTGGTCACTCAGTGTTAAATAAATTAGATAACTAGTGACCAGTGTTTGTTCAGTGCCCCCCCCCCCCCCCCCCCCCCCGCCGCCATGTATCAGGCTTTCTTGAATAATTTGTTTATTTGTTGTTTGAGAGTTGACAAAATGATGTTTACAGAGAACAAGGCCCAGTGCCCACATCCATCCTGGAAGTAAATGCTTATGCATTCAGGGCATTTCACTCTAGATTTAGGTTAAGAGCAGAATTGGGATTCTGTCAGGGAGCCAAAGCTGACCATAATTAGTCTGCAGAAGTGAGAAAGGCATTGTCTGTGTCATTTTGCTCCCTGTACTCATCTAGACTTCAATATCATGCATAAAACATGTTTGCTTTAACTTTGGGCAAAGTTCAGCATACTGGAGTTTGAGGGAAATTCATCTTTCAGACAGGTGGTTTCCAAGATTATAAAATTGAGCACAGGTGACAAAAGGGATTTGCTTAAGAGGGAGGAGAAGGATGCTTTAGTATTTCTTACATTCATCTCTCCTTTCCTTTCCCAGAAATGATGCTTGATAGAGAACATTGGCTAAGTGGGTGCTTTATGGATGATGCAGAGGAAATAAATGTGGTGTATAAGTTTATCAAAAATTTCTTCCGCACTGACTTTCTCTAGCTGTTTAATTAGCTATTCAAGAGCAGCATTCCTGTAAATCACTAAAAATAGGCCAAAACTTGGTCAGGAAAAAAGTACAGCAACCTGTTTTCTCTATATTTTAACAGTGGTTCAGATTTTCACGTTAGTTTCATGAGACAGATAGGTTTGCATATTTTTTCTTTTAAAATTGTGCATCTATAATAGAAAATACATGCCAAAGGGGTTTATGCATTTTAAAGGAATAGTGTTACATTACTTTTGCATAGAACCTTGTAATTTGCACGGCATTTTAATGTAAATAATCCAGCTTTTCTTCCTTGGATACAAGTAGGTGATATTAATGTTAAAAACACGTTGTGGTGGTATCTTGCCCCCATTTACACGTAAACTGTCAGTCCCTCCCAACCTTGGTGTTTCTGGGAGTCCCAAGGAGATGTTTGACCTTGTCTCACAATATTGTGTATCAGTTATTGCTATCATAAGATGTCCATTGTTTTCTTTCTTATCTCTACTGGATTATTTTTTCAATATTCTCTACTTTATTATTATTTTTTTAGTTTATTTATTTTGAGAGAGACAGAGACAGCATGAGTGGGGGAGAGGAAGAGAGAGGGAGGGAGAAAGAGAGAGAGAGAAAGAGACACAGAGAGAGAGAGTATTCCAAGCAGCCTCTGTGCTGTCTCCATAGAGCCCGATGCGGCACTTGAATCCATGAACCGTGAGATCATGACCTGAGCTGAAACCAAGAGTTGTACATTTAACCAAGTGAGCCATCCAGGCACCCCAATATTCTCTACATTTAAAATGCTTGCTAGTGCCTCGGCTTACCATGAAAATGCTGATATCTTTGCCAACACTTGTGGTACTAGAAGAGAGGTGCTGTGATCTCCATGGAAGTGAAAAAAATGTTTTGTTTTAACCTATTTATGCTACATTTTCCTCCTTTCTGCATCCACCTACTGGGACACTTATGCCAAATACATAGATTCTTTGAGCAGACCCTCTGTTCAGTCACAAGATATGCTCAGATTAACCCTAGCGCTGGGTTCAATTTAGGTTCAAATGAGAGTCTGTTATATATTACTTCATTAGGTTTCCATGACAATTCTATGAAGTAGTCAGGGTAAGGCAGTATTGGCTCCATTTTACATATTAGAAACTAAAATACAAGAAAGGTGGTTCATTTTTTAAATTTAAAAAACAATTATAAAGAATTATCAGATTAAATTAGGCAATGAGATGTTTTCCTGCTTATTTTAACCCAGATCTTTTTTGGTATTTCTTTATCTAATATCAAAGTCTCCTTTTTTTATCTCTTCTTGAAAGACTTTTTTTTTTCTGCTTTATTGAGGTATAATTGACAACAAGGACATTCTAAGTGCCTATAAATAGAAAAAGCTACCCAGGAAAAGATGAATTTCATGTGAATGGAGGTTTGGAAGCAGAGATTGGCAGGTACATTTGGTTGATGAAACACCAGATGGAGAATATGAGCCAGATAATTTCTAAAATCCTTTTCCAATCCTTTTGTGGTCAGTAATCTCACAGCTAAACTCCAGACCAAACAGACAACAATGTGACTCTGCTAAAGGAAAGGGAGGAGGTCTGGGTTTTTATTAATAGAAGGATGAAAGCAAAATGGTTGATGAAATCTGAGAGAAGAGCAGAGGAAAGGCAGAGGGAGATTTTTGTTTTGGGCAAGAGCAGGGTCTGATAAAGCAGTTTGTAGATGACTAATTCTATCTTAGTTCAAGGGCAGAAATGTGCTGACCTGACCTGAGGTCTTTTCATGGCTCTAGTTGGAAGAGGGAAAGAGGAAATTGTCAGTGGGTGGGAGTTGATTGGGAGCAAAGTGTTGAGTTCAGAAGCAGTTGGGCTCCACAGAGGCATCTCAGAACCCCATTTGGCATCTCCTATTTGGTTTTTATCTCCCTAGTGAAATCTAACAGCAGCCCCCAATAGACACCAGAGTGATAGGGCTGATAGTGGTAGGACAGAGCTGTCTGGTACAAAAGAGCCAATCAGGGGATGGAACTTCAGTATATTATGCTATGTGAAATAAGTCAGTCAGAGAAAGACAAATATCATATGATTTCACTCATATGTGGAATTTAAGATACAAAACAGATGAACATGGTGGAAGGGAAGCAAAAATAAGACAAAAACAGAGAGGAAGACAAACCATTAGAGACTCTTAAATACAGAGAACAAACTGAGGGTTAATGATGGAGTATCACATGGGGGATGGATAAATGGGAAATGGGCATTAAGATGTGAACTTGTTGGGATGAACATTGGGTGTTATATGTAAGTGATGAATCACTAAATTCTATTCCTGAAATCATAAAAAAAGAAACAAAAGGGGAAAAAAGCCAATCAGGGGAACCCATTCTCACAGGAAAGAAGAAAGACTAATGACAATTTTGAGACATCCAGATATCTTTTCCTTTGCCTTCATTTCGAGTAGATAGGACTCAAAAATTTCTGGGACAAAGAATTGTTAACTGAGCACTGACACAGCCTAGTGGCCTGGTATCTGTTTCTCTGTTACTTCCTCCCTATATCTGATTGGCCTTCATCCATGCTTTACCGTTCATTCAACTTACTTAAAGGTTTTTCAGCATTTGGGTGTTCTGTGCACTCGTTTTCCCTGGGAGAGTGTGGCTCATTGCCTTGTGTTGGTGAGGAGGAGGAGACTTTACTTGGTCATTTATCATCTTACTCCTGAAATGACCTCTGTTTCTTAGCTTTGACCCATAGAATGTAAACTCTTTTACTGCTAAATTCTTGAATCGTTAAGACATGATTCTGTCTGGTAACCTGTGCATGTGTCTTTCATCATTTATTTCAGCCTTAGAAGCTAAGCATGATAAAACAAAACACCCTTATGAATGATGTAATATTTAATTTTTAATGGTATATCCTTTTTTACATAAGAAAAGTAAGTTCATATAGCTTTATAATCATGTTAAGTTTCACATCAGAAAAGAAAAGCAATTTTTCTTTTTCTTTTTTTAAATATTTTCAATGTTTATTGATTTTTGAGAGAGAGAGAGAGACAGAGTGAGCTGAACAGGGGCAGAGAGAGAGGGAAACACAGAATCTGAAGCAGGCTCTAGGCTCTGAGCTGCCAGCACAGAGCCTGATGCAGGGCTCAAACTCACAAACCGCGAGATCGTGACCTGAGCTGAAGTCGGACACTTAAGTGACTGAGTCACCCAGGCGCCCCTCAGTTTTTCTTTCCAGATCGGTGAATTGAGAGAGGTTAAATGTTTTTTCTCCTCATAACAACAAAAGAACAGAGTTGGGAATATAACTCTGAAACCTTGATTCCCTGCTCCCTGTACTCATCAATAAAACACAGTCAACACCCTGTTCTCTTGCTCTGATTGCTGTATTTACATGCCCCAGTTCTCCCATTAAATCTAAATTGTATTTGAATTTAAATCTAAATTGTATTTACCATCTCCAGCAGAAAGCTTTTATTTTTAAATTATTTCTAAGAGCTCTGAGGAGAGGTTACTGGAATTCTGTTTTGAGAGCACAGGTGAAAAAGGTAGGGCAAAGGTTAAACGACTAACCACAGGTCACACACAGACTATTGCCAGTGTAGACAAAAATTCGTAGGATATCATTCCCTCTATATTTGTGTATAGAAATTTTCATAGTAAAGTATTTAAAATGACACTAGGGGTGCCTGGGTGGCTCAGTCGGTTAAGCATCCGACTTCAGCTCAGGTCATGATCTCACAGTGCGTAAGTTTGAGCCCCGCGTCGGGCTCTGTGCTGACAGCTCAGAGCCTGGAGCCTGCTTCAGATTCTGTGTCTCCCTTTCTTTCTGCCCCTCCCCTGCTCATGCTTTGTCTCTCTCTGTCTTAAAAATAAAGACACTAAAAATTTTTTAAATGGCACTAAAAATGGCAAAGTGTAAAGAAAACCAGGTATCTAGTTGCCTATTCTTTAACTTGAATAGTTAATTATCTTTACCTAATCCCTATGTTTCCCAAACCCTGTGTAGCTCCTGGCAATAGTTTCACATGCATGCAAATAATGACTATAATGTATCGAAGGACTTCAGAAAAAGTAGTAAAGATTTGAGCTTACATTTTGTCTTGGTATAGATGTGCTAACTATTGACATCAATATATTCAGTTCTTGAGTGCACGTGAGATCATTAGTTAATGTGGAAGACACTGGATAGGGCTGAAATGAAAACATGGACACGTGAAATTGCCCAGTAATTTGGAATACTAGTATGTTACTAGAAAACTGAAACTAATGCCAACACATTCAGAAATGTCTGTTCCAATGTTGAGAATAGGTAAGGAATAAGTTAAAGCTCAGAAGTTAATACAAAAAGGTAAATAATACTAGAGGTTTCACTAAGACCTGGTAAATGGAAATTTCAATTAGAATAGAGCAATGAGAGGGTAGAATTTGTGCAAAATATAGAAGGAAATATGGAGAAAATCTTTTACAAGAGTATATATGCTATGCAAAAAGATACAATATTTTCAGAAATTTAAGCAGGAGAATGACAGTTAATTTTCATATTCTTAGAACAGTATAGCATGTGATTAGAGAGTGGAAAACAGGAGTCAGAAACCAATTTGAAGGTTCCAGTAAGAGATAATAGATGTATAAACTAATCCAGTGACATGGTCAAAGGAAAGACCATATGTGGGAGATGAAGAGGAAGAATTAATTAGAAATGTAAGACTCAAGGAGTCTGCTCTAGAACAATGGGTGGATGGTGGCTTCACTTACCAAGATAAAGAATGTGTAAATCTGTTGAGAAGACAATGAAATTTATCAATTTTGCTTTGACATGGCTGTGAGACATTTAATTTAATATGACCATCAGTCAATAGGAAAATCATGCCTGGACCTCAATAAGGAAGTCGGAGGAGAGATACTCTTAATCCTGAAGTTTTTGAGATATAATATAACCTATAGGGATGTTCCAAGTAGGAAGAGATCCATAGATTAGACCTTGGAAATTCCACGTATAACCAATTAATCTTTGTGATTAGTGTTTAAAGGACTAAATATAGCACCCAAAATAGGCTTATGTCAAACACTTTGAAACACAAAGAAGGAAATACTATGTTATGCACTCCGTTTTGGTAAATTAGTGAAGTTTTCCTTAATATTGGAGGATGTCTTCTGAAGGAGGAACTGGACTTAACCTATATGGCCTCAGAAGCATAATTCAGGACAATGAAATCACTTTTTAATAAGCTGAACTATGACAAATAAGATGGTTTTGGTTAGGTAGCAACAAATTCCCAGACACCCAAACTGTGTCTGACATATAAGAAACAAACAATAAACACAGTAAACATTTTTTTTTAATGAATAAGAATGATCACTTTGCTGAGAGTTGTACATGTCCTCTGAAATGGATTTTGTCCAGTCTTCTATGACTCTAAAATTTTATGATTTTCCCATATTTTTGGAAAACTTTAAATATAAGGGCTTATGTGAAAATAAGTTTTCCCCATAGATATAGCTTCATGAAATTAATCATCCTTTTCTGAGAAAATAGTTCATCTAAGTTTGTTTGAGGCTACTTTGTCAAATATAATCTGCAAATCTAATTAGACATTTGCACAGAACTACCACATTGCCAATATCTTTGCTTTGAATATGATTGGCTTCCTAAATATTTTTAGAGCCATTTTAGGTTTACAATAAAATTTAGAGGAAAATTCAGAGATTCTCATGTACCTGCTGTCCCCCACACATGCATAGCCTCTCCTATTGCCAACGTTACTTACCAGATTAGCACATTTACACCAAGGATGAACCTACATTGGCACATTATAATTACCCAGAATCCGTAGTTTTCCTTAGGGTCCACTCTTGGTGTTGTACAATCTAGGGGTTTGGTCAAATGCATAATGACATATATTCATCATTATAATATCATACAGAGTATTTTCACTGCCTAAAAATCCTCTGTACCCTGATTATTCATCTTTCCCCTCTCTTCTCACCCCTTGTAACCTCTGATCTTTTTATTGTCTCCATAGCTTTGCCTTTCCAGAATGTTATATAGTTGGAATCATATAATATATAGCCCCAGATGGGCTTCTCTCACTTAGAAATATACATTTAAGGGGTGCTTGGGTGGCTCAGTCAGTTGGGTGTCTGACTTCGGTTCAGGTCACGATCTCATGGTCCGTGAGTTCAAGCCCCACGTCGGGCTCTGTGCTGACAGCTCAGAGCTTGGAACCTGCTTCTAATTCTGTGCCTCCTTCTCTCGCTGCCCCTCTCCCACTCACGCTCTGTCTTTCTCAAAAATAAATAAACATTTTTTAAAAACCTTTTTAAAAAAGAAATATACATTTAAGATTCCTCCATGTCTTTTCATGGCTTGATAGCTTATTTCTTTTACATTATTTTTTTTTAGTTTATTTATTTATTTTTGAGAAAGAGACAGAGAGAGTTAGCAGAGGAGGGGCAGAGAGAGAGAGAATCCCAAGAAGGCTGTGCACTGTCAGCACAGAGCCCGATGTGGGGCTCAAACTCACAAACTGTGAGATCATGACCTGAGCTGAAACCAAGAGTTGGCTCAACCGACTGAGCCACCCAGGCACCCCAATAGCTCATTCCTTTTTAGTGCTGAATAATATTGTATTATCTGGATATGGCATAGTCTATCATTCATTTATTAATGGATATCTTGGTTGCTTCCAAGTTCTGGAAATGATTATTTTTTTAAATTTTTTAACGTTTATTTATTATTGAGAGACAGAGCATGAACAGGGGAGGGGCAGAGAGAGAGAGGGAGACACAGAACCAGAAGCAGGCTCTAGGCTCCAAGCTGTCAGCACAGAGCCCGACGCAGGGCTCGATCTCATGATCTGTGAGATCATGACCTGAGCCAAAGTCAGACGACCAACCCACGGAGCCACTCAGGCGCCCCTGGAAATTAATAATAAGGCTGCCATGAACATCTGTGTGCAGGTTTTTCTTGAGTAAATAAGTATTAAAGAGTGTGGTTGTTGGATCATATGGTAAGAGCATATTTAGTTTTGTAAGAAGCTGCCATGTTATTTTCCATATTGGCGATACCATTTTGCAGTCCCACCAACAATGTAGTTTTCCTCAATATTTTAAGATTTTGTTCTTTTATTCCACTGTTTTCTTTGCCACTGTTGTATCCACACAGAATCACAGTGCTGAACATGGCTAGAAATGTCACTGATTAGTCAGTGTTCCTGGATTTGGGCAGAATAGTGATTAGGTAATTTTGGACTAATGAGGTCATAAAAAGTTTAATCAGAGAATTTCAGGACTTGTTAGCTTCATGATTTGTAAGTTTTATACACATTCATAAAAGTAAGGTACACAGGGACATGTATTTGCTTTGCTCCAAAAGCCTTTCCTATTTTAATTATTTTTTTTAAAAGATACTAGGTTACTTTTACAAAGAACTTAAAATGTATGTGTACAATATCTCCTAATATTAACCTGTATGTGTCATTCCAAAATTTGTTTCCTTTTACCTTACTTTTTTCTTACTGATCATCCAATATACATTTTCTTATTTTATTCTCTATGAAAATGCATCATATCAAAATTTGGGTTATTTTGCATCGAACAGACGTCCTGAATATTATACCTTTCATTATATCTCTATTCTTTTTTTTAATGTTTCTTTATTTTTGAGAGAGAGAGAGCGCACACACAAGTGCATGCAAGTGGCAGAGGGGCAGAGAAAGAGAGGGACAGAAAATCTGAAACGGGCGGGCTCTGTGCTGACTGGCAGACAGCCTGATGCAGGGGCTCGAACTCACAAACTGCAAGATCATGACCTGAGCCAAAGTTGGACGCTTAAGCAATTGAGCCACCCAGGTGCCCCTATACCACTATTCTAAGTGCTATTTTATATTACTGATTATATAGGGACAGTGATTATTACTATCCTGGAAGCCTGCATTATTTTAAGGTTTGTTTGAGAAGACAAAATTAAGAGGAAAAAATTGAGAGCTGGACTTTGGCTCTAATGAATTTTTTTTATCAAACATGAGAGTAAAATATGCCCCATGGCCTTGTTCTATGATGCACTAGATAATGGTTGTGGGGTTTTGCTCCTTTTTTGGTTAAAAATCACTAAGTCACTTTGGGCACTTTCAGAGGGTAGATAAGGCAACTTTGGATGATATACGTTATATTTACAAGTATATATTATTTCAGGTTATGGATGTGCTTCTGAATCAAAAACTGGCAAAAAAAAAAAAAAAAAAAGAATCAAGCAGTTGACAAATCAGGCCTCCATAGATATTTATTGTTTTTCTGTTCTCCACAATATAAGAGAACAATGACTTTTTGTTTTAATCACAAAGAGAATGAATGACCTGCCATGCAAATATGTAAGGCATTATTAAAATTATATATTACCAGCTTTCCTTTTGTGATGTTGATCATTGTTCTTTCCTTTGCTCCTTAGCCCCTAATTTCTCATTTCTATTCTCCTACATTTATGCTTCCTATTTCCTGATGGATGCAGAAGCTTGACAAGTGGATAGGAGGTATTTGACAAAGGGCCCTCTCCTTTCCCTTTCTTTGCTAGAACTACCTCTTAAGGACCCTTTCCTGGTTTTACTGCCTTGGGCATGACCCTACCAACATCCTGTGTTCTGTTCTTTTGAAATAAGGGAAGCTAAAGTTGGACAAGAAGAGTCAAGATCTCAGAGGCAAATGGAGAGCACTTCTTTCTTTCCTTGAACCCTGGTGGCATATGGATGAAACTTGGGGGTAGGTGTAACTTGGAAACATCTCATTCAAATTTCATGATCCAGCTAAATTCTCATGTTTCCTCTGAAGCCTTTTCTGATCCTTCCTGGAAGATTAATAGATCCTAGATACTGGGTTCTCATTATACTTTGATTAAACCTCTATTGTAGTGTATACTATGTTGTACCAATTTCCTATGTTTTAGCTTGCCTTTTGCAACTGATTTCCTAGAGACAAGATATCTATTTTCTTTATTTCTATCACTTCAGCACCCTACTCAGTGTTTGCTAAATAATAGGCACTCACATTTTGGGGAGGAATAAAAATGTGGGAAAGAAGGAAGGATAGATGAAAGAAAGGGAGGGGGGAGGGAAGAAAAATGAGTGAATTTTCTTATTCTTTGGAATGGATGATTTTGTTTTTATCCTTTCTGAGTGTAGAGCTATAATTTAAACCTAGATTTTAGCCTAAGAATATTTAACAAGGATATATTAGTCTTCTAGGTGTAATATACTCTTCAAGATAACTGTGATAACTGTTGGTCAAAAGATATAAAATGCTTCTTCACTAAAATCCATTTTGACTCCAGGTTTTCCTTTGGTTTTAAAATAATCTTTTTTTCTTAAGTGCTGTGTCTGTGATATGCTAAACATATATAAATGGCAGTCTCAAAAAACGCAAAATCAGTTTTTCTTTTGTCTATGGGATTGCTTTTGTTTTCTAGCTCCAAAGCTCTAAAAGAAAAAAAAAAAACCTAATATATATATTTTTAAATCTAGATAATTTTACCTTCTGATTTGAGATTTGGGCACTCATCTTATTCTTGTACTGCAATTGAAGTCAAGCAACTCATTAAGCATTTCTAAGAAAAAAGTCCTATGTGAATTTAAGTAGCTTATATTTTTATTTCACTTTGTCTAATTTTAAGCCACTGTACCACACATAAAAAGGCATTTCCAGGTCAAGTGTTTCCCTACCAAATTTCTTGCTACAGTTATTACTGAGATAAAACTTAACATTTACCCTCTCTCCTCAGTTAGGTGGTTTTTAAAGTGAATGTGATTGGGGTGCCTGGGTGGCTCAGTCAGTTGAGCAGCGGACTTCGGCTGGGGTCATGATCTCGCAGTCTGTGAGTTCGAGCCCCGCGTCGGGCTCTGTGCTGACAGCTCGGAGCCTGTGTCTCCCTCTCTCTGACCCACCCCTGTTCATGCTCTGTCTCTGTCTCAAAAATAAATAAACGTTAAAAAAAATTAAAAAAAAAATAAAGTGAATATGATTATGAAAGAAAAAAAGAAGGAAGGGAGAGAAAGAGAGAAGTAGGGAGAGAGGAAGAAAATAGGGAAGGAACTTTTTATTTAGATTTTTACAGCAAAAAACAGGAAATGTTTTAGAGACAAAGCTATAATGCTTGGAGAAAAATGATCAGAGTAGGGAAAACCTTACAAAAACATAGAAATCTAAGCAGAATATTTGTTTTTCTGCTATTCTCTAAGAACCTTTAAGGAATGGCCCTTTTTTTTTTTTTTTTTTTTATTGTACAACATTCACCATCTTTTATATCCATCACATTTGATGTTTAAAATTTGCTTATTTTCCTTTTATGATTTTAGTACCTTCTCATTAAAGCTGCTTCACCAATACCCAATGATGATCTTCATAAGAGAGCTAGTCATGTGTAAAACACTGATATTTTGTTGAGGTCAGGACTTTTCATCTTTTTATTTAGGACTTAGGAAGGTAGTAGACACAAAATAATTTGGTGAAAAATACATAAATGATTGAATGATGTATGAATGACAAAGATCAAATTCAAAATAAAACAGCAGACTAAGGATTTAATTTAGTAAAAAATCATAAATGTTTACTGTGTGCTTGCCATGAATTACATGCTGAATCCAATACTATAAGTTACATAAGATTAGTAACTTTCTCATCTTCAAAGAACATTTTTAATATCAGCCACATAGTCTATCATTTAAGTAATCATCAATTTTGCTTAACTGATATCATTGTAACATTATGCATCAATCACTAAGAATGCTGTGATTAACCTCACTAATTGGTTTTTTTGACTTTTTGTCCAGTTTGCAGAAACTCACAAAGGAAAAAAACTTCATATGTAAAACCTAGTATCAGGACAATATAGCATTTTTCACTGATACTAGCAGAGGCTTCATAACTTTAGTTACATATGGAGCTTGAAATAATTTCATTTAAGCTTGAAACTTGTTAGTTTTTTAGGCTCTGACTATCGAGGATGTCACAATGTTCAATTAGGACAATAAGCCAAATTTAAAGTAATGTTCAAGACTTTATTCACTTACTATGATAGAGCAATCAAGAGGCAAAAAGTAGAACTGGATCTTTAGTATTTGATTTCTTTCCATGGATCAACAATAAGAGTCAGTTGGATTAGGACAGACAGAGGAAATCATCTTATTGTCAAGGAGCCCTAAACAAAAGTTTCTCAACTTTTTATAGGCCTCTGTGTGTGTGGGCACATGTGTATGCACATGTGCCTGTGAGAGATAGGAATGGAAATGTACTTGAATGGAGGTGCCTAGGTTAGGAATGAAATATGAATATGAGCATGTCTGGCTGTCCCAAGGATAAGGGATTGAGTCGTTGGCTTCAGTTCCTTCCAGAAAACTGCAATGCACTGGCTGGGCACCAACTGTGGTGTGGGGAGGGCAGATTTCTTCAATAAGCTTGAGAGGCAAACCTTTGTTATCACCTGTGGCTTGGCCAGAAAGATTACACATAGGATATTGGCCCAGAGCCAGACTCCTCACTGACTCACCATCTTCCCTCAGCTCTTCCGCACTGGGGATTGTGCTAGGCATCCACACTAACCCCCTTCTGTTAGTGTCTCTATGCCTGGAATTCTTTAGCATTCTGCCTCAAAAATATTATTCTTTTCAATACACTTATCTTTTAGACAGTTGATCACATGGTCAATTACCCTCTGCCTCTGTTAACTTTCATTTCCACTTCTAATCAGTCATGTGCTACAAATAACAGAATAAAGTAGTATCCCTGAGTTCACTCAGTACTGTTCAAAATCAAAATATTATCATCTGTTGCCTTTCTTCCTCTCATGCACAAAATATAGATACTGATATTTTAGAATATTAGTCTCTTAAATTATTAAATAGTCCCCTTATAGTGGCTAACTGGTGCTTTTTTTTTCCCAACTCAGTTACCTGAGTTCTATTACTTAAATTGCTGACATCCTCCCTTGCTCTGACCTACCCCTTTCTTGGCATTTTAAAACCTCACAGTTAGCTTTCTGTCCTCTGCTGCTTCTTCTGGGCTACAGTGTTTGCTGGAATCATCAGGCTTGGCTGACTATAAGTTTGTGCTGTCCAACCCTAACTTGGATGGGAATATTTGCTTGGCAGCCCATTTGTTCATCCTTCATTGTATTTCTGGCTCTGTCTCTTCAGTTGCAGACCTGCGCTTTAGCCTTCCATTTCTTGTATTTCCCCTGCCTCTCTTTACAGCTGGCAACTTTCTCTATTCCTTTAATGAGATGTAAGCTCTCCAGCTACCTTCTTAGTACGTCTTGTGTATCTTTATAATTCCCTGTAAGAGAAAAAGTGGTGTTTTTCTTTTTCTCTAGAAGTAACACAACAGTATCTGTAATAATGCACTATACAATAACAATAAAGAGCATGGGCTTTTTAGAGAAAAAAAATAGGAATTCAGTTACTATATTCATATCCAGATTAAAATCTAACATGATGAAGTAACAAGTATTTGCAGCAAGTCTGAAATACCCTCGAAAAAGATGAAAAAGAAGTCAGACTAATACATGGAACAATTGTTTTAGACACTGGAATTAGGTGACAAAATATGACCTGTGGAAGACAAGAAACAAATGTGATAATCCCTACAATTTCCTAAGCTTAGTGCCTTGAGAGGGATTCCAGGCTATAGCTCAGGGAGGAGGAATTTAGGTAAAAACCAGCTGACTCTTTGAGTTGAGAAAATGAGTTGTAAGTTCAGAAAAACTGATATGGCTTGAAAAAGTAGCAGAGTGCTACATGCAGAAAAAGAATGCTTGAGATTGACAGAAAATACCTGCCAGGTACTCAGCTGTGTAGTGATCACTGCATGCCTGTGAATAAGCACCTTGAGGCTGGCACAAATAGGGAACACTGCTTCTGTACTCATATAGAGCTGGTATAGTGCTTCCTCCCACTTGCCTAAATAGAAAACTCATTTACAGAGCACTGGGTAGAGTAATCACAAAGATCTTTCTTCAGTTGTGGGGAATAATTAGCCCTAGTTTGGGCACTGCTCAGGTCTTACTTATCAAATATAAAAGCAAGACCCAAAAGGATACAAAGTGTTTCCAAAAAATAAAATTATATCTTACAATAAAGCCAAGGATATTTATAGGAGATCAAAGATACCCTGCATCCCAAAAGGTGAAATTTACAATGTCATCCAAATAAATACTACTGCATATGCAAGAAAGCAAGGAAACATGGCCCACCGTGAGAAAATCAGTAACTGATTTTCATTAATCAGTAATCAGTAAATTGAAATGGAGCCAGAATAGACACAGATGTTAGAATTAGTAGACGATGACATTAAAATAATTAGTATAACTATATTACATGTGTTCAAAAAATTAAGTAGAAACATGGAAGATGTAAAAAAGACCAAAGTCAAAATTGTGTTAAAATAGTGGAAAGAGCATCAGTGAGCTGCTGGGACAACTTCAAGGAGCCTAATATGTGAAATCAGAGTTTCTAAGGTGGGAGTAGGGAAATGAGCCTACAGATCCAAGCTCAATGAATTCCAAAAACAAGAACTATGTAGAAAATGAAACTAAAGCATATCATGGTCAAACTCCTCAAACCTTGCAGTGAAAAGAAAGTTGTAAAATCACCCAGAGCAAAAAAAAAAAGTCATATGTTATAGAAAGAAACAAATTAAAGATGGCAGCAGACTTCTTGAAAACAATGCAAGCAAGAAGAAAATATAGCAATTCTCTGAAAGTATAGAGAGAAAAAAAGTGTCAATATAGAATTCTGTACCTAGCAAAAATATATTTAAAGAGTGAAAATGAAATAATACCATGTTTAGACAACAAAAGATGAAAGAATTCATTACCAGGTGACTCACATTGTAATAAATATTAAAATAAATTCTTTGGGTAAAACAAAAATGATACATGATAGAAATCTGGAACTACATTCAATGAATGAAGAACACTGAGAATGCTAAATTGTATGACAATAATAGCATTAAATCCAGAAAGAGAACAAAATTATACTACTGTTAGATTCTTTCTTATACTTTGCAGAAAGTAGTATAATATCACTTGGAGGTGTACTGTGACAAGCTAAAGATATATACTATAAACTGTATTGCAGCCACTAAAATAAAAAAAAGTTATAGCTAGTAGGATAATAAGAGAAATAAAAGGGAATAATAAAAAAATGCTCTGTGACTCCAGAAGACAATAAAAAAAGAGGAAAAAGGAACAAGGAGAGGTGAGACAAATAGAAAACAAATAGCAAGATGATGAACTCAACCATATCAGTAATCAATCATATTACATGTAAATGATCTAAATACCTAGTTTGAAGTCGGAGATTGCATATTGAGTTTAAAAAAAAGAAAGAAGAAAACCAGACTCAACTATATGCTACCTATTAGAAACTCACTTACAATTGAAATGTGCCACAAATAAACCTCCAGGCCAGTTGATTTCACTGGTAAATTTTTAACAAATATTTAAGGAAAAAATAATATCAATTCAATTCAAACTTTTCTGAGAAATTAAAAAAGAAGAAATCCTTTTAATTTCATTGAATGAATAAGGTCAGAGTCAGTGATAGATGTTATCATTGTCATATGTATGAGAGGGGTTATCAAATGATTAGGAAAGCTTAAATTTTCTTCCAGTAAAAGCTTACTGAATTTACATTTTCTTTTAATCGACAACAAAACAATGTACCTTCAAATAATGCCTAATATCTTTTCTATTAGTACTATAAGCAATACATTTTAACCAAGAAACTGTCAGCAAAGGAACAAATATTAAAATGCATTTGAACAGAATGTCAGCTGTGAATCCATTTTATAGTTCTAAATCCATTTAGAACTATAAAATAATTCTAAAATCTTTATTTAGATTTTGTTTACTGAAAAGCCTTTTAAATATTATTGTAAAAATGAAGTATTTTTTCTTGATAAAAGTTTTGTATATCATTTCGTTAGTGCAAGTTGCTCCAATTATCATTTAGCTAATGAACTCTTCAAATTTCATTTGCATAATTGGTTCCAATTTTGACAAGGAGAATGTATCCTGCTGTGATAAAAGCATCATCGGACTCACCAATAGAGTAATGACTATCTAGTTTGAGATCAGCATGGACACACCACTGAACAGACAGGCAGAAATACTGGCTTGTCATTCTGGGTTTCTAAAGCCCTAGCTTTCTTTCTGCTTATAGAGCCTGGCACTCAAAACAAGACTGACTATACTCAGTGTTAAGATTACACCTAGCAATAGGGGTCCCTGAGTGGCTCAGTCAGTTAAGCATCTGATTCTTGATCTAGGCTCAAGTCATGATCTCATGATAGTGAGATCAATCCCCATATTGGACTCCATGCTGAGCATGAAGTCTGCCTGGGATTCTCTCTCTCCTTCTCTCTCTGACCCTCCCCTGTTCGTGAGTGTGTGAGTGAATGTGCTCTCTTGGTCTCTCTAAAACAAACAAACAAACAAACAAAAGATTACAACTAGAGATGAAGCTTTCACCTGAATGGCATCTTCAGATGAACAGAATGCATTCTGGTAGTTTAAAATGAACTACCTTCTTTTAAAATTTGAGGATATTTTTATATGTTATTATCTATTTAGTAGTGACTCTTAAATCTCTATCTCCATAGGTCTAACTCTGCTCCTGAGCTCTATCACCATCCATTAAATTGCCTACTAGACTTCTTTCCTGGGTGTCTTGTACTATGCTAAGCTCTGTACTAAGCACTTTATATACTTTATCTCATCCTTATAACAGTCTTGTAAAGGACGTTTTATCATCTGTATTTAGAAAAGAGAAAAAAAAAATAAGATCACAAGTACATTCCCAAGGTCACACAGCTAGTAGAAGAAGTACATGAAATTCAAATCAAATTACTGTGAGTCTATAGCTATTTTATACTGTCTCCAACTTAATTACATTGTAGAATGAATCTGACTTGAAATTGTGCTGCTAGACCAAATAGTGTTAAGGTTAAAATCCTCCCTTTAAAAGAATACTCAACCCTCTTACACTCTTTGTATTGATAATTGCACATCCTTTCAGTCAAACAAATATATAGATTTATTTTCTGCTTTCCTCCAACCCAACAATAGTGGGAAACCATACCAACCAGTTTGAAAAGGCTGTGCTTGGAGATTTTCCTTAAGAAGAAATTAGCCTTCATTGCTTGGGGGAATAAAAAAAAGTGCTTAGGTGAAGCAGATAACCAGGCAAAATTAATCTAACACTGATCACTCTCTTAGATCTGGAGTGTACTTAATAATTGTACAGACCCCTACATTATAATATGGTGAGTCAGAATGATGATACAGGAATGAAAAATTGATCCAGATCAACTCTTCTTCTGCATCTTGATCTGTGTTGTGTATACACAACAGATTCACATATTTTAGAAAACTCACAGGTCTGTGAAATATCACTTAATTTGATTGTTTACAGGAAGGGGTTGGAATATAAAGCCAAGTTAATATTTGTTTCTTATTAACATTATTAAATCCAGTTTCCTCCTGGAATTTCTGTGTGGATTACATGTGATATGACAAAATCAATAACAATGTTCCCTATATAACATAATTAATCACATGTTTCAGTAGAGTTTCACTAATTATTTGTTTATTGATTATGTAAGTTAATATAAGAGTTTCAACTACTACTGGATTGAAACTAGCCATCATAACAAATTGGGAGAATATGTAAAATAAAAAAATACATTTGAAAAAAATCAAGAACTTATTATAAATCAAAGCTCCAGTAGTCAGGAGAGCTTGAGGAATTCGACATTTATTAAATGCTGATGATGTGCTAGGTATAGTGCACAAAATGTTTAATATGCTTTTTTACATTCATCCCGCAAAGGTTTACTGAGTACCTACTAAGCTGTACGCATTGTGTTCCAGACATGTTTCTAGTTAAGAAACCTGTGATAGCAGTAATGTTTTGTCCATTTTTCTCCCTTGCAAATAAACTGAACATTGAAGCTTGACTCAGATTGTATAGTTCATGTCAAAAATTGGACCTGGGTTTATTTGATTCCAAAGTACATGTTCTCAAATCCTGCACAATGTTTTCTTTTACATTCATAGAAGTTTTCCTTAGACAGTGAAATCAGGGTAAAGAGCATGGTTTCTAGAAGCAGGGGGGGCGGGGGAGGAAGATTTGGCTAAATTCTGGTTACATGAATCATTAACTTTGTAATCACTGGCAAGTCCAGCCTCAAAACTCTGTTTCTTAACTGGTATAATGAGTAATAAGACTCCCAACTTAGATGGCTTACAGTGATGATTACATGAAACAATATATGTAAAAGCTGTGGCATATTATCTTATACTGAGGAAAAAAGATATTTGTTATATTAATTTTAGATGATTGGTGCCTTTATCATTCTTTTCTCAGCATGTAGCACAATGTCTTTTTATGTTATAGACACAAGAAATGCTTGTAGACTAAATAATTAATAAATGAGTGAATGGATGTATATAAGGCATTCAAAAAGCCAGTACCTCTCATGATCGTTTTCTCATTCAAATAGTCAAGATATGCTCCCACATTGTCAGTGTTCTTGCTTGTCTGTTTTTTTCCAAATGATTCCTACTGTGAGATAATACTAATATTGCTTTAACTTTTATTTGTAAAAGTATGTCATGTCAGAGCATATAGGAGGAGCTGAGTAAATATAAATCACATCCAAACTAGACAAGAGAGAATGATACATTAGAGTAAAACATCTCTATTACTAAATAAAAATTAATAGAGATGTTTAAATCGGCTCTGATTTTAGCTAGAACAAATAATCCTAACATTTGATTGGAACCATGAAATACCCCGAATAGCCAAAGCAACCTTGAAAGCAAAAAGCAAAGCTGGAAGATCACGATTCCAGACTGCAAGTTATATTACAAAACTTTAG
This sequence comes from Panthera pardus, assembly GCF_024362965.1. Taxonomy (NCBI): domain Eukaryota; kingdom Metazoa; phylum Chordata; class Mammalia; order Carnivora; family Felidae; genus Panthera; species Panthera pardus. The sequence goes on along the minus strand of NW_026526666.1, from coordinate 49,786,836 downwards.
TGATCAAAATAGTATGGTGCTGGCACAAAAATAGACACATAGATCAATGGAACAGAATAGAAAACCCAGAAATAAACCCACAACTATATTGTCAATTAATCTTCAACAAAGTGGGAAAGAATATCCAATGGGAAGAAGACAGTCTCTTCAACAAATGGGGTTGGGAAGCGACATGCAAAAGAATGAAACTGGACCACGTTCTTACATCATACATTAAAATAAATGCAAAGTGGATTAAAGACCTAAATGTGAGGCCTGAAGCCATAAAAATCCTGGAAGAAAGCACAGACAGTAACTTCTTTGAAATCAACCATAGCAAATTCTTTCTAGATATGTCTCCTGAGGCAAGGAAAACAAAAGCAAAATTAAACTATTGTGACTTCATTAAAATAAAAAGCTTCTACACATTGAAGGAAACATTCAGTAAAAGTAAAAGCCAACCTGCAGAATGTGCAGAATGGGAGAAAGTATTTTCAAATAACATATCAGATAAAGGGTTAGTATCCAAAATATATAATGAACTTAAAACTCAATACCCCAAAATTGAATAATCCAATTTTAAAAATGGACAGAATATATAAATAGGCTTTTTTTTTCCCAAGGAAGACATACATATGGCCAACAGCCACATGAAAAGATGCTCAACATCATTCATCGTCAGGGAAATACAAATCAAAATTACAATGAGATACCACCTCACACCCATAAGAATGACTAAAATCAACAACACAAGAAACCACAGGTGTTAGTGAGAATGTGGAGAAAGGGGACCCCTCTTGCACTGTTGGTGGGAATTCAAAGTGGTGCAGCCACTCTTGAAAACAGCATAGAGTTTCCTCAAAAAGCTAAAAGTAGAACTACCCTATGATCCAGCAATTTTACTACTAAGTATTTACCCAAAGAATACAAAATTATTAATTCAAAGGGATGTATGCACCCCAATGTTTATAGCAGCATTATTTACAATAGCCACACTATAGACATAGTCCAAGTGTCCATCAGCTGCTGAATGGGTAAAGAAGATGTGGTATGTGTGTGTGTGTGTGCGTGTGTGACTCAGTCATAAAAAAGAATGAAACCCTGCCATTTACAACAAATGGATGGAGATAGTATTATTTTTTAAGTTTATTTCCTTTGAGAGAGACAGACAGAGAGTGCAAGCAGGGGAGAGACAGAGAGAGAAGGGGACAGATGATACTAACTGAGCTCTGTGCAGCCAGGAAAGAACCTGATATAGTGCTTGGACTCATGAACCATGAGATCATGACCTGAGCCGAAATCAAGTGTCAGACACTTAGCCGATTGAGCCACCCAGCTGATTGAGCCACCCAGGTACCCCTAGAGCTAGAGAGTATTTTGTTAAGTGACATAGGGAGTCAGAGAAAGACAGCATAAGATTTCACTCATATGTGGAATTTAAGAAACAAAACAAATGACCATAGCAGGGGGAAAGAGAGGGAGGCAAACCAAGAAACACACTCTTATCTATAGAGAACAAACTGATGATTACCAGAAGGGAGGTGAATAGGGAAATAGGTTAAATACATGATGGGGATTAAGGAGTGCACTTGTTGTAATGAGCACAGGGTGATGTATGGGAAGTGTTAGTACACCTGAAGCCAATATAACACTGTATGTTAAGTACGTGGAATTAAAGTAAAAACAAAAAAAAATTGGCTCTGATTTTATAAAATAATCCATACAAAAACATACTTAAAAAACCTTTCAGTTCTTTTCAACTTGACCTATAGATTCAGTGTAATCCTAAACAAAATCTCAGCAGGTATTTTGTGGATATCAACAAACTGATTCTGAAGTTTATATGAAGAGACAAATCCAGAAGAGTTGTGATAGTAGTGAAGCAGAAGAACAAAGTTGAAAGATGACACTACTCAACTTTAAGACTTATTACAAAGCTGCAGTAATCAAGCCAATGCGGTATTAGTGAAAGAATAGACAAATAGATCAATGGAACAGAATGGAATAGAAAGCCTAGAAATAGACCTACTTAAATATAGTCAACTGCTCTTTGACAAAGGAGCAAAGGCAATAGAATGGAACAAAGATAGTCTTTTCAACAAATGGTGCTAGAACAACTGGACATCACATGCAAAAAAATGAACATAGAGACCTTACACCTTTCAGAAAAATGAACTCAAAATGGATCACAGACCTAAATATAAACTGTCAAACTATAAAACATCTAGAAGATAACAGAGAAGAAAACCTAGATGACCTTGGGTATGGTGATGCTTTTTTAGATACAACACCAAAGGCATGATGCATGAAAGAAATAATTGATAAGCTGTTCTTAAAACTTCTGTGCTGTGAAACTGAAACTTAAAAACTTAAAAACTTAAAAACTTCTGTGCTGTGAAAGGCACTGTCAAGGGAATGAGAAGATAAGCCACAGACTGGGAGAAAATATTTGCAGAAGACATATGTGATAGAGGACTGTTATTCAAAATATACATAAAACTCTTAAAATTCAACAATAAGAAAACAAACAACCTGATTTTAAAAAATAGACCTAAGATCTTAAGGGATTCCTCACTAAAGTAGATATACAGATGGCAAATAAGCATATGAAAAGATGCTCCACCTCCTGTGTCATCAGGGAAATGCAAATGAAAACAACTAGATACCACTACCGACCTATTGAAGTGGGCAAAATCTTGGGGCGCCTGAGTGGCTCAGTGGGCGAACATCCCACTTCAGCTCAGATCATGATCTTATGCCTCTTGAGTTCGAGCCCTGTATCCAGCTCTGTGCTGACAGCTCGGAGCCTGGAGCCTGCTTCCAATTCTGTATTTCCCCTCTCTCTGCCCCTCCCCTACTTGCTCTCTGTCTCTCTCTCATACATAAAAAAATAAACATTAAAAAAAAAGAAGAAAGAAATGGGCAAAATCTGGAATACTGACAACACCAAATGCTGATGAGGATGTGGAGCAACAGGAACTCTCCACTATTGCTGGTGGGCATATAAAATGTAGCCACTTTGGAAGACAGTTTGGCAGCTTCTTCCAAAACTAAACATACTCTTACCATAATATGCAGCAATCATACTCCTTGGTATTTGCTTTTACCCCAAGGAGTTGAAAACTTATCTCCACACAAAAACCCACACATGGATGTTTGTAACAGCTTAATTTATAATTGCCAGAACCTGGTAGCTACCAAGATGTCCTTCAGTGGGTGAATAGACAAATAATCTTTGCTACATTCAGGCAATGGAATATTATTCAGTGCTAAAAGAAATGAGATATCAAGTCATGAAAATACATGGAAAAAACACAAATGCATATTACTAAGTGAAAAAAGCCAATCCGAGAAGGCTATATACTATATGGTTCCAACTATGTGACATTCTGGAAAAGACAAAATTTTGGAGATAGTAACAAGATAAATGACTGCCAGATGTTGAAGGAGAAAGGGAAGATGAATAAGTAGATCACAGGGGATATTTTAGGGCAGTGAAAAATACTCTTTATGATACCACAATAATGAAATGCATGTCATTATACATTTGTCCAAACCCAACAGTTTTTCTTTAAAAAATAGTCCTAACTTTTTTTTTTTAATTAAAAGAAAACTTCTAATATATAAACATATTCTGTTCTTGGAATAGATTCTCTAACCCAGAGGTAAAACAGAAATTTGCATTATAGATAGGTATGATACAAAAGAAGTATTCAGGTATAAACACAGAATTATTTTAATATAAATAGGCACAAAATTATGCATGGAAGAATTGAAATAGAAAAATAATATTATTTCAGGAAATGGGTATTGAAATTTTACTGACATATTATTGGTAAATATTTGTATATTACCTTTTCTATAAACCAGAAGAAGATAGACTAATTTTACTTTAGAGCCTAGGAACCTACAATGTTATTTTATACTGCTAACATATTATGCACAAGTTTTTCAAAATTTAAAAAAAAAGCTTAAGATATCTTTTTTTTTATTATTATTTTTTTAATTTTTTAATATATGAAATTTACTGTCAAATTGGTTTCCATACAACACCCAGTGCTCATCCCAAAAGGTGCCCTCCTCAATACCCATCACCCACCCTGCCCTCCCTCCCACCCTGCCCTCCCTCCCACCCCCCATCAACCCTCAGTTTGTTCTCAGTTTTTAACAGTCTCTATGCTTTGGCTCTCTCCCACTCTAACCTCTTTTTTTTTTTTTTTTTTTCCTTCCCCTCCCCCATGGGTTTCTGTTATGTTTCTCAGGATCCACATAAGAGTGAAACCATATGGTATCTGTCTTTCTCTGTATGGCTTATTTCACTTAGCATCACACTCTCCAGTTCCATCCATGTTGCTACAAAAGGCCATATTTCATTTTTTCTCATTGCCACGTAGTATTCCATTGTGTATATAAACCACAATTTCTTTATCCATTCATCAGTTGATGGACATTTAGGCTCTTTCCATAATTTGGCTATTGTTGAGAGTGCTGCTATAAACATTGGGGTACAAGTGCCCCTATGCATCAGTACTCCTGTGTCCCTTGGATAAATTCCTAGCAGTGCTATTGCTGGGTCATAGGGTAGGTCTATTTTTAATTTTCTGAGGAACCTCCACACTGCTTTCCAGAGCGGCTGCACCAATTTGCATTCCCACCAACAGTGCAAGAGGGTTCCTGTTTCTCCACATCCTCTCCAGCATCTATAGTCTCCTGATTTGTTCATTTGGCCACTCTGACTGGCGTGAGGTGGTATCTGAGTGTGGTTTTGATTTGTATTTCCCTGATAAGGAGCGACGTTGAACATCTTTTCATGTGCCTGTTGGCCATCCGGATGTCTTCTTTAGAGAAGTGTCTATTCATGTTTTCTGCCCATTTCTTCACTGGGTTATTTGTTTTTCGGGTGTGGAGTTTGGTGAGCTCTTTATAGATTTTGGATACTAGCCCTTTGTCCGATGTGTCATTTGCAAATATCTTTTCCCATTCCGTTGGTTGCCTTTTAGTTTTGTTGGTTGTTTCCTTTGCTGTGCAGAAGCTTTTGATCTTCATAAGGTCCCAGTAATTCACTTTTGCTTTTAATTCCCTTGCCTTTGGGGATGTGTCGAGTAAGAGATTGCTACGGCTGAGGTCAGAGAGGTCTTTTCCTGCTTTCTCCTCTAAGGTTTTGATGGTTTCCTGTCTCACATTCAGGTCCTTTATCCATTTTGAGTTTATTTTTGTGAATGGTGTGAGAAAGTGGTCTAGTTTCAACCTTCTGCATGTTGCTGTCCAGTTCTCCCAGCACCATTTGTTAAAGAGACTGTCTTTTTTCCATTGGATGTTCTTTCCTGCTTTGTCAAAGATGAGTTGGCCATACGTTTGTGGGTCTAGTTCTGGGGTTTCTATTCTATTCCATTGGTCTATGTGTCTGTTTTTATGCCAATACCATGCTGTCTTGATGATGACAGCTTTGTAGTAGAGGCTAAAGTCTGGGATTGTGATGCCTCCTGCTTTGGTCTTCTTCTTCAAAATTACTTTGGCTATTCGGGGCCTTTTGTGGTTCCATATGAATTTTAGGATTGCTTGTTCTAGTTTCGAGAAGAATGCTGGTGCAATTTTGATTGGGATTGCATTGAATGTGTAGATAGCTTTGGGTAGTATTGACATTTTGACAATATTTATTCTTCCAATCCATGAGCAGGGAATGTCTTTCCATTTCTTTATATCTTCTTCAATTACCTGCATAAGCTTTCTATAGTTTTCAGCATACAGATCTTTTACATCTTTGGTTAGATTTATTCCTAGGTATTTTATGCTTCTTGGTGCAATTGTGAATGGGATCAGTTTCTTCATCTGTCTTTCTGTTGCTTCATTGTTAGTGTATAAGAATGCAACTGATTTCTGCACATTGATTTTGTATCCTGCAACTTTGCTGAATTCATGTATCAGTTCTAGCAGACTTTTGGTGGAGTCTATCGGATTTTCCATGTATAATATCATGTCATCTGCAAAAAGCGAAAGCTTGACTTCATCTTTGCCAATTTTGATGCCTTTGATTTCCTTTTGTTGTCTGATTGCTGATGCTAGAACTTCCAGCACTATATTAAACAGCAGCGGTGACAGTGGGCATCCCTGTCGTGTTCCTGATCTCAGGGAAAAAGCTCTCAGTTTTTCCCCGTTGAGGATGATGTTAGCTGTGGGCTTTTCATAAATGGCCTTTATGATCTTTAAGTATGTTCCTTCTATCCCGACTTTCTCAAGGGTTTTTATTAAGAAAGGGTGCTGGATTTTGTCAAAGGCCTTTTCTGCATCGATTGACAGGATCATATGGTTCTTCTCTTTTTTTTTTGTTAATGTGATGTATCACGTTGATCGATTTGCGAATGTTGAACCAGCCCTGCATCCCAGGAATGAATCCCACTTGATCATGGTGAATAATTCTTTTTATATGCTGTTGAATTCGATTTGCTAGTATCTTATTAAGAATTTTTGCATCCATATTCATCAGGGATATTGGCCTGTAGTTCTCTTTTTTTACTGGGTCTCTGTCTGGTTTAGGAATCAAAGTAATACTGGCTTCATAGAATGAGCCTGGAAGTTTTCCTTCCCTTTGTATTTCTTGGAATAGCTTGAGAAGGATAGGTATTATCTCTGCTTTAAATGTCTGGTAGAACTCCCCTGGGAAGCCATCTGGTCCTGGACTCTTATTTGTTGGGAGATTTTTGATAACCGATTCAATTTCTTCGCTGGTGATGGGTCTGTTCAAGCTTTCTATTTCCTCCTGATTGAGTTTTGGAAGCGTGTGGGTGTTTAGGAATTTGTCCATTTCTTCCAGGTTGTCCAATTTGCTGGCATATAATTTTTCATAGTATTCCCTGATAATTGTTTGTATCTCTGAGGGATTGGTTGTAATCATTCCATTTTCATTCATGATTTTATCTATTTGGGTCATCTCCCTTTTCTTTTTGAGAAGCCTGGCTAGAGGTTTGTCAATTTTGTTTATTTTTTCAAAAAACCAACTCTTGGTTTCGTTGATCTGCTCTACAGTTTTTTTAGATTCTATATTGTTTATTTCTGCTCTGATCTTTATTATTTCTCTTCTTCTGCTGGGTTTAGGCTGCCTTTGCTGTTCTGCTTCTATTTCCTTTAGGTGTGCTGTTAGATTTTGTATTTGGGATTTTTCTTGTTTCTTGAGATAGGCCTGGATTGCAATGTATTTTCCTCTCAGGACTGCCTTCGCTGCATCCCAAAGCGTTTGGATTGTTGTATTTTCATTTTCGTTTGTTTCCATATATGTTTTAATTTCTTCTCTAATTGCCTGGTTGACCCACTCATTCGTTAGTAGGGTGTTCTTTAACCTCCATGCTTTTGGAGGTTTTCCAGACTTTTTCCTGTGGTTGATTTCAAGCTTCATAGCATTGTGGTCTGAAAGTATGCATGGTATAATTTCAATTCTTGTAAACTTATGAAGGGCTGTTTTGTGACCCAGTATATGATCTATCTTGGAGAATGTTCCATGTGCACTCGAGAAGAAAGTATATTCTGTTGCTTTGGGATGCAGAGTTCTAAATATATCTGTCAAGTCCATCTGATCCAATGTATCATTCAGGGCCCTTGTTTCTTTATTGACTGTGTGTCTAGATGATCTATCCATTTCTGTAAGTGGGGTGTTAAAGTCCCCTGCAATGACCACATTCTTATCAATAAGGTTGCTTATGTTTATGAGTAATTGTTTTATATATCTGGGGGCTCGGGTATTTGGCGCATAGACATTTATAATAGTTAGCTCTTCCTGGTGGATAGACCCTGTGATTATTATATAATGCCCTTCTTCATCTCTTGTTACAGCCTTTAATTTAAAGTCTAGTTTGTCTGATAGAAGTATGGCTACTCCAGCTTTCTTTTGGCTTCCAGGAGCATGATAAATAGTTCTCCATCCCCTCACTCTCAATCTAAAGGTGTTCTCAGATCTAAAATGAGTCTCTTGTAGACAGCAAATAGATGGGTCTTGTTTTTTTTTTTTTTTAAATTTTTTTTTCAATGTTTTTTATTTATTTTTGGGACAGAGAGAGACAGAGCATGAACGGGGGAGGGGCAGAGAGAGAGGGAGACACAGAATCGGAAACAGGCTCCAGGCTCCGAGCCATCAGCCCAGAGCCCGACGCGGGGCTCGAACTCACGGACCGCGAGATTGTGACCTGGCTGAAGTCGGAGGTTTAACCGACTGCGCCACCCAGGCGCCCCGGGTCTTGTTTTTTTATCCATTCTGATACCCTATGTCTTTTAGTTGGCGCATTTAATCCATTTACATTCAGTGTTATTATAGAAAGATATGGGTTTAGAGTCATTGTGATGTCTGTATGTTTTATGCTTGTAGTGATGTCTCTGGTACTTTGTCTCACAGGATCCCCCTTAGGATCTCTTGTAGGGCTGGTTTCGTGGTGACAAATTCCTTCAGTTTTTGTTTGTTTGGGAAGACCTTTATCTCTCCTTCTATTCTAAATGACAGACTTGCTGGATAAAGGATTCTCGGCTGCATATTTTTTCTGTTTAGCACACTGTAGATATCGTGCCAAGCCTTTCTGGCCTGCCAAGTTTCAAAGGAGAGATCAGTCACGAGTCTTATAGGTCTCCCTTTATATGTGAGGGCACGTTTATCCCTTGCTGCTTTCAGAATTTTCTCTTTATCCTTGTATTTTGCCAGTTTCACTATGATATGTCGTGCAGAAGATCGATTCAAGTTACGTCTGAAGGGAGTTCTCTGTGCCTCTTGGATTTCAATGCCTTTTTCCTTCCCCAGTTCAGGGAAGTTCTCAGCTATAATTTGTTCAAGTACCCCTTCAGCACCCTTCCCTCTCTCTTCCTCCTCTGGGATACCAATTATGCGTATATTATTTTTTTTTAGTGTATCACTTAGTTCTCTAATTTTCCCCTCATACTCCTGGATTTTTTTATCTCTCTTTCTTTCAGCTTCCTCTTTCTCCATAACTTTATCTTCTAGTTCACCTATTCTCTCCTCTGCCTCTTCAAGCCGAGCCATCGTGGAATCCATTTTGTTTTGCAATTCGTTTAAAGCGTTTTTCAACTCCTCGTGACTGTTCCTTAGTCCCTTGATCTTTGTGGCAAGAGATTCTCTGCTGTCCTGTATACTGTTTTCAAGCCCAGCGATTAATTTTATGACTATTATTCTAAATTCACTTTCTGTTATATTATTTAAATCCTTTTTGATCAGTTCATTAGCTGTTGTTATTTCCTGGAGATTCTTCTGAGGGGAATTCTTCCGTTTGGTCATTTTGGAGAGTCCCTGGAGTGGTGAGGACCTGCAGTGCACTTCCCCTGTGCTGTGGTGTATAACTGGAGTTAGTGGGCGGGGCCGCAGTCCGACCCGATGTCTGCCCCCAGCCCACTGCTGGGGCCACAGTCAGACTGGTGTGTGCCTTCTCTTCCCCTCTCCTAGGGGCGGGATTCACTGTGGGGTGGCGTGTCCCGTCTGGGCTACTTGCACACTGCCAGGCTTGTGTTGCTGGGGATCTGGCGTATTAGCTGGGGTGGGTAGGCAAGGTGCACGGGGGCTGGAGGGGCAGGCTTAGCTCGCTTCTCCTTAGGTGATCCACTTCAGGAGGAGCCCTGTGGCAGCGGGAGGGAGTCAGATCCGCTGCCGGAGGTTTGGCTCCGCAGAAGCACAGAGTTGGGTGTTTGCGCGGAGCAAGCAAGTTCCCTGGCAGGAACTGGTTCCCTTTGGGATTTTGGCTGGGGGATGGGCGGGGGAGATGGCGCTGGTGAGCGCCTTTGTTCCCCGCCAAGCTGAGCTCTGCCGTCCGGGGGCTCAGCAGCTCTCCCTCCCTTTGTCCTCCAGCCTTCCCGCTTTCCGAGCGGAGCTGTTAACTTCTGACCTCCCAGACGCTAAGTCGCCCTTGCTGTCGGAACACAGTCCGTCCGGCCCCTCCGCTTTTGCCAGCCAGACTCGGGGGCTCTGCTTGGCCGGCGAGCTGCCCCTCCGCCCCGGCTCCCTCCCGCCAGTCCGTGGAGCGCGCACCGCCTCGCCGCCCTTCCTACCCTCTTCCGTGGGCCTCTGGTCTGCGCTTGCCTCGCCGCCCTTCCTACCCTCTTCTGTGGGCCTCTGGTCTGCGCTTGACTCCGGAGACTCCCTTCTGCTAATCCTCTGGCGGTTTTCTGGGTTCTTTAGGCAGGTGTAGGTGGAATCTAAGTGATCGGCAGGACGCGCTGTGAGCCCCGCGTCCTCCTACGCCGCCATCTTCCGGAACCCCCTTAAGATATCTAATTTATGTTTTGTTAATCTTTTTACAAGGCTTGACAAATCATGGTAGATTAGATTGTTGTGCAAAATATGTACTGACCTTTCTTCCTCTCCACAGCATATATGTACTGACCTTTTACTTTAGGCTCTGCCATTTGAATTTCTTTGGCCAATAAAATTTGGATAGAAGCAATGATATACCAGTTCCACATCTATGGTTTAAGACTAGGATTACCAGATTTAGCAAGTAAACTACAGGATGTTCAGTTAAATTTGAAATTCAAATAAACAATAACCATATCTTAGATAAATATGTCCCAAATATTTTATGTAAACATGCCCCAAATGTTTTACATCCAATATATTTTCTTATGCTGAAAGTATTTATTGTTTATCTGAATTTCAAATTTAACTAGACATCCTATATTTTATCTGGTAACTATATTTAAGAGCCATTAAATATTTTTGCTTGTCCTCTTGCCAGAGCCATGAGAAGAATATGTCCTGGCTAGCCAACTGGTTCTAGGAGATGAGAAGTTTGTAGATCAGACTGAGAGTTAACCTACAGATTAGAGCTGCTGAGATGAAACTCATCTAGATCAACTAATCTTCTTACCTATTCAAACTATAGATATGTTAGCAAAATAAAATGTTTATTGTTGTTTGTCACTGAAATTTTTATGGTTGTTTGCTGCATAATGATAGCAGACGCATACACAAGTCTTCAGAAAATAAAGGGAGTAAAGAACACATTTGCATCACCCAAAGCACAGAATTAGTAACTTAAGTGGCTTTTTCTACATTGGTCAAAGCTTTCATGTTGATATACTCTTAAGTAGATATTTTACTTTTAATTTATACCTAGGTAAAATTTGTTCATTCAGTAACACAGAATAGTATACCATCTCTTTGGCAATTACAAATTATCATTGATTGATTACTGTACCTGAATCTGTCTTCACATCATACCTTTCTCCTGTTCTTACCCGTTTTCTATCACACATAGACCAACTCTTACCAGTGAGAAGTCTCTTTCATTTATCACTTTATTCAATGAATATTCACTTAATACCTTGTTAGCTATTTATTGCTGCCTAACAAATTATTTGAAAAGTTAGTAGCTTAAAACATTTATAATATCACAATTTCTGTGCGTCGGGAAACTGAAAATGGCTTAACAAAGTCTTTTGCTTCAGGATCTCTCATAGTTTATCATCAATGTGTTGGCTAAAGTATTTTCATCAAAAGACTCAACTAGAGCAGGATTCTACTTCCAACGTTATTCACATAGCTGTTGATAGGATTCAGTTTCTCATGTGATGTTGGACTGAGAGCCTCACATTCCCAGTGGCTGTTGGTCAGAGGCCTCTCTGAGTTCCTTGCCAGATGGGCCCATCCAATGTGGCAGTTCACTCCATCAACATGTATAAACCAAGAAAGCAATGGAAAGAGAGAAGACTGGCAAGGTGGAAGTCAAAGTGTTTTATACGCTGATCATGGAAGTGCCAATATATAATTTTTGCCATATTATATTCATTAGAAGAAAGTTGCTAGCAACTCAAGGGGAGAGTATTATGCAAGTGTGTGACTGACTACCAGGAAGTAGGGGCTATTGGGAGTTGCAGTAGGCCAAAAAATGCCCCCCCTGAAAGTTATCTATGTCCTAATCCCTGAAACATTTGAATGTTACCTTATATGGCAAAATAAGAGTCATGGTTGTGATTAAGTTCAGGATTTTGAGATGGAGAGATTATCCATCTCTGGGTGGATAATCTGGGTAGACTCTAAAAACAATACACATATCCTTACACGCAGATAGGAAAAAAATATATGAATATGGGGCAGGGAATGATTTGAAGATTTTGGCCTTGAAAACTGGGGTGATGTGGCCACAAGCCAAGGACGGTCAACAGCCAACAAGAAGCAGAAGTATAGCAACACTGACACTTTTATTTTGGCCCAATGATACAAATTTTAGACTTCTGGCCTCCAGACCATGAAATAATAAATTTCTGTTGCTTTAAGCCACACAAAGTTATATTTAAACTAACCTAAACAAGAAACATTTGTATTAATTTACATAACTGAACCTCCCAAATTGAGTTAGTGTTAATTACTATCCACAGTTGGGACTCAAATAATGTCATATATCTTTCTTCATTATAACTTTTAGGCAGAATAAGAATTATTGCCAAAATGTGGTAGAAAGATGATTAACAGTAACTCCTGCCTTGCATGATAATCTGTCACAATCCTGAGCAGAAAGAGTAATTGTTTCTTCTCAATACACCCCCATAAATTCCAAGAACATTTCTCATTGGCTATGATTGGGTCATATGTCATCTATGAAACCAATCTTTGTGTTTAGACGTGTATGATGGTCTTATTTTTCTGGTTGGTTTCTATCACCCTTGGGGTGAAGTTAGCTTCACTAAACTCGTGGATTAAGATGAGGGGAGTGATTTCTTAACAAAAATTAGGAGCTAATTGGAAAGAGGAAATAGGTCCTGAATAGGTGAAAAAGTGAAAGAAAAAAAAAGGAATTTTATACTTTATTCAGTACCAGTGAGAAGTAGAGATAAAAAAATCAGTATTGTGTTTCAAGGAATTTAGAGTCTTATGTTGGGTGCAAAAACAATGAAGACGTAATTATAATGTGTGTTGAGTAATTATTTTCTCAGAAACCAAGACTAGACAATACCATAGATACAGATAACAGATACATATATATTCTACTTTAAGCAGGCACCTCATTGACTTTCTTGATACTCCTTGGAAACATGATGCTATTTCATATCTAAAGACCTTTGGGAAGAAGTATAAAGTATTATTTAAAAGCATGAGGGGTGGGTGGGGCTGGGCTAAATGGGTGATGGATATTAAGGAGGGCACTTGTGATGAGCACTGGGTATTATATGTAGGTGATGAATCACTAAATTCTACTCCTGAAGCCAGTATTACACGGTATATTAACTCAATGGAATTTAAATAAAAACTTAAACAAACAAAAGCATGGATTATATGGCCATACTGTCTTAGTTTAAATAATGGCACTACCATTTGTTAGTTCTCTGATCTTTGGTAAATTAGTTACTGATTTGAGATTTAGCATCTTTGTTTTTACATTTGAAATTAGGTTACCTAGTACATAAGACATTTTTTTTCTAAATCAGAATTTAATGAGCTAGCTCATTCTTAGAATTTTAGTATAATGTCCAACAATTGCTCCATGAATATCATCTATCATTATGTTTCAGATTTGCAGGAATTTAGAATATTTTTCCTGTTTTTTTTTCCCTGCCAGTGAACTCCCTTATCTTAAAGGAATAGATTAGCTCTGCTCTTCTTTGAAGTCTTGTCTCACAACTTTTTTTACATATTAACTATAGAAATCCATAGTAACATATGCCCTTGGTCTACCTCTATCATCACACTCACCACATAATCTTGTCAACATATGCTTTTGCATTTTTTTCTCTGGCTAAATGTTCAGAGTCCTGCTTGATATATAGTGGATCCTTATCGGTGTTTATTGAAAATTTCATGAAATCTTATCTTAAGGAAGGTCAGTAAAGCCTTTGCTCACATTGCAAATCCCTGAAAATCAGAACATCTTTATTCTCTTTTGACTGTACCAGAAGTTTACATGATGGTCTCTACAATCTAATTAATTCATATATTTCTGTCATCTAATATATGACAGAGAATTATAAATATGTCAGAATATTAGTAAGAAATAATATTATTTGTAAAGTACATAAGGTGTTTTAGTATATGATTAAAGTTGTTATTTTCACTCTTGTTCAATGATATAATTCTTCGCAAGAGACATCTTTGTCTTTGAAGAAAACATCAAACCACTTGAATATTTACACTTATGATCTATGTTTTGATTCTTCTTTGTAAAGAAAATTGATAGCCAAATAGGTAAGGGGGGAGTGAGGGAGATAGGGAGAGAGTAAGAGAGAGAGAGAGAGAGAGAGAGAGAGAGAGAGAGAGAGAGAGAGAAAAGTTCTGGACTTGCCTCATGTTTGGTTTTTTCCAGAGATTTGTTTGAAAGGTTACATCCAGGGTTACTTAGTCTGTGGCTGTACCCGAAAATACACTGTTACTGAAGAAAAATATCCCATTTGGATTCACTCTTAGTGCGGGTAGTGAATCAGTATTTGTCAAATTAAACTGAACTGAGTTGAAAATCCTCCTATAACTTTTTCATCCAGATCCCAAGTTTTTTCTCAGATCTAAGAGGTCTAAGTTTGAAAAGCCTAATGAATAGTAACAGTTGTATTTCCAGATGCTTCTCTATCTTCTCTTTCTGTGGCCACCTTTCTACTGCTCTTATAAACACTTGTCTAAATTTATTAATAATCTCCCAAGTAGCAGTATCAGCAAATGGGGCCAACTCACAGATGGAAAGTTAGAACTTGGGCCAGACAGCTAACATATTCATCCACTGCTTTCCAGAGCTAGTCAAGTGTGTCCAGCTGGTTTAGCATAATAGGAGGCTTATTAATACAACATAGCATTATAATCACTGAATTGAGACTAAATTTTCTTTCAGCAGAAATGAAACTACACAGTAACAGTGAGTGTTCTACAGACTCTAGGGGAAAGCACAAACCAGTTGAAACTTATGATTCTTCAACATTTAACAGAAGGATTTTCATCATGATAAGCAAAATGTATATCTGCGTCTTACATCTCATTTCCCTTGAAGAAAAAAAAATAGCTACATAGGGTAGATTGTTAAGGCACTTTTAAGTAGACAACCTACAATGTTCCAATCTAAATTTTTTGCAAGTGACTTGAATTCTGGGATGCCACAGGTAGAAAGCCTAGGATGCAGGATTCACAAGTGGCATTAAAACAAAGCAAAACAAAACAAAAAACAATTTAAATAATGGCTCACCAAATTCACATATTTTACAGTGAATATCTTCGTATTATTATCTAATTATGAAAAGAACTCTCTTTCACATTGTCTCTTCTAGCAGATATGTTCAGTGAAGTGGAGAAGTGAGACAATTCTAAAGCTAAATTGAACAAGTAAGCAAAAACAGTTATGCTTAAATTACCAAAAGGGTCCAGAGTTTAATTTATGTGGACAATTTTTCAGTTCTCCAATTTATTTCCCTGACTTTGGCTTCCAACATTTTGATCTTCGTTAATATTAACTTTCTGAAGAATTCATTGAAAGTACAAAATCTAGAAATTATTTTAGGATGATGATTTTAACAAAGATTATATTATTGTTGGGGAGTGTTAATCTGTAAGAAGAATGGTGCCATATTGGAAAGGGCACAGTCTTTAGGGGCAACAGGATATACTTAAGAGATAGTCTCTAGGGCTTGAATATTACCTCTGCTGATTACTAGCTTGCCTTAGTTATTTAAATTCTATTTTAAACTCTAGGTACTGAACTCTATCTAGAATAATTGTAACAGTAACTACTTAATAGAATTATTGTAAGGATTATAGGATACAATGTAAAGCACTTAGAATGCATGCAATAACTCAATAAATCTTAACACATTATTATTACTATAATTATTTTATTATTAATATTAATACTCAGATCCAGGAAAATATGTTTTTAAATCACAATTTTGTCACTTAACTAACTTTGTAAATTTGAGAAAGTTGTTTAGGTGCTCTTTTAATTTTTGGCATATCATAAGAGGATCATATTGCCTACCTCATAGATATGCTGTGAGGTTTAAACAAAATATTCCTTGGCAGCTTGTACTTTACTGTAAGACACCAATATAATTTCTGGCATAGCATTTGATAAATGATAACTATTTTTTATTATTGCCTATCCTTATATGCGAAACAGTATCCTAAAGACTGTGGGAAGTTCAAAAACTGTATGTGCCAAAGCTCTATCAACCTAATTAGAAAGTCAAACCATACAGAATAAAGTAAGAAATAAACTAAGCATTCAAATATTTTTGGTAAGTCACATGTATCAGAAAGAAATTGGAGTTTCTCTAGGCGCTTGGGTGGCTCAGTCATTTAGGTGTTTGACTCCTGGTATCCGCTCAGGCCATGATCTCATGGTTCCTCAGATCGAGGCCGTGTCAGTCTTTGTGCTGACACTGTGGAGCCTGGTTAGGATTCTCCCTCTCCCTCTCTCTCTGCCTCTCCTCTGCTCATGTGAGCTCTCACCCTGTCTCTTTCTAAACATAAATAAATAAACATTAAAAAAAAAGAAATTGGATATTCCCAATATATGATTTTTATATATTTCTTAAAGAAATATCTTATGGCACTAGTATATTATGAATATTATATAATATATTCAAATAGATATTTTAAAGGAATGAGGTAAATATTAAAGATATAGAATCACTTTTACTATCACTAAAATATTATTATTAATATATAAATACATTAAATTTGGGGGAAAGTGATGTGATTGAATATTCCTCATTGATTTTTAATTTTGCTTTAACAAGTCTAATCTTGTTTAGACTTATTTTATTTAATTTCTGATTTTATGACTGTCATTGTTGAAAAAGATTTATACATCCAAATGGCAAAAGGCCATCATGAAGTGTTTTTTAAAAAAATTACACAAGATTTTTAAGTTTATGCACCAATTATGGAAAGTTTATGTTGAGTTTCATCTTGTTTATGTTTTCCTTCTCTGATTCAACTATTTTTTAATCTAACTATAAAATGTGGTACTTTTCAGTCTTTAAAAAGGAGTTTCAAATCCCCCAAAATGTCACTTCTGAGAATTTTAGGATGATTAAAAAATTATGTTGCTAAGGGTTTAGAGTCTGCAGATATGAGTGTTTTTATGGGTGATATACAGCTTTTTTGGCAGCAACACCAAAGAAGGATAAAAACAATTCTAAGCATTTATTTTTCCAAATACTCTCACCACAGCAAGAAGTTCTTTCAAAAAGCAATTATTTTCTTGCTTATTGTTGAAATATTACTTTTACCTCAAAGAGTTTATTAATTTATTTTAAGATCAGATAGGTAGCAGCAACCTATCATACCAGAAAACATCAGCAAATGTGGAACAACTGTGTTCTGTAAAATAAAAACACATAATTCATCTTTAGGGTCAACAGTTCTTTTCAGTATAATGTCAAAAGATATCCAAGAAAATTCTACCAGTAAGAAAGATTTTACAGCTAGCTACCATTTTATCACACAGTATTGTAAAGATTTTACTATTTTAAAATCTTTTTTTTAAAAATACAATTAACTACATGATATCACCCCATAAAGTGCAAAATGTAGTATGTCAGAATATACAATCCAGTAAGAACACTACTGTCAACATTTAGGCCTTATATGGTTTTTATTATTTTCAGGGATGATTTTCTGATATAAGTTCAGGTAGAGGGCTGAATAAAACACAGACTGAGTGAGGCATGTTAAGACGGAGGTGGGCCCATTCACTTATTGAATATTACAAAACTTAATTTATTCCTCATATTTTTATTAAAAATGAATATCATGCACTCTAACTCTATTTTCTTCTGGCCCCTTGATGGGCCATTTTGTACATTCCTGGATTTGTGGCTCCCACTTTGGAGACGTCTGCAGACTGCAAACTTTGGAAATAATCTGTGTGGGAAAATCAGTAAGAGCTGGAGTCGTAAGAAAATGCTAGTCCTTTGGGTTTGGATGAGGGAAAACAGCCTTTAGTGGACATTTTCTTTGTGACAAGTCTTTTGGTATATACTTTCACATTGATTTTCCGTGTTCCTTATGGCATTAAAAAAAGTAAATTAATAATCTAAGGAGTATGTACCTGTATTGTTCAATAAAGTAGCTGCTAGCCACATATGACTATTTAAATTTAAATCAATTAACATGAAATAAAAATTTGAGGTTTCTCAGTTTCACTAGCCACATGTCCAACCACATGGCTAGTGGCTACCGTATTGATCAGCAAAGATTATGGAATATTTCCATTATTTCAGAAAGTGCTATTGGATAGATCTAGTCTGTCTAGAATGAGGCATCTTAGGAAGCCTAGCACAAGCAGAGATTTTCTTTGTTGCCATTGGTACTATCTAAAATTCTAAACAAATACTTTATTTTAGTCTATAAGACTTTCATAAAAGGAAGAATTGTCCTTCCTCAATTAGTCAAATAAAATTAGAAATCTACACATAACAACACCAGCTCATATTTATTAACAACTTACTTTATGCCAGACATTGTAGTATTTCATAAGGATTATTTTATTTAATTTTCACAAGATGTCAATGAAATAAATTCTTGAAGAGGTAAAGTAAGTAATCTGATGTCATAGAGTTGATAAGTAGTAAAGTTGTGACGTGAATCTAAGTAGTCAGAAGTGATGCCATGTTTGTCTGGTGACGTCACATACTCTGGCAACAACAATAAGTGGTTCGAGCCGACTTAGACACATGCCTTACATATAAAATTTCAGGGAAGAGAATGCACCAAAAAACTCAGTATCAAGATAAATAATATCTTAATGTACTATTTTTTTAAAAATCACAATTAGTGGAAAAAATCCATGGTGAACACAGTATCAAAATTTTAAATAAAGACAGTATCACCATTACTTATTTTTCCTTTTGCCTCAGGTGCTAATGTGGTTCTTATGGCACTTTATTTAAAATTGTGATATTGTGTTCATCATGGAAATTTTTTGTATTAATTTGGTTTTAAAAATAACCCTTTATTTGAAGAAAAAATAAATAATAAAATAAATAATATAAATAATAAAATAAATAAAATAAAATAATAAAAATAATCCCTTTATAGAAAAAGCAATGATTATTTGAGTGTGTTCATATTTCATTGTGGCATATGGTTTATATTTTCCTAACCTGTATTTTGTAGAGCTTGGTTAGTCATAAGTTTTAGGTCTAAAACATAAACTTTTCTTGGTTATCGGTAATTACAATACACTGTGGTTTCAGCTAATGAGGATAGAATTATAATGAGAAAAAGAAGAAATTGAAGAAGACAATTTATTTTTAGCTTCTAAGTATATTAATACAGTCTCCATTCTAATATATGAGTAAATTATATGAATAAAAGCATAACTATCAGCTATGTTATTAGTGTTCAATATGTTACCCTACCTTTTTGCAGAATTTCTTGAGAAATTTATAGCTACCATATAGCTAAAAAGATATCATGTAATAAATTCCTACACATTTGTGAAGTCCAACTATATTTCTTATTCGATCTTTGGTCTTTCTGACTCATCCTAATCAAATATGTTTAATGAAATCACTAAATAATTTAAAATTTTTTTTTTAACATTTATTTACTATCGAAAGACAAAAAGAACCAGAGCATGATCAGGGGAGGGGCAGAGGGAGAGGGAGACACAGAATCTGAAGCAGGCTCCAGGCTCTGAGCTGTCAGCACAGAGCCTGACGCGGGGCTCAAACAAACCGTGAGATCATGACCTGAGCCAAAGTCGGATACTTAACCGACTGAACCACCCAGGCACCCCAAAATCACTAAATAATTTAATAAACTTTTCTCAATCACACATTATTGATATACTTTCCTTTGTGTATATAATTAACTGTCTTAAGTGGCATGATTATATATAAGTTGGGGCTCTACATGAGGGAACCACAATTTTAACTAACATGTAATGTAACTGTTTCCATGTGGTTCCATGATCAAGATTTGTTTCAGTTATCTGTTGTTTTCTTTTTTTTTAAGAAAGAGAAAACATGAGTGAGGGTAGGGTGGAGTGGAGAGAATCCAAAGCAGGCTCTGTGCTGATAGCACAGAGATCTCAGGAACCATGAGACCATGACCTGAACCGAAACCAAGAGTTTTATGTGTAACTGACTGAGCCACCTAGATGCCCCTCTGTTGCTGTCTTTTAAAAAAATACCATAAAATTTGGTGACATAAAACATATTATTTTGATTTCTCATAGTTCTATGTGTTGACTGGGCTAAATTGAGTGTTTTTTTTTTTTGTTTTTTTTTTTTTTTTCTACATTGTATAGGCTGAGTGCAGCTACATCCAACCAAGAAGAGCTGGGCTAAAATGACTAAAAAGGCATTGTATCCTGGACCATGTGGTCTCTTGACATATACTGGTCTAATGACTGTCTTCTAAGAGGTAGAAAGAGATGCCAGTCTTATTAACACTGGGGCCCAGAGTGTCATTTCAGCTGCATTCCAGCAAGTCATGACGCCAGTTCCAGTTTTAAGAAGAGAGGAAACACCTCTTGATGGCAAGAGTGGGATATATGTACAGAGGTGTAAAGAGGCGCTGATAGCCATATTTGGAAGCTATCCATCTCTGTACTCTGCCACAAATCACATTCCCCAGCACCTCTAAAATACATTTACCTCTTCCCCAAAGTCATACCCCGTTATGAAACCCATTCCATGTTTAGAATCCTGTCATCTAGATCAAGCAGAGATGTGAAAAAAAGCTCTCTGGGGGTAGTTGTTCAGATGTAGAAACTTGGGTGCAGTTCCCAGCATAAAATATATGGCATTGGCATTGTGAGTATATAGCTGGAAGAGATCTGAATGGTGAGTAAATTGTTAATGGAGGAAGAATGGAAACTGGGGATGTTGCTATGGAGGACTGGAGAAAGCGTAGGCCATGTTAATTAAGTTTTGGCAGAAAAATTGAGGTTGTTGCCTGAAGTTACTTGGAAGATAGAGAAAGCACCTAAAGAACGCTGGATCTGCATGGGGAGTTTCTAGGCAATATTTTGAAAATGACTTTTTTAGCTACCTATGAGAAGATACTGAAAGAGACAGATAAACTAAAGAAAGAATTTTCAGTTTTCAAGAACTGAGAGGAAATATTTTCAACCCAAGTCTTGCAGGGTTAGAAAATAACACTTTCTCAATCACAGTTTCTCAACTTGACAAATGTTCTCAAACTAAGAAATAGTTTCAGGACAAAGATCACATTGAGGTTCTGACGGTAAAATGTGGCCTCAGGGTTAAAATCAAATCAATAGTGTAGCTGTAATACTGCTTGTTAAGAACTCTAAAAGATTTAAGGCAATGCCTTATAGACCCTTTCAATCAGACAAAAGCCTTCAAAGAATTTTAAAGATATTATCCCAGGGTATCCTGAGTCTCAACTCAAAGTGGAGAAAGACCCACCTTGATGAGATTTGTGGTTGTGGCATTTTTCTAATGTAGTGGATTGTAATTTTATACCATGGAAACACACTGTTTTTTTAAGGTAGTTGAATTAGAATGGACAAAAAAATGATAAAGAAAGTTGAAAATGAAAAGAGACATGTAGGCCTCCAAATTTCTATGGGCAGGATGAAGATAGAGAATTCCACTTAGCTATAAATATAGGATATTTTTTTATAGAAAAGAAAGGATGTTTCACAAAAGAGGCAAAAGTATAAGGATGGAGTTGGGAGCCATTGAAATCTCCTAGGGAACAGAACAGAATCCCAATCAGGGAATGTTTCTTGTCCAAGAGTAGAGTGCTCTGAGAACTTATATTGGATGCTGAGTTTGTCTTTTTGGATTACAAGTCTACAGATTTACAAGATCCATATTGGAAGAGCCTTATCTGAACATGAGTGTGGGTCACAAGATCCTAAACTTTTAACCTAATCCCATAATTGGATACAATTTCTGGGTCTTTAGTGGGTGTGAGAGATTCTCGCATGCAGGGTGGATATAAATTGTTGTGCCCAGAGGGAAGGTGTGGCAAATTGACTGCACATATTGTCATCAACAATTTCTCTGATTCCAGGATGCTCATGATGCTCCCACATTAAGAAGTGGAGCATATTTTCCTACCTTGAACCTGGAGTAGTCTGTGATATGCTTTTAACAATAAAGTAGGCAGAAGGGAGGCTCTAGGACTTCTGAATCCCGGTCTTCAGAGATTTGGCAACATACACTTTCTCTCTCTTGGACCTCTAGGTACCATGGAAGAATTCCAACAGGGACACCTGGGTGGCTCAGTCAGTTGAGTGTCCGACTCTTGGTTTCAGCTCAAGTCATACCTGCAGAGTCGTGGGATGAAGCCCTGTGTTGGGCTATGCACTGAGTATAGACTCTCTCTCTGTCTCCCCTTCTGCCCCTCTCCCTGGCTTGTGCTCTCTCTCTCTGTCTCTCTAAAATAAATAAAATAAAATAAAAAGTCCAACTCTTCTATTGGAGAGATATGTAGAGAGGAGTGGAGGGGATGTATGAGATCACCCCATACATTTTATCTGACCTCACAGCTGAAAGAGACCATATTATTACCCCAGTTGAGTCCAAGTCAACCTTCCAAAATGATAAATAATAAATCATTTTTATTTCAAGCTATTATATTGATTTTTATTGATATGTAATAAATTAACACAAAGTTAGCACTTGGAAAAAACACATATTTATTATCTCACAATTTCCCTGGGTCCAGAGTCAGGTAATGGCCCAGTTGGGTTCTCTATGGAGGATCTCACAATGTTGCAATGAAGGTATTGGATAAGCCTCCTTTTCATCTGTGCCTTGATTAGCAAAGTATGCACTTCCGAGCTCTGTCTGGTTGTTGGCAGAATTCATTTCCTTGCAGCTCTGTATCTGGGCTTCAGCTTGTTATTGATTGTTGAAAAAAGACTTCTCTCGGGTCCTGCAGGCCACCTACAGTTCCCTGCTACATGACCTTCTCCACACACAGTTCACAATATGACTATTTACTTCTTGCTCTAATCTGCTAAAATAGAGTCTTTTAATTTAACATAATCAAAGGTGACATCCTGTCACCTTTGTCATATGGTAAGCCTAATCAAAAAAATGATATCTTATTGCTTTTGCCATAATCTGTTGGGTAGAAGGAAGTCACAGATTCCACCTGCACCTAAGAGAAAGGGGTTATATAAGGATCATTTTGGTCCCCTTAGAGTGTGTCTGTTATAGCGATTATTTTAGATAGTTTGTCAAGCAGCTACTGATAATTAAAATGCCTTCCTTCTAGAAGCAACTTTTGTTTTTGTCATTTTTAGTCATTCAGGTAAAGAACTTAGTCAGAGAAACCACTTCATGTTTACAAAATTAAAGAAGCATCTCTTCGGTAGAAATCTTGGCCACAATACTTAAGCAGAGAGTATTTCCCATCTGAGTCAGCAGGTGAGAAGTGCCAACTCTAGAAAATCTTTAGGCCTTTGCAAATTCTGAGCTCAAGCTGAGCAGTATTCTAGTAGTAGTATGCTTTCAGATTCAAGATTTAAGCAAATTCCTTTAGAAACAGGGCCGTATTGGGGGAATATGTCATTTCAGCTCACAAGAATGAAGTTCAGAAAGAGTTACGATAATCACATCACCTGGCAACAGATATTCTTGGAAGCTGAAAGCCAAGGGTTGTAACGTGTTCCATAGCAGGGGCCTTTGAATGTTAGTTGTAACTTTCATACAAACACTTGAACCACTCTAAAGTAAAGATGGGAAAGATACCGATATTCTAACCTGTAAAACATAGCTCTCTGGGTATGCTTCATCAAAGGGTTCTTTACAAATATTTCCAGGGTCAATATGGGAGCCATGTAATATGCTATATGATTTGCTGTTATATAATCTGAACATGATAATTTCTATAAACATTGCAACAGATGTAGCTTCATTGCAAACAGTAACTGTAACCTATATACTCATACTATGCACAATAACAAATTGTGTAGAAGGCAACTTATGTGCTTACTCAACAGGCAAAACAGCTCTATTGTAGGAACTAAGGTAAACCATTTAAAGAAATAAATAGGGAAAATAAGTCTTAGTTAATTCAAATGCCAAAGGTTACATAGTGAGGAAGTCACAGAGCCATAATTCCAACTTCATTCATTTCCTTTAGACTTGAAAATCCATGTGCTTTTTTTCCTTTATGATGAGCTGTCCTTTTATTTATCCTCAAAAGTGGATGATGCCAAAACTTTTGGGAAAGATTTGATTTTCATCACTGAAAACTAAGCATTACTCTCATTGAAAACTGGCAATAGAGATAGGGACTAGGTTTTCCAGGGTTTCTTCAAAGGGATTATAGATGGCAGCAATAGTGTCATTCCACATGTATCAAATCACTGATGTGTAGAAATGTACTTTTTGTTTGCTTTTTAAATCAAAAAGAAAAGTTTGAATATCTAGACTAAATAAGAAGACTTTGACCCAGTCATCATAGCTGGCTGGTTTTACCAATCATGGTAGTAATAAAAATCAGTGACATTCTAAACACAGAGGACTGAGAAGAACAATCAAATAGAGTTTTAGAAAAGTAATTCTGAGTTTATGAAAAATAAAATCAATCAGTTGAAGAAGAAGTTTGCACTTCTAGTCTAATAAATGAAGTGTGAAAAAGTCTCTTACTGCTGAGGAGAGGGGAGTTGCTATACTTCACACCACAGAACTTCATAGAACCGTTGAACTTCAAACAGACTAGCTATAGACGACTCTGAAAACTGAGGAATTCTTCTAGGGTCACCACAGAGGCCGGAATAGAAAAGGAAGGTTTTTACACCTACCAGTTTGACTCAGCTACAGCTTCAAAATAGACCTAAAAGCCCACCTCACTTATTCATTCACACATTCATTCATTCATTCATTCATTCAATTGTATCATGCCTAGGTACAGCCATTCCTACTATGTGTAGCATGTACTGAGATAAGCACTGGGGAAACAATGGTGACCAAAACATACCTGATTTCTGCTGTCATAGAATTCACAGTATAATGGAGGAGAAAAAGAGGACAAGCGAACAGGTATTTGCAGTACAGATCAAGTGTTGTGTTATATGAGCTATAGTGGGAGGGAATGTATGTCAGGGAAGGGTTCCTGGAAGAAATCAACATGTGGTGAACCTGAGTAATGAGTGGTAATGGCCAGGTTAATAAGACTTGTGAAGCCTATTCTAGACAAGAAAATGGCTTGTGTGAAGACCTAACAGTGAGAAAGAGCAAGGTAGAGGGGGAACAGAATGAATTATAACCAAGGAAGGTCACAGTGTAAAAGTGGAAGGGGCCAAATGTGTTGGCAGATTATTGGGCCAGAGCAGTTTCGTGAGCCTTGTTAGCATCATTTGGGCAGTGGGAAGGAGTCTGAACAATGAGAAGAAGCATTGAGCTGAAAAAAAATGGTCAGATTATTTCTGACAAGTGTTTAAAAATCAATTAGAGTTGGCAAGACAAGATGTTGTAGTTACTGCATTAAGGAATCAACAGGTTTTAATGATTGGCTGTAGGAGCTGAGGGTAAGGAGGAATCAAGGTCTTCCTAAATTGTCGAATTGGCCAGGGGTATGGATGGTGGTGCTATTCATAAGATTGGAAATCCAGGAGGAAGAGCAAGCTTGTGGGTTAAGTAGGGGTGATTCAATGAGTTCAGTTGGGGGCAGGAAGAAGTTTGTGTTGTTTACTGAGAACCACTATAGTAAAAGTGCAGTATGCTTTATTCTTTCTTTTGAATTACAGTTTAGCTTTTAAACAAAAAAATGTTTAAATGTTTTTAGGTGTTTATTTTTTTAACATTTATTCATTTTTGAGAGACAGAGCATGAGCAGGACAGGGGTGGAGAGAGAGGGAGACACAGAATCTGAAGCAGGCTCCAGGCTCTGAGCTGTAAGCACAGAGCCTGACACGGGGCTTGAACTCATGAACCATGAGATCATGACCTAAGCTGAAGTCAGACACTTAACCAACTGTGCCACCCAGTCGCCCCTTAGTTTAATTTTTTAAATGTTATACCAGCATTACTATAACTTCTGTTTCTACTGCTACTACTACCATGACCATAACCTGCATTTATTGAACAGTTTCAAAGTGTCCAGACTGTGTACTAAGGATTTACATTATTTAAGTCTTTATAGCCATCCTGTGGGGTAGGCACTATGAGAAAACTGAGGCTTAGTGAGGTTATGTAACTTACCTAATGTCATACAGATAGTATGTAATGGATAAAAGACTTGAATCCTGTCTTACTAAAACTGCTGTGTTCTCAAGTAGTATTTTATATTGAAACAATAGCCAACTCTGTAGCTAGAAAAACAATCCATTCAGAAAAAGAGAGAGATTGATAGAGTCTCTGTTAAATTTCAAATGCCATTTCTATGGAGATAAACAGAACATAAAGCCCACCTTGAAGAGCACACACTTTAGTGAAAGAGGTAGAAAAGCAAATATATACTATCTCAGACAGACCATGAAAATCACTTTGAGGAGAGTAAGTCAGTGGCATTGAGGAAACAATAATCAAGAGGTTTACATGAAAGTAGAGAAGTCAGGCTCTACTTTAGTAGAAAGAAGACTTCTAAAAAGTCATGAAAGGCAAAAAGGCAGTATAGAGCATAGGACACCGAATGATCAAACAGAATTTTGGAATGACTGGAGCTCAGTGTGATATGGGAATGGTGAGGAATACAGCTGAAGATAATCAGAAGTCAGATAATTAAAGGATTGAGTGCCAGGGTAAGGAGTTTTGAGTTTAGTCTAGAGTTAAGTCATTGGAATGACATCATTAGTTTTGTTGTTGTTGTTGTTTTTAATTTCTAGACAGATAATTCCAGCAGCCAAACAGAAGACCTGTAAGGCACATGGTGTGGAGACCATGTACACAGTTTATAAACTAGGTGAGAATTTGACCACAGAAGTGGTTAGCCCCAGTGATGCAAAACAAAACATTCAAGCACAAAAACGCTTGAATGTGAATGCTTTTAAAAGGGGTAAGAATTCTTCAGTTCCTTATAGTTTTCACTATTCTTGGTATTATTTATAGCTGTCTGCTTTACTTATTTATGTTACCATCCTGATTCCTTAATGAATAACATTTATAATAGTAAGAAATGAAATGATGAAGTCCTAAACTAAGAATGACTTTAGGATTAATGCAAAGCAAAGGGATGACAGAGATATTAAAGAAACAGAATACAGAAATTGAAGTCCATGGAATTGAAGGCAGGGAATATAATTTGTGAATCACCACAAATGGTAAGAGACAACTTTAAGGTAGATGAATTCACGCCCCGAGGCTTTGCAGCCTGATAAGAGAAGCAGAACAAGGGTGTAAGTATGGGAAACACTGACTTTAAATAGTAGATTTAGAAAGGGAGATTCATAAAGGAGACCTTGAGGGTGGCCCTTTTGCAATCTCTGCCTACCTCTGCCCTTCTCAAGCCTATACCATTTGACTGTGAATAATGATTAAGAGAAGAAAGAATGAAGAAAGAGAAACATGGCTCCATATGTGAAAGCAATGTGCATAGATTCATAGAGTTGTAGTCACCTCATTTCAACCTCCATTTTTTCAAAGGTCAGTAGTAGGGCCAGTAAGCCCAGACTGATTCATGTTAGTATCTCCAGTTGGCTAAAAATGTGACTCCTCTTAAATTTAATATTGAATAAATTTATGTTCATATTTATTTAGTGGGAGTGGAGGTAATCCCATTTCTTCTTCTTCTTCTTTTAAAATTTAAAGCCAAGTTAGTAAACATATAGTGTAATAATGGTTTCAGGAGTAGAATTTAGTGATTCATCACTTATATATAACACCCAGTGCTCATCCCAACAAGTGTCTCACTAATGCCCATCACCCATTAAACTCCTTGTCCCCTACCTAGCACCCCTCCAGCAACCATCAGTTTGTTTTCTGTATTTAAGTCTCTTATGGCTTGCCTATCTCTGTTTATATCTTATTTTTTCCTTCCCTTCCCCATGTTCATCTGTTTTGTTTCTTAAATTACACATATGAGTGAAATAACATGATATGTATCTTTCTCTGTCTGACTTACTTCACTTAGCATAATACATTATAGTTCCCTCTGTGTTGTTGCAAATGACAAGATTTCATTCTTTTTTATTGCTGAGTAATATTCCTGTGTGTGTGTGTGTGTGTGTGTGTGTGTGTGTGTGTGTGTGTGTGATAGCTTCTCTATTTGTCAGTAAGTGTTTTGTGCTTTTTCAATGATCTGGCTTTTGTGGATAGTAGTGCTATAAACACTGGGATGCAGGTGCCTCTTTGAATCAGCATTTTTGTATCCTTTGGATCAATACCTAGTAGTGCAATTGTGAGTCATAGGGTAGCTCTATTTTTAATTTTTTGAGGAACCTCCATACTGTGTTCCAGGTTGGCTGCACCAGTTTGCATTCCCATTAGCAGTGAAAAAGTGTTCCCCCTTTCTCTGCATCCTCTCCAACATCTGTCATTTCCTGAGTTGTTAATTTTAGCCATTCAGACAGGTGTCAGGTGGTATCTCATTGTGGTTTTGATTTGTATTTCCTTGATGATGAGTGATGTTGAGCATCTTTTCATTTGTCTGTTAGCCACCTGGATTTCTTCTCTGGAAAAGTGTCTGTTCATGTATTTTGCCCATTTCTTCACTGGATTATTTGTTTTTCAGGTATTGAATTTGATAAGTTCTTTATAGGTTTTGGATACTAACCATTTTATCGGATATGTCATTTTCAATTATCATCTCCAATTCAGATTCCTTTTAGTTGTTAATTATTTCCTTCACTGTGCAGAAGCTTATTATCTTGATGAGGTCCCAGTAGTGCATTTTGGCTTTTGTTTCCCTTGCCTCTGCAGACATGTCTAGTTAGAAGTTGCTGTGGCCGAGGACAAAGAGGTTGTTGCCTGTTTTCTGCTCTTGGATTTTGATGGTTTCCTGTCTTACATTTAGGTCTTTCATCCATTTTGAGTTATTTTTGTGTATGATGTAAGAAAATGGTCCAGGTTCATTCTTCTGCATGTCGCTGTCCAGTTTTCCCAGGGCCATTTGCTGAAGAGACATTTTTTTTAATTGGATCCTCTTTCCAGCTTGTTGAAGATTAGTTGGCCATACATTTGTGGGTCTCTTTCTGTGTTCTCTATTCTGTTCTATTTGTCTATGTGTCTGTTTTTGTGCCAGTATCATACTGTCTTGATGATACAGCTTTGTAATATAGTTTGAAGTCCAGAATAGTGATACTACCAGCTTTGGTTTTCTTTTTCAACATTACTTTGCTATTTGGGGTCTTTTCTGGTTCCATGAAAATTTCAGAATTGTTTATTATAGCTCTGTGAAGAATGCTGCTGTTATTATGATTGGGATCCCACTTGTTTAAATAGTTATGTAAATCTCTTAAGGTATCTAGTAATTGATTTCTGTTAAAAATATCCCAATACTTTAGAAGCACAAAAAGAAAAATATGAATCTCTCCTCACACCTTGACCCCCAATAGTCCTCTACTATTTCCATAGTTTGGTGTGTATTTCTGATTATTAAACAACAATATATGTTTTTTCAGAAATTCTTCTATGCTTGATAAAAATATGTGCTGATAATTTCCTAAATTTGAATTCAATGCTATATGCTAAATTTTTATATTGCATAGTGAAGAATTAACCGTACTCAAAAAGAAATCTGGATAGGCATGTTCTTGTTTGTATGGGAGCTTTTTGGCCACTGACAGTCTTACAATGTGATGGGGACTTTGGGATACAACATACAACTTCCAAGAAACTGATGACTAAAGGTAATAACACAACTTCAAGGAAAGGCTGGAGACTAAAAGTGAACCATGAAGGCAGTATGTGATTGAGTCCCAATAAAAACTCTAGACACTAAAGGCTAGCTTCCCTGGTTGGTAATACTTTGTGTGTATTGCCTACCATTTGACCATGCTACTTGTGACTTGGTGGAGAGAGGACAACTGGAAGCTCCATGTCTAGATTACCTACCCCTATGTGTCTCTTCTCTTGGCTGATTTTAATCTGTATCCTTTTCCTGCAACAAATCATAATGTGAGTATAATAGCTTTCAATAAGTTCTGTTATTCCTTTTAGCTAATTATCAAACCTAAGGGTGGTTTTGGAAATCCCATGAATTTGCAACTGGTATCAAAAGTAAAGATGTTTTTTTTTGTGAGGGATTATGCCCTCAAACCTCACAATTTAGATAACTTTTGGTTTATATAAATATAGATCTGTTTTATACCTGGAAGGATAAGTTCAGATATAAAAAGGTTTTATTTTTTTCTCTTTTCCAAAAATTTCTTCTCTGTCTTTATGAATTTTTCCCTTAGTTTTGAATTGAAGAATTAGTTTCTCAGAGTCATTTGAGAATTCATTAGTACTGTGCTTGGGATAGCATTGAATTTACACATTAACATGAGGATATTTGCATATTTGTAATATTTTGTTTTTCCATTCGTTAATTTGGTATGTCTATTTACTTAGGTCTTCCTTTATGTCTATTATTAAAGATTTATCTCTTTGTTTATATAGGCAGTGGATATATTAGGTAAATTAGTAAACATTTTATATTTTTGGTGCTAATGTAAGTAATATTTTCTCCTTGCTTTATCTTATTGTTAATTTCTATTACATAAGGTAGTGATTTTTTTTCAAAGATTGATCTTTTTATCCAGCAATATTACTAAAGCCAATAATTAATTTTAAGAAATTTTTAGATTAATTCTTCTGGATTTTCTTGGTAGAGAATTATATCATCTGTGAATTAGGACAGTTTTGTCTTTTTCAAATATAAGTACTTTTTATTTTTTGGACTTACTATATTGTCTGAAATCTCCAGTAAGATACTGCTCAATGACAACACTAGTTGGTATCTTTAATTTTTTCCTGAGATTAGTGTAATTTTAAAGGTACTTCCTCCTGAGTATGTTTTGCTGGGAAGTTCTGTTTTAGACATGTAACCAAATGAAAGAGGTTTCCTTCTTTTTTCAGCTTGCTTTTTAAACAAAAATTATTTCAAATGATTTTTACATCTGTCAGGTTGACAAAAAATGTTTTTACTTAATCCACTAATGTAGTGAATTATAATATGTAATTTTCCTAATGCTAAACCCTCCTTGTATTTCTTGGAAATAAATCCTTTTTGATCAGAATATATTATTCCTCGTCCAGTTCTGTTTTTGAACTTATGCTTACTTTGTGGAATTACCTGGGAAGCTTTCCATCATTGCATATATTCTGCAAACTTAATAATGTTGGCACATATTGGTACTCTGCCTCTCTTTTGAATGTAATAGCTATAGAGCATGGAAATACATTTCTTTGCCATATACCTCTGCCTATAAAGTGTATATGTGTATTGCCTTCCCCCTATCAATTCTCTCCGTACATAGAGAGGCAGATATAGACAATACTAACTTCAAAATTCTGGGAAATGTAAGTAATTTTCCAAGAACAGAAATAACTGATGAGTCGCTGCTCACATACAAAATATTCAAATAATAAATGACTGACAATAATTTACACAATCTAAGTTTAGTCAAAATCTAAAGTTAGTCAATACCATGACAGTGTATCTCTGCTGAACTGTAATTCCTTATGTGCTCCCTCCAGGAACTAGCGCAGAGGATTGGCCATAAAAATAGTAGTAGTAGCAGCAGCAGCAGTAGTAGTAGTAGTAGTAGTAGTAGTAATGCCATTGCTGTTACTTGGACTCTGACTTACTCAAGAAGGCTGTCCATTACCAATGAATTGGCTAAGCAATAGCCCTGGTAGAATATGGTTTGGTGTTAATGATTTGGGACCTTCAAGTGTCATATTCCTTGACCCCAGGGCCTTTACCATATTGTATCCATATTTTAGTATCTCCTTCCTCTCACAAACACACTCCGTTACTGTGTTTCAGAAAATTATCCACTGAGCTGGGAATCACCATTTACTACTACTTTTCCTTCATCCCCACATTGCAATGATCTCAACTTGTGTAATTCTACCTCTTTAGTCTCTTGGAAACCTCTTTACTCTGCATTAATCCTTCAGTCACTCTTGGTTTAGATGTTTATCATTTAATTTCTTACTATCACAGAGGTTGTTAATTAAGGGACCAGATAAAAGTCAGGCAGGGAATTAAAAATTCAGCACAGAAACAGTCAGATCCTAAAAGTTTGTAAGGAATTGCTTGTAATATTTTATGAGCCTAATAATTTTATAGGCAGAAATTTGGCTACCTTTTCTCCTTTTTCTATGGTTATTCAATTCAGTTTTTCAGTGTTCTTGGATTATTTTTAATTATACATTATATTTCTAGAATTTGTACGATTACCTTTGATTTGAAGTTGATATTTAGACTGGTATTTTCTCTAACAATGTCTAGAGTTAATATTTATATTCTCTGGAGGTGCCTGGGTGGATTAGTTGGTTAAGCCTCCGACTCTTGATTTTAGCTCAGGTTATGATCTCACTATTTGTGGGATCAAGCTCCACACTGACAGTGTAGAGTCTGCTTGGGATTCTCTCTTTCTCTCTCTCTCAAAATAAATAAACTTTAAAAAAGTTTACATTTTCTCCCTGATCTTATTCAACAAGAACATTTGTTAAATATAAAATTATGTTTTCAAAGGTGTTTTTCAATTTTATTTTTCTGCAGAAAATTTAAGATATTACTCCAATAATTCTAGAATAATGGTAGTACCCAGAAATATGATGAAAATCTTTCTCATGTTCCTTTGTGAGTAATTTGATGATTTAAGAGAAGATTTTACCATCTTTTTTTCTTTGTTCTTAGAGTTCTTAGGTAAATTGAGATATGCATATGTTTTTTTTTCTCCTTAAATTCATGTTTTTTGTCATTCAGTGGACAATTTTAATCTTATGTCTTTCTTTAGCTCAGCGGAAAGGTCTTCTATTATTTTGTTTCATCAGTTATCTCTACTGTTTGATTTGAAACTCCTTTTAAATGGATATTAGATATCTTCAATTGATCTCTATGAGTCTTAATTTATCTGACTTTTAATTTCTTTGTCTTTTGCTTTTATTTTTGTGATTTCTTTGACTTTATTTTATATACTGTTAATTTGTCCTTTAGATATTTCTTTTCTCTATTTTACCCTTCTTCTAATGTTTTCTCTAATTTTTAGCTACTGTGTTTTTTCCTTTTTGTAATTCTTTTTATAGTACAGATTCTTTTTATTTGTCATTGCAATAGATACTCTATTTCTTCTGAGAATGTCAATTAAATTATTATTGTTGTTGTGTGAGAGAGAGAGAGAGAGAGAGAGAGAGAGAGTACAAACAGGAGAGAGGGGCAGAGGGAAAGAGAGAAAGACTTTTAAGCAGGGTCCACATCCAGTGTGGAGCCTGATATTGGGCTCCATCCTACAATCCTGGATAATGACCTGAGCCGAAATGAAGAATTGGAGGCTCAACCGACTTGAACCACCCAGGCACCCTACTTTAAAATTCATATTTACTTCTGAATTTCCTTATCCTTTTCCAAAGTCAACTGTTCCTTGTTTATAAAGTTATAGAATGATTAATGCATGTAAAAATTCTCTCACTTTTAAACATTAAAGTATTCACTTCCTATTAGCTGACATTTATGGAGACTAGATGAAGAATGCAGGTATAGTATAATCATCAGTTCTACTTTCTACACCAAATCCTTATAGAAAAACATGTTTAAAATATAATAAATGCGGATTATCTTGTTTTTCTTGTTTGTTCTCATTCAATTTACTACCTTTCTCCAAAAGTGTGGTGACACTTGATTTGCCAACTGAGGTATGGATAAAGGACTAGACAGATTAGTAAGGGTATTAAGAAACAACTTCTTTCAGCATATGTGCATCTGTATGACCAATAGCCACGCAACAAGGATGCTCTACTTTAGGGTGTACTGGGGAAAATACCGACAGAAGGACTTGTGCTATGCTTCCACCAATTATCAGAATAACGAGGTCTGTCTTGTCTCTGAAATACTGTAGATCATTTTTTTCTGTCAGGAGCCATTTTTCATTCTTCCCTGACTCTCCCTCCCCTATCATCAACTTATGCTGCAAACTGGGGATGACTCAAGCTTTGTTCTGCTCTTCTCTTAGACCCCCATGCCCATACTGGTAGACTCAGAAATGTCCCTGATGCTTCTTGTTCAGTCTGAGCAAAGGAAGAGAAAGTACTCAGCTCTTCTGAATATATACTCCTGTTTAGATAATTTCTTAAGGGCCCCCACAGATTTTGTGCCCTTTGATTGTGAATCTTCAGAATCATAAGAGTTGTTTCTACTTACATTTCTGATTTTCCTCATATTTGAGAGGCTATACTTTACTTTACTTTTGTTTCTGGTCATTCGATTGTGTCTGCAATTCACTTTCAGGTGGTTCTCAAATTTTCTGTTCTGCTAGTGACACCCTATCTTGTTTTCCATTATATTAAACACATATTATACTTTAAACATATTTTTCCATAATTAAAAAAATGGTGCAGAAAGTGGCATTGATGATTATGCTGTCTCTGCATTCTTAATCTAGTCTGTATGATTGTCAATAACAAGTGGATACTTTTACTTCATCTTTAAAATAAGATATATTTTATATGTAGTAATCATTTCATGATTTAATAACATTTGTAAATGTCTTCCATTTCATACCTTTCTGTTATTTATAGAATATGCTAGTCATTTTATTAGTCAGCGTTCTCCAGAGACACTGAACTAATAGGATGCGTGTGTGTGTATGAGAGATAAAGATATCTATCTATATATCTATATCTACATCTATGTCTATCTATATATCTATATCAAAAGAGAGAAAGAGAGAGAGAGAGATTGATTTATTTTAAGGAATCAGTTCATATAGTTGTAGGGGTTGGCAAGTCTAAAATCTGCAGGGCAAGCCAGTAGGCTGGAGACCTAAGGAAAAGCTAATTTTGCAGCTCAAGTCCAAAGACAGTCTAGAGATAGAATTCCCTCCTTCTTGGGAGAATTTCAGTCTTTTTCTTTTAAGGCCTTTGATTGGATGAGGCTCACCCACATTATGGCGAGTAATCTGCTCTACTCAAAGTCTACTAATTTAAATGTCAATCTCATCTAAAAATCTACCTTCACAGAAATTTATTCTTCACATAATTTCTGAGTACTATGGTCTAGCCAGGTTTGCACATACAATTAATTATCACTGTCATACATA
The DNA here is from genome assembly GCF_024362965.1 of Panthera pardus. Classification (NCBI taxonomy): domain Eukaryota; kingdom Metazoa; phylum Chordata; class Mammalia; order Carnivora; family Felidae; genus Panthera; species Panthera pardus. The sequence continues at coordinate 49,751,776 of NW_026526666.1, read as the reverse complement.
TTCACTAATATATAAATTATAGTTACAGGTGTATCATTACAAAGCCTTGTTCAAAATATATTTTAAAAGTTCACAAATTCTTGTATTTAAAATTAGCTTTTTAAAAAAAGATAATTTATTCTGAGCAGAGATTCCCATATCACCCATTAGTCAATTTCAGAATTTCAACTGATTACAACGATTGAGTTTAAGAAATCCTTGATGGTCCAGTCTCAAGATCGATGTAAAATTCCCAACAGAGGTAATTAGTATTGTAGAAGAGATTGCTGCTATTTATTGTTGTTGCTTTTAAATTTATATTCAAAGATAAGTCATCTTTGGGGAATGAGTCAGATAGTATTTTTTTCCCAACTACTTTATGCCCTCCTTAAAATATAACTTTGTGTCCGTACATTAACATGTGCCTTTCAAGAAGGTAGGTCAAGAATGTATGTCCTCATTGACATTGGGTTTGGCTCTGTACCTTCTTTTGAATAATAAAAATGTGCACAGACATGCAAACAGAAGCTATAGTTGTGTGGCTTGCTTATGCTCTTGTGCTTCTATTGTTTGACATAAGAAGACAATTTACTAAATAGCCACTGTCTCAAACTGAGAAACATGTGGAACAGACCTAAACTGGACATATAGTTAGAACTAGTGCCTTAGCAATTGTCCCACAGATCTATGAGTAAGGAAATATAAGCCACTGAAGTTCTGGGGTTGTTTCTTATATAATTATTGTACAGTGAGAACTAATATTGTAGGAAAAGGACCAAAGGACCAATTTACATGTCACTGTTATTGAATGAATTATTATCATATTTTATCCATTCATCCCACAAATATTTATTGAATGGCTACATGACATGCCTGGGATTACTCTGGGCAGCATTAGTACTTTTCAATTGCCAGTGATACTTCTCCTTTCTTATATAGGGCACTGAAAATCTGCTAGAGCCTTTCTGTTTAATTTGGATCCAGGTAGATAGAGCTGCTATTGAATAAAATAAACCTTTATATTATTTTTACAAAATAATCAGCATCAGTCACTGTGTAGACTGAAGGAAGAAAGGCACAGAATATGATACTTTCTGATTAATAGAGTGACAATAGAATTTTAAGCATCTTATTAACAAATGAAGTTATAGATGGTGGGTAGAGCACTGAGTAAAAGCAGGTCAGGGTAGACTCCAGTGACAAGTGACTCTAACATCTAGTGATCAGCAGCAGGAAAGATTTATTGATCACTGATGCTCTATGTCAATCATGAAGTGGTTCTTCCTTATGTTGTCTTCTCTCTGGGATCTGAAATATCCAATGTATAAAACATTGTTGAACTCATAAAAAAGAGAAAGTATGTTCTAGCTCTTAAAATTTCTGCTTGAAATGGAATTCAGTCATTTCTTATTTTCACTTAATTGACTGATTTTGTCATCAATGGGTCATGAAATTATAATCTTCCTCCAGGGAGGGGCAGCAAACAATTGTGAATCTTTACGTACTTTTTCCATGCAAACAACTAGAATGTATAGCTTCAGAATTATTGTTTATATTTTATAAGAAAGGACTTTAAACTTGTGAAGTCCCTAGCCTTCAGGGAAATTTTTCAAAAATAGCCAAGGCATTTTATGATGAGGAGATACAACACAGGTATAAATCTGACATACATCTTACTCTAACAAGAAATAGAGTGTATATTTGTAATAACTCTAGATCAAATACCTTGCAAAAATTCAAAAATTTTATCTTTATCGATGAGCAGTAAATGGCTTTAGAGTTCAGAATTTTGCTTCCTATAATATATCTGAGTCCATAATCTTTTATCCTTCCCCAATTCTTTATTAACATTTGCTAATAAGATCCCTTAGAGTCTCTGGTATCAGCATGATTTTTATTAGATAGGACTGGAATTAAAGAATATGAAGCTTATCAGCTTTCTACTTTGACATCAATGATTATAGGACTTATATTTTCTATCTTCTCAATAAAGCAACTAGCAAAATCTCTGGCATAAAGTATGACTAAGAAAACCCTCCTTCTGTGCTTACAAATATACTTCCAGCTGCCTTTAAGGATCATTTAACCTTTATAAAACATAAAAGTAATGTTTTACCACATATAAAGCTCTTTTCAAAAATTTAATTAATTCTCATTACAATCCTATGAAATATGTATTACTACATTTCCTTCTTTATGGATGAATATATTGAGACTACAGGAAGTTAAATAACTTTTGAAATATCAAATACCTTAGCAAGTATTTGCTAAAGGGACCTTTGTTCAATATCCTATACTTTTTCCAGCATACTTGTTATAATGTCCATAATTTACTTTAAAACACTTCAGCATAGTTAATGTGATAGCATGTATGGGCCAGTTACTTAAATTTTAGCTGTAGGGGTGATTAGATGGTACCATGCTATCATGACTTTAGAGTCTAGAGGTGTTCTTCTAGCAGTACAATAAGGGACCACATTCCAGAGATAACAGATGTTTACTAAAAAATAATTCACTGAAAATCAAAGAAAAGAGGCATTTATTTATTCTAGGAATTGCAATTTGGGCCACATAGATTCTGGTAGAAACTTAAATTGTGTTCTGAGGAAGACAAAGAGGGTCGGAGGCAAAAGGTTACAAGTATAGTTCTCATTTAGGTCCTCTATGCAAAACAGGGATTGAAACTAGGTTAACTAGGATTGGTTGAGTCAATATGCAAATGAGGGATTGAAGCTTGTTAAACTGGACTGGCTCTTTTAGAAGAGAAGAATGGGGATGATCTAGTTACCATGGTGAGGAGGAAGTTAAGTCCAGGCTGAAGGCTTGTGGCTGGTTTAAAAGTTCAAAAAGTTCATAGTTCCTCCAATGAAGATATTATTAATTATTCCTCCCTTAAGGCCTTATGACCCTGTTTAAAAAGAGACTCTCTTAGCTAGACTTCCTTGCTTTATTTTGAAATCTTCCAATGGAAAAAAGACAGTCTCCTTAACAAATGGTTCTGGGAGAACTGGACAGCAACATGCAGAAGATTGAAACTAGACCACTTTCTCACACCATTCACAAAAATAAACTCAAAATGGATGAAGGACCTGAATGTGAGACAGGAAACCATCAAAATCCTAGAGGAGAAAGCAGAAAAAGACCTCTCTGACCTCAGCCGTAGCAATCTCTTACTCGACACATCCCCAAAGGCAAGGGAATTAAAAGCAAAAATGAACTACTGGGACCTTATGAAGATAAAAAGCTTCTGCACAGCAAAGGAAACAACCAACAAAACTAAAAGGCAACCAACGGAATGGGAAAAGATATTGGCAAATGACATATCGGACAAAGGGCTAGTATCCAAAATCTATAAAGAGCTCACCAAACTCCACACCTGAAAAACAACCCAGTGAAGAGATGGTCAGAAAACATGAATAGACACTTCTCTAAAGAAGACATCCGGATGGCCAACAGGCACATGAAAAGATGCTCAACGTCGCTCCTCATCAGGGAAATACAAATCAAAACCACACTCAGATATCACCTCACGCCAGTCAGAGTGGCCAAATGAACAAATCAGGAGACTATAGATGCTGGAGAGGATGTGGAGAAACGGGAACCCTCTTGCGCTGTTGGTGGGAATGCAAATTGGTGCAACCACTCTGGAAAACAGTATGGAGGTTCCTCAAAAAATTAAAAATAGACCTACCCTATGACCCAGCAATAGCACTGCTAGGAATTGACCCAAGGGATACAGGAGTGCTGATGCATAGGGGCTTGTACCCCAATGTTTATAGCAGCACTCTCAACCATAGCCAAATTATGGAAAGAGCCTAAATGTCCATCAACTGATGAATGGATAAAGAAATTGTGGTTTATATACACAATGGAGTACTACGTGGCAATGAGAAAGAATGAAATATGGCCCTTTGTAGCAACGTGGATGGAACTGGAGAGTGTTATGCTAAGTGAAATAAGCCATACAGAGAAAGACAGATACCATATGTTTTTACTCTTATGTGGATTCTGAGAAATTTAACAGAAACCCATGGCGGAGGGGAAGGAAAAAAAAAAAAAAGAGGTTAGAGTGGGAGAGAGCCAAAGCATAAGAGACTCTTAAAAACTGAGAACAAACTGAGGGTTGATGGGGGGTGGGAAGGAGGGGAGGGTGGGTGATGGGTATTGAGGAGGGCACCTTTTGGGATGAGCACTGGGTGTTTTATGGAAACTAATTTGACAATAAGTTTCATATATTGAAAAAAAATAAACATTAAATAATAAAACATAAAAAATAAAAAATAAAAAATAAATGAAATCTCCTTTTCCATAGAGAAGCACGTCCTTCTGCTATTAATACTTAATCAACAATTGATACTTTACCAAATGGACAATAGGTGTTAAAATGGGTTTTAATTGTGAAATTAATGTTATTATCATCATGTATTTTTAAAAAGAACCATATTTGAAACATTGAAAATATTCAAGATATGTGGTTTGACTAAACTATCCATGCTTGTTCTCTGTACTTCTCAGAGCATCTATATTCTTGATTCCATAATTGGTCCAATGTCCATTTATTAGTTTTGGGACTATCTCTGGATTGTGTGATGCCAATTAGATGGATTCTTTAATCTCAGGAATTTTTCCATGTTCTCATCAAAACCACTTTAAGTGACTGAAACACCTAAAAGACATAGAGCTGGGGATTCTTCAGTATAGAAAAAAGGTTGTATGAACTCATTCTGCACCAGCTTTCCTGATAAATAGTAACCTAATAAATGTCCATGTAGGGGACAGAATTGAGGAATAATCTGTGGCTTGGTTTGTTTATAACCTGACAAGTAAGTTATGGAAAGTAATTCCAGCCACGTCCTACTTTACCAGCACCTACTTTTATCTATTACCAAATTGATTTAGGTCAGTTCTTAATCACATTGCATATGTTCTCATGAACACCATGCAACCTTCCTTCTTGAATGCTGATCTTTGTAACCTGAGATCATCTGTGTGCTGACATTGAAGACAGTGACTTAGTGACTGGATCATGATATTCTCAGGACCTTGAAATGCTTCGGATATGTATCCGAGCTCTACAAATAGTTGCGTAAGTTAGAAATCAACTCCTTAAGAATGTTTCCTCAGGTGCTCTGGAGCCCCCTGAATTTTTCTATACAGCAATGTAGAATGAGAGATTCTACTGCAATTTTAAAAATTAATGTTCCTATATGCAGCAAGCACTCAGAGAAAATATTGATACTTAGTAATAAAAAAGTGGTTAGCAATTATACAAAGCCCATCTTTAGACAGCTTTACAAATAACAGCTAATTAAATTTTACTAAAGACAATTAATTTATAACGTAAACATATGGTGGAAATAAGATAAACAAAGCACAGACATAGGAAATAACACCCAAATTAAATGCAAGTTGATTGAAATTATTTTTCCTCCTTAAAGGGTACATGCACCCACTGTCTTCAATAATTTTTATTATTGTTTCAAGAAAGCTGCATATATTTATTCTGAATATCACACTTTTACCAGGACTTTGAGATTGGCTTTAATTATCATAGCCATCATTTCAAGGCAAAAGAATTCTTTAACTATTATAGTAAAATTCAATTGTGAATATAAGATCAAGTTGCATTGTTATTGAAATCAGGCAATAAAAAGTAATTTTCCTTTGGTTTTCCACCTTCGATGCTTTAATGATCTGATTACCACTAATTTTTGTTTCTCTTATTCTGCTTTCCAAACTGGAACTATTATTTTGGTGGTGAGCCTTTGTTGATAGTACAAAATAATCAGTCAATTTTGAAACCTCAATCTGTTTTTAAAATTTTTATACAGCTTTGTTTGAAATCAAGTCTGTAAGAAGGGAAGGGACTTAGAAACTGATTTGGTCTTGTAACCTTAATTGCTAATTTCTGCTTCAGAAAGTTCCTGGAATTGTATTGATGGGAGTAGGTGGCACTATCATATTTTTGGCATTTTATGATGTATTATAATAAAATTTTAATTGTTTTTGCCTCTTTCAAGACTTTATAACCCACTAAAATTATTATCCTTTTTTAAAACCTGTTGAAGCTGACTTGCCCATGTCTGTTAGAAGAGGCAGACTTACCACTGACACATCTTCAACTATAGGACAAAACTCAAACTCCTTAGCATGATATAGATTTCTTATGACCTTCAATTTCTGATCCTTATTACTTTTTCAGCTTAATGTCTTAATACTGTACCACTTGGATCTGGAATTCTAGTTATGCAAGGAATTTTTCTGCTATTTCATATCTTGAATCTTTTGTACAGTTTCCTCTTCATAAGATAAATTTTCTTATACCTAGAAAATTCCTGAACTTTTAAGGTGATTTGGAGAGTCTACTTTGAATTACCTCCACTGGGTGATCTCTGTGAAACCTCTCAGGTAGAGTTCATGATGCTCTCCTTTGGGTTACATGTCATCTTGAATAAACTTCCATTATATTTCTATTTGCCTGGATTACCTGCCTGATTTCTCTACCGGTCATTGAACTTTTTGACAATAAAGGCTATCTTTTATTTATTTATTTTTGCCTCCCTCATCATCTAGTACCCATTGGAGGTCTTTAGAGGAAAAGAAGGATCTGGCTTTTCTCCCAGTTCCAAGGATGATTTCTTCATTCCTGAGTCCTTTGTCATTAATCTTTAAGTAGTATCATTAATTTGGTCAGATATAACTTGATGATTGGCTTCCTTAGCTGGTGGGCATGGGCATGTAAGTTCTCTTTTCCTCTTTCCTCTATCATGTAGCTGGAGCAAGTGAGCCAGAGCTCTTCTTTCAAGATAAGCAAGTTTATTACTTCTCTCTCTTTCTGTCCATCCTTTCCATAGTGTCAGTTATCTGGAAGACAGTGAGATATGGCTTTTTGGGTAGAGATAAGAGACTTAGTAAACTTACTGCTTAGAAGGGTCTGGAAGAGCTTTTGTCATTTTGTTGACCATTTAGAGCACCATCAGTCTAGGCTATCCTGTGTACACAGCCAGCTCACAGAGATAGAAAATATTTTGCCTCCCATAATTTGTGGTCCTATCATTAGTTAAGGATTTTCAGAGGCCAGGATTTGTCTCTAGTAAGCTGACAAAGAAAAATCATAACATATTAAAGGGGATTCTATATCTGCAGAGAAAGGACAAATAAAAGATTAGATGACTGACAAAAAATATAGCTGTTGGAGAAGAAAAATGTCAACGTGAATGAAAAAGTAGTATGAGCAGTTAGCATTCAAAATTAAACAGAGCAATAACTTTTTGGAAATAAAACTTTCATCAATTAGACATGATTTACAACTAAACAATTTGATAGGTAAACTGAAGAAAGTGTGCCATTGTTGAAACCTGAATTGATATCCTAGAAGACCAAATAGAAGAAATAAAGAAAAGCTCAGAGCAAATATTTTAAAATGGAGATATTGATGGACAAGAGAATCTGAGGATAGATCTAGAATATAATATGCAATAATAGAATTTCCAGAAAAAGAGAAAGGAACAGGTGTAGGGGTTTCATAAATTGAACCACTATTCAACACAAATATCTGTGGGCTAAAGAAAGACCAGATTTTATCATTTTAAAGGATGCACTGAATTCCTGGTATGAGTGATAAAAAAAGGACACATACCTGGGCATAAAAACCTCTAAATTTAATGATAAAGAGAAAAATTTCTTAGAGTTTCAGACAGAAAGATCAAAATGCCTACAAAAGTAAAAATAAGCTAGAAGATAGTGGAATAATACATTTAAATGAGTGAGAACTAAGAATTAAAACCCCAGAAACCTACATCTGGCCAAGGTATTAACATGTTAAAGCAAGATAGATAGAAAGAAAGGTAGATAGATAGATAGATACTCAAGAATACAGAATGTGTGTCCCCTCACATAGGGTGATATATAATTTATCATTCCAATTGAGAGCAAAAGGTGCCACTGTTAATAATTATTCTACAACAACAGGTAACAGGTATAAACTAGAACTTAACTAGGAAAACTGGACTGGAATATAATTTATCATCCTAAAAGTCAGAAATGGCACTATGAACACCTACACCAAAACAGGAAAATAAGGATGAATGGTTACTACCTATATACAACATTTGAGGAAAATTCTGAAGAGCTTGAACCATTAAAAAAAAATAAAGAATAAAAGAATCAGAAGAAAAATATAAACACTCAAGGAAGGAAAAATAAATTGGGAGGAAATAAGTGGTGAGCAGTAAAACTTACAATTAGATTTAAATAAATGGTGACAGATCGTTTGGTAATAGAAATGAAATGTTAAATAGAGTTTCCTGAAATATAAGAAGCATATTCAAGATAAATTATAATAGTCATCCAGAAATAAGAGTAATAAACTATGTCAATAAGAGTTGGAGTGAGAATAGGAAAAAGAGGGATGTAAAGCATTTTTATCATTCATCTGGAGGGGAGAGAGACTGTTACAGAGAGGGTAGTAGAAGTATTCTTATATTCTTAGTTTGTTAAGGTGAGTAGGGGAGAAGTGCAATAGAATACTCAGAATTAGCCAAGCTCAAGGTTGAGGACATAGTCCTTAAATCATAGGACTTCCAAGTTTCTAACACTCTGATACCAGCCACAAGTTCAGGGGTACCAAGGGCTATTGTCACTTTACCAGCATGCTACAAATTTGGGGTCTCCACAGACGTCCTCAGATTCAATAATTTGCTAGAATAACACAGAACTCAGGAAAGCACCATACGTATTATTATATTTTTATTATAGCAAAGTATACAAATCTGAACCAGTAAGAAAAAGAGATACATAGGGCAGAATTGGGGATGTGGGAAGGTTCCAAACACAAATTTTCCATATCTTCAGGAATGTATTACCCTCGTAACATTGACATGTAGCAATACATGCACACAGTATTGGTAAACTAGGAAGCTCACCTTATTTTGATGTCTAGAATTTTAATTGAGTTTTCATCATGTAAGTATGACTGATTAAGCTGTTGCCCACCTAATTAAATTCAATATCCATTTACTACCACCCTTCCCTGGAGGTTAGACTGATACCATATTGCTCAAAATCCCAACCCTCTAATCACATGATTGGTCTTTCTAATGTGACCAGCCCCTACCTTGAGTCATCTCATTAGCATAAATGATCAAATGTTGTCAGAGGGATCAACCACGAATAACAAAGTTGCTCCAGTTACTTGAGAAGTTTCCAGGGTTTAGCAATCACTCCAAAGAGACTGGAGACAAAAGTCACACCTTTCTTCAGGCTGAAGCCAAATTCTTTATTACACAAGATCATTTTTGTGGAGGAATTATTTGGTAACTTTCTCTTTTTATATTATAGATGTTATGTATCTGAAAAAGAATGGAAATATATAGTACAACTTACAAATTATTCAGGGCTAAAATGAATAAATTGTTGGGCTAAATCAACAAAAATAACAAAAGGTCTGGGCGCCTGGGTAGCTTAGGTTGAGCATCCGACTTTGGCTCAGGTCATGATCTCACCGTCTGTGAGTTTGAGCCCCACATCGGGGACTGTGCTGACAGCTCAGAGCCTGTTTCATGCTTCAGATTCTGTGTTTCCCTCTCTCTCTGCCCCTCCCCTGCTCAAACTCTGTATCTCTCTCTCTGTCAAAAATAAATAAACATTATAAAAGCATTTAAATAACGAAAGGTTAAAGGGTGAAATATTGGTCAATGGATAAAAATGGAAGTGATTTTTACAAATTGCAAGTAATTCCCATGAAAGGGAAGGTCCTGCCTACCCATTTGTTACTTTCTCTATCCAGTTAGCTAGAATGTAGATACTAGAAAAGAAAATATAGAGCCATTTTAGAATACAATATGGAATCTGTGAACTGAGAAGATAGAAGTTCTGGAGTTAACACTATTGAAGCACAGATTCCACTGTGGAATCACCTACCTTGTTATTTGTGAGATACGAATAACTGTATATTTTTAGAGAAGCCTGACCCATATCCTAACTGGTACAACTTGGCAAAGGGATAGTAAGAAATTACTATATGTAGGTACCCATAATGGAAATAATGATAAACAAGATAGCATTTCATGTTAAAATCACAAAAGTGACTAAAATAGGTCATTTTGTAATAATATGAGGCAAAATCAATATGATGACATAATAGTCATATACTTATATACTCTGAACAAGCTACATAGGCATAGCTGTTAAATATATAAGAATACAGAGGTGCCTGGGTGGCTCAGTCGGTTAAGCATCTGACTTTAGCTCAGGTCGTGATCTCATGGTTTGTGAGTTCGAGCCCTGCATCAGGCTCTGAGCTGTCAGCACAGCCTGCTTTGGATTCTGTGTCTCCATCTCTTTCTTACCCCTCCCCTGCTCACACTCTGTGTCTTTCTCTCTCTCAAAAATAAATAAACATTAAAAAATTTTTAATATATAAGAATATAAGAAGAAAATGAAAACAAAGATAGAATTGTGAATTTATAACTTCAAAACACTTTTCCAGAACTGAAAAGATTTAGTAGACAATATTTAAAATATAGGGATCATTCTTTCATGGTGTAATCAATAAGCTTGATTTAATAAATACATTTAAAATATTAGTATTTTGTAAAAAAAATATCTAGCATTTTCTTTAACGTTTCATAAGAGTTTTTAAAATTCAAGATTTTGGGGGAGCATTTTCTCTGATTATGATCTAATCAAATTAGAAATAAATCATTTAAGGTTGTTAAAAATCTTAGCAATTTGAAAGACACTAATAGATGACTTAGACTAAAAATCAAAAATGAAGTTAATTATCATAAAGCAAAGAACAGAAGATCATTTTATGTCAAAACACATATAGGCTATAGCAAAAGCAATACACATGAAAAAATGTATAGATTTGAATGTCTTGATTTTTAAGAGATGATGAAAAATAAAAGAACTTGGCATTTATCATAAGGAATTAGACATTAATGGTAAACAAAAAATAAGTTGGAAGGGTTAAACTAACATAGAGAAAAATTTGTGTTATATAATGGAAAAATAGAAAAAAGGATTTTTTTTAAATTGAAAAGCTGGTACTGTGAATTCTTTGATGAATTTATAAACATTAGATGATCTTGGAAACTTCACAGTAGAATATATCCTAGCTTAACATGAATCAGGAGCAGTTGGTTGCTTCTGTGACAGAATGTTTTAAATTTTATTTGAAGTTCCCCAAGTTTTTATTGTGTATGGCATTTTTTTTTTTAAAAATTAACAATGTAGACGAAACTTGTGATAGGCAAAAGCCAACCAGAAGCTGAATTCAAGCTGTATGTCACCAGTTTGCACATTTTGGTTTATATTACTCCTTGGTGTGGCAGTCTCAATTTTTAGCATGCTGTCAAACATGTTAGGTAAAATATACAAAACATTGTCATATAAAAATAATCGACCTCTCTTTGAGACTTGTATTTTTTCTAAGATAATTCCATTAATATTAATTGGAGCCCAGACTTTCTTTCCTTTTTTCTTTCTTTCTTTCTTTCTTTCTTTCTTTCTTTCTTTCTTTCTTTCTTTCTTTCTTTCTTAAATTCATGGAGAGTGGTATTACATTGAATTCAAAAGTAGGAGAAATGAAATAAAATTGTTCTTTAAAAGGATGGTAGTTTTGGGGCACCTGGGTTGTTCAGTCGGTTAAGCATCCAACTTTGGCTCAGGTCATGATCTCATGATTCATGGGATCAAGCCCTGCATCGGGCTTTATGCTGACAGCTCAGAGCCTGGAACCTGATTCAGATTCCGTGTCTACCTCTCTCTCTTCCCCTCCCCCACTGGTACTCTGTCTCTCTGTCTCTCAAAACTAAATAAACATTAAAAATAAAATTAAAAGATGGCAGTTTCATAATTATGAAGGAGATGAACAAGGACAATTTTATTTGGTGATTGTCATCTATCTACACCCTCTTTTTTTAATTAAAAAAATTTTTTTAATTTATTTTTGAGACAGAGAGAGACAGAACATGAGCAGGGGTGGGGCAGAGAGAGAGGGAGACACAGAATCTGAAGCAGGCTCCAGGCTCTGAGCTGTCAGCACAGAACCTGACGCAGGGCTCAAACTCACAGACTGTGCGATCGTGACCTGAGCTGAAGTCGGATGCCTAACCGAGTGAGCCACCCAGGTGCCCCTCTCTACACCCTCTTTATACTTTTCAACCACTCTCTGGGGTTAGAAATCCATGGTCTACTCTGTACATGTAGATGTTCAATAGGTTGATTCAACTTTCCTTTTCACCAAAAGTCATCAGAGAAAACCATAAATTGATATTCTGATTTATTTCAGCCAGGTAGAATGGAGTGAAGGTTTACTTCACATGGATTTCAAGACAGTGACACTCATCTTTCTTAGGAATTCCAGATAAAAATAAGAATTTCCAAGAATTACACTGTAGCAGATTATGTAGGATTGTGGATTAGTCACACAAATATTCTTGAATCCATTCTATAAAGATGATAAATGGCTAAAATCTTGGTGCCAAAAGGAAGAAAGGGACAATGTGCAATCTGTGAAGAAAACACAGACCATTTGGCTTTAACTGTAACTGTGTCCAAGTGCATTGCCAAAGGAGACGAAGGGCTTGGAAGGTAAATAATTAGTCCAGAGACTCAAGCCCCATCTGTTCAGACAGGCTGAAACTCACTGTGATGACAGTGTTTATGCTGGGCATTGATTGATGTCATCCCCATTGGCTCTTGACATGAGAGATAGTTGAGAATGTCTGAATTAGAAATTGGTCTCAGGATCCTAAATGTGAGCCAAGGCCAGTGGCTGTGAAAGCATTATAGCAAAAGAAAACTAGTGTCCTCTTCCAACTGTCTATTTCTCAAGAAAAGAAGAAAAAGCAAAAGGAGAAAAAATAAGAAGAAAATGTAGAATGCTACAAAACTAGAAAATAGTAAAAATACCAGCTGCTTATTTATAGTCAATAATTTTTTCCATACATTTGACCGATATGTCCCTTTCTGCCACATTTATTTTTGTTTTATTTTTATTGTTCTTAAATGTTAATTAGTTTTCTCTTACATTATAAAAATGAATTTGTACTCAGTATGGGCAATTTCTGATGATAATTTATTACATTAATAATTTTTTGTTTCATTTTTAATTATGTGACAAACAATATAGTATTCTTTTATGATAGATCTTCCTTGACTTGCGCAGTTACATACTGATAAATTCACTGTAAGTTGGAAACATTATTAGGTTGAAATGCATTCCATACACCTAACCTATGAACATCATAGCTTAGCCTAGCTTATGGTAAACATCCTCAGAACACTTACATTAGCCTATTGTTGAGAAAAATTATCTAACACGAAGCCTATTTTATAACCAAGTGTTGAATATTTTATGTAATTTATTGAATACTCTACTGACAGTAAAAAACAGAGTGGTTGTTACTCCTGTTTGCCCTTATGGTCACGTGGTTCTCTGGGAGCTGCAGCTCTTTGCTGCTGCCTAGCATCATGAGTGAGTACTGTACTGCATTCCCCTATTCTGGGAAAAAATAAAAATTCAAAACTGAAAGGACAGTTTCTGCTGAATGCATATCACTTTTGCACAACAGTAAAGTCCAAAAAGCATACAAGTTGAACCCTTATAAGTCAGGGGCCATCTGTATTATAGCATGTACTTATTTATTCATTTTTAACGTTTGTCTTTGTTACTAAGTAAATAAGCTATCTGAGGAAATGGATCTTATATGCTCACTGCTGCACCCCCAAAACCTAGAACAGGGCCTGGCACATTGGGCTCACTCTGGAAAATACTTGCTGAATGAATGAGTCAACTTATACTCATAAAAAATTGTTAGAATTTCAAACATTTTTACATGAGTTATTTTTTTAATTCTCTTAGCAGCCTACAGATTAGAAACTAATTTTCCAGTTATTTGCCTAATATTACACAGCTTTTGGAAATAAAACCAAGCCAACTCTAAAGCCTGACCCTTTTTTTTTTTTTTTGGTAATATCAAGATTTTTTTTTAATTCCAGTTAGTTAAAACCTAGCATTTTATTAGTTACAGGAATACAATTCAGCGATTCAACATTTACAAGCAACAACACCCGTGCCTATCACAAGTGCCCTCCTTAATCTCCATCACCCATTTAACCCATCCCCCAACCTGTCTTCCCTCCAGCAACCCTCAGTTTGTTCTCTAAAGAGTCTGTTTTATGGTTTGCCTCTCTTTTTTTCCTCCCTCTGTTCATCTGTTGTTTCTTTAAAGCCCAACACTTAATGACTACTCACTAGTTGTATTGCTGATTATTTAAGCTATCTTTTGGAGAAATTACCTGGATTAGACTCACTTGTAAAGAACCAAAAGAGAGAGAAAAAAAGACATTAGCATACATGGAGAAAATCTCCCAAATCTTATTTCTCATTCAAAAGATTTTTACTGCAGACAGGATTTTAAAGGTAGCAGTAGAAAAAATATTCCATGAATCATTCATCTGCAGTGGATGGCTTTCTTCAGGTGAAGGGAAGGCTTTCTTTCTCTTTTCATATTTTATCATTTGGGGGTAAAGAATCATAGCTGTTAGAGATGAGAACAGCTTTAAAAATCTAGTTCATTTACAGTCATGTATTTTTGTTTTGTTTTGTTTTGTTTTGCGATCTTCCAGTTTAGAAGGTAAAGTGGTTCTCTCTGGATCACTGAACCAGCCACAAGGCTTTTACTTGCCTGGGCAGCATCACCTGAAATTCAAGGGCTGAGACTCCAAAATATGATTTATTCAACGAAGGTAAAGAAGTGAAATAATAATTAAAGTATGCATCGATTTATTTCAGGATAGAAATGTAAGCTCAAGAAATATAAATTTCCCAGGGAAAGTTACCTGGTTTTTTTTTTTTTTTTGGTTCCTTAACCAGATCACACAGCAGTTTGATCATAGTTAAATGAGTTGAAATGAATGAATAGTGACTAGTGGCTAAGGACAAATTACTGAACCCTTTTGTTCAATGCACATGATTACATGTCCTAGAAATTTTGCTGAAACCCTCATAAGCCTGGTGGAGTTTGTTGAATTAATTTTGAGAAATGATTTTTCATTGTCTAAATGACCTGTTGTGAAAATGCAACCTATGCTACAAGAAGGACTTGTAGGGTCTAGTTGCTAGCATACCAGTTGGCAAAGAAGCTCTAGAACTAATAAAAAAGGTGCCCTAGAGAAGCTAAACTTTTTCATCCCAGGGCAAGTGTACATTTATTCTCCCTCCTAGAGCTGGAGCCTTAATTCACTAAAAAGGCAGTATATCCTCCTCCAAAGGATTCAGTATCTGCCTTAGTTACATGAGTCCTTTATTAGAACTTAATGGTTTCAAGTGAAACAAGCCCATTTGAATTTGCTTAGGCAAAACAAGGTAATTTATGATGAAAATCTAGAGGTAATTCACAGGAAGAGAGCTCGCAGTCTAGGTGATTTTGAGAGTTGCTTAGGTTGGAATGTAGCTACTCGTATAAACCGGTCAAGACAAGTGTGCATTACTGAACTTCCTGAGTTCTGTAGTTCTCTCAGCTGACCACCACTCTCAGTAATGCCAGCTTCATGCAGCAATTATTTTCCTAGCAGTCTAACACCTTTGTTTTCCCTTAGTGCAAAATGTTTGAAGCTTCTTTGAAAGAAAAGTAGCAGAGGAAACTCACCTTCCTTCAGCTCTATTAGTTAATAAGAATCTTTCCTTTTTTCCTATAAGCTCCAGAAAACATGACATTTGCTTTCTTCAAATTATGGGCAATTACACTTGCAAATAATTGACTAGTTAACCGTCTCATTACTGTCTCTCAGACTGGGAGGAAAAAGAGGCTTCAATCTGGAAGGTGGTTTTCTGGAGCAGAAAAGCATTTCAGCAGAGAAGGCTTATAACCTGACCCAGTCCCAGCATGTATTAGGTATATGCCACTTACAGTGCTTTGTTACTTGCTCTACTATAATTATTCAGGGTGATAGTTTGTGTATGTTGAGGAAGATTAAGAAAAAAATAACTATGCCAGGAATTCACACCTTGTGAAAGAATGATGTATATAAACAACCAGTTAATGCCAATAACTTAAAAAAACTATTGAAAAATTTGTAACACTGAAGTAATACACTGACGATCAATACCAGTTGCTTAAATCAGTGGCTGACTGGAAAATAACTTAAAAATTCTTCTACACCTAATTCCAGTCAAAGTCTCAAACATAGGTGGTACCTGGCAAAATAATCCCCAAAGTTTATCTGCAAGAGAACATGGTATCAACTATAAGCTAAATATTTGAATTCACTAGGATATTTTAGCTCCATTTTTTATATTTTAGATAGAGGGGCATAGGCTTTGTAGATGGACATGGAAAACTTAGAATCTTTGCCATATTTTAGTTGGGTGGCATTTGATATATTTTTTAATATCTCTGGACTTCATTTGTAAAGTGAGGGAAATAATACCCACATCATAGAATTATTATGGGGGAACAAATGGAGTGTATTATATACACAACGAGAAGAGTGACACATACCATACTCAGTACATAGTAGTTATTATAACTGAAGATGTTATATAATGAAATACTGTAGCATGTAACACCTCTATAACTATAAATAAAGTAAGAGTCATGTTCAGCATGTAGAGTCCTGGAGGAACTGAAAACCCAGATTTCTAGTAATATCAATATACTTATTTATTTTTCTTTCATACATTATATACAAAATAATTTCAAAATTATAACACTTATACTGCTATCAGGAAAAAAATATTAAATAGAAAACCTAGGAGAATAAATATCAAACATATAAAGACTAAAAACTTAAGGTTTAGAGTTATAAAATATACAATATACAAGTAAATGTACAAGTAAAATATACAAGTAAAAGTCATTCATTTCATCCTACATTAACAAGTCAGAAAATATAATTGGAAAATTTTACACACATGTACATCTCCAATGAATAAACTCAGTCAACAAGTCTGCAGAATTCTTTGTGCAAACCAGGGTTTCTCAATCTTAGAAAAGTTGACATTTTGGGCTGGTTAATTCTTTGTTGTAGAAGACTTTTCTGTACATTGTAAGATGTTTAACAGTCTTTACTCACTAGATTCCAATAGCCCCTCCTGCCCTCTACACCAAAGTCATGACAATCAAAACTGTCTCCAGATATTGCCAAATCCTCTGGGAGGCAAAATTATCCCTAGTTCAGAATCGTTGATACAGCCTATATTATAAAAGAACTCTGTCTTAAATGGAGAGAATGATCACTTTCTTTCATACTAACCTTAGTACTATAAAAATGTCAATTATTTTCAGTTTTAAAGAGCTTTATATAAAAAATTATTAAGAAAACTAACAACCTAGACAAATAAAGATATGTAGATACATAAATCATAAGAAAAAAGATAATATTGGCTAATAAATATATAAATAAAATTTCTAAATCACTAATAATATAATAAAAACATAATTGAATAAGTAGAAAATACATTATTTTAAACATCAATGTTAGAAGGTTCCTGGGTGGCTCAGTCAGTTAAGCCTCTGATTTCAGCTCAGGTGATGATCTCACAGTCCATGGGTTGAAGCCCTGCATCGGGCTGTGTGCTGACAGCTCAGAGCCTGGAGCCTACTTTGGATTCTATGTCTCCCTCTCTTTCCACCTCTCCCCCCGCTCTGCCCCAAAATAAATAAATATGAAAAAAAAAAACAAAACTAAACATCAGTGTTAGTAAAAGTGTTTTCACATAGATTTTCACTTTCCCTACTGGCGTGAGTATATATTGGTGTAAGCTTTTTCAGCAGTCTATTTGGCAGTAGTATCAAAAAGGTTTTAAAATATGCATGTCCTTTTACTTAGTAATTTCACTCTTTAAAATTTTTCCTGCATATATAATCATATATGTGCAAAAATATTTGTGAACAAGAGTGTTTGTGATGTGATATTTAAAATAGCAAGAATTAGGGCGGATAAAAACCCGGGGGCTGAAATTTGCCGGAGGAAGAATAAGGGAAGATGGCGGCATAGGAGGACGCTGGGCTCACCGCCTGTCCTGCTGATCACTTAGATTCCGCCTACACCTGCCTAAATAACCCAGAAAACCACCAGAGGATTAGCAGAACGGAGTCTCCGGAGCCAAGCGCAGACGAGAGGCCCACGGAAGAGGGTAGGAAGGGCGGAGAGGCGGTGCGCACTCCACGGACTGGAGGGAGGGAGCCGGGGCGGAGGGGCGGCCCGCGGGCCAAGCAGAGCCCCCGAGTCTGGCAGGCAAAAGCGGAGGGGCCGGAAGGAGTGTGTTACGACAGCAAGCGCGACTTAGCCTCTGGGAAGTCATAAGCTAACAGCTCTGCTCGGAAAGCGGGAAGGCTGGAGGACAAAGGGAGGGAGAGTTGCTGAGCCCCCAGACGACAGAGCTCAGTTTGGTGGGGAACAAAGGTGCTCGCCAGCGCCATCTCCCCCGCCCATCCCCCAGCCAAAATCCCAAAGGGAACCAGTTCCTGTCAGGGAACTTGCTGGCTCCTCTGCGCAAACACCCAACTCTGTGCTTCTGCGGAGCCAAACCTCCAGCAGCGGATCTGACTCCCTCCCGCTGCCACAGGGCCCCTCCTGAAGTGGATCACCTAAGGAGAAGTGAGATAAGCCTGCCCCTCCCGCCCCTGTGCACCTTGCCTACCCACACCAGCTAATACGCCAGATCCCCAGCACCACAAGCCTGGCAGTGTGCAAGTAGCCCAGACGGGCTACGCCACCCCACAGTGAATCCCGCCCCTAGGAGGGGGAAGAGAAGGCACACACCAGTCTGACTGTGGCCACAGCAGTGGGCTGGGGGCAGACATCAGGTCTGACTGCGGCCCCGCCCACCAACTCCAGTTATACACCACAGCACAGGGGAAGTGCCCTGCAGGTCCTCACCACTCCAGGGACTATCCAAAATGACCAAATGGAAGAATTCCCCTCAGAAGAATCTCCAGGAAATAACAGCTAATGAACTGATCAAAAAGGATTTAAATAATATAACAGAAAGTGAATTTAGAATAATAGTCATAACATTAATCGCTGGGCTTGAAAACAGCATAGAGGACAGCAGAGAATCTCTTGCTACAGAGATCAAGGGACTTAGGAAAAGTCACGAGGAGCTGAAAAATGCTTTAAACGAAATGCAAAACAAAATGGAAACGTCGACGGCTCGGATTGAAGAGGCAGAGGAGAGAATAGGTGAACTAGAAGATAAAGTTATGGAAAAAGAGGAAGCAGAGAAAAAGATAGATAAAAAAAATCCAGGAATATGAGGGGAATATTAGAGAACTAAGTGATACACTAAAAAGAAATAATATACGCATAATTGGTATCCCAGAGGAGGAAGAGAGAGGGAAAGGTGCTGAAGGTGTACTTGAAGAAATAATAGCTGAGAACTTCCCTGAACTGGGGAAGGAAAAATGCATCGAAATCCAAGAGGCACAGAGAACTCCCTTCAGACATAACTTGAATCGATCTTCTGCACAACATATCATAGTGAAACTGGCAAAATACAAGGATAAAGAGAAAATTCTGAAAGCAGCAAGGGATGAACGTGCCCTCACATATAAAGGGAGACCTATAAGACTCGTGACGGATCTCTCTTTTGAAACTTGGCAGGCCAGAAAGGATTGGCACGATATCTTCAGTGTCCTAAACAGAAAAAATATGCAGCCAAGAATCCTTTATCCAGCAAGTCTGTCATTTAGAATAGAAGGAGAGATAAAGGTCTTCCCAAACAAACAAAAACTGAAGGAATTCGTCACCACTAAACCAGCCCTACAAGAGATCCTAAGGGGGATCCTGTGAGACAAAGTACCAGAGACATCGATACAAGCATAAAACATACAGACATGACAATGACTCTAAACCCGTATCTTTCTATAATAACACTGAATGTAAATGGATTAAATGCGCCAACCAAAAGACATAGGGTATCAGAATGGATAAAAAAACAAGACCCATCTATTTGCTGTCTACAAGAGACTCATTTTAGATCTGAGGACACCTTTAGATTGAGAGTGAGGAGATGGAGAACTATTTATCATGCTACTGGAAGCCAAAGAAAGCTGGAGTAGCCATACTTCTATCAGACAAACTAGACTTTAAATTAAAGGCTGTAACAAGAGATGAAGAAGGGCATTATATAATAATTACAGGGTCTATCCATCAGGAAGAGCTAACAATTATAAATATCTATGTGCCAAATACTGGAGCCCCCAAATATATAAAACAATTACTCATAAACATAAGAAACCTTATTGATAAGAATGTGGTAATTGCAGGGGACTTTAACACTCCACTTACAGAAATGGATAGATCATCTAGACACACGGTCAATAAAGAAACAAGGGCCCTGAATGATACATTGGATCAGATGGACTTGACAGATCTATTTACAACTCTGCATCCCAAAGCAACAGAATATGCTTTCTTCTCGAGTGCACATGGAACATTCTCCAAGATAGATCACATACTGGGTCACAAAACAGCCCTTCATAAGTATACAAGAATTGAAATCATACCATGCATACTTTCAGACCACAATGCTATGAAGCTTGAAATCAACCATGGGAATAAGTCTGGAAAACCTCCAAAAGCATGGAGGTTAAAGAACACCCTACTAACGAATGAGTGGGTCAACCAGGCAATTAGAGAAGAAATTAAAAAATATATGGAAACAAACGAAAATGAAAATACAACAATCCAGACACTTTGGGATGCAGCGAAGGCAGTCCTGAGAGGAAAATACATTGCAATCCGGGCCTATCTCAAGAAACAAGAAAAATCCCAAATACAAAATCTAACAGCACACCTAAAGGAAACAGAAGCAAAACAGCAAAGGCAGCCTAAACCCAGCAGAAGAAGAGAAATAATAAAGATCAGAGCAGAAATAAACAATATAGAATCTAAAAAAACTGTAGAGCAGATCAACGAAACCAAGAGTTGGTTTTTTGAAAAAATAAACAAAATTGACAAACCTCTAGCCAGGCTTCTCAAAAAGAAAAGGGAGATGACCCAAATAGATAAAATCATGAATGAAAATGGAACTATTACAACCAATCCCTCAGAGATACAAACAATTATCAGGGAATACTATGAAAAATTATATGGCAACAAATTGGACAACCTGGAAGAAATGGACAAATTCCTAAACACCCACACGCTTCCAAAACTCAATCAGGAGGAAATAGAAAGCTTGAACAGACCCATAACCAGCGAAGAAATTGAATCGGTTATCAAAAATCTCCCAACAAAGAAGAGTCCAGGACCAGATGGCTTCCCAGGGGAGTTCTACCAGACGTTTAAAGCAGAGATAATACCTATCCTTCTCAAGCTATTCCAAGAAATACAAAGGGAAGGAAAACTTCCAGACTCAATCTATGAAGCCAGTATTACTTTGATTCCTAAACCAGACAGAGACCCAGTAAAAAAGAGAACTACAGGCCAATATATCTGATGAATATGGATGCAAAAATTCTCAATAAGATACTAGCAAATCGAATTCAACAGCATATAAGAAGAATTATTCACCATGATCAAGTGGGATTCATTCCTGGGATGCAGGGCTGGTTCAACATTCGCAAATCGATCAACGTGATACATCACATTAATAAAAGGAAAGATAAGAACCATATGATCCTGTCAATCGATGCAGAAAAGGCCTTTGACAAAATCCAGCACCCTTTCTTAATAAAAACCCTTGAGAAAGTCGGGATAGAAGGAACATACTTACACATCATAAAAGCCATTTATGAAAAGCCCACAGCTAACATCATCCTCAATGGGGAAAAACTGAGAGCTTTTTCCCTGAGATCAGGAACACGACAGGGATGCCCACTCTCACGGCTGTTGTTTAACATAGTGTTGGAGTTCTAGCATCAGCAATCAGACAACAAAAGGAAATCAAAGGCATCCAAATTGGCAAAGATGAAGTCAAGCTTTTGCTTTTTTGCAGATGACATGATATTGTACATGGAAAATCCAATAGAGTCCACCAAAAGTCTGCTAGAACTGATACATGAATTCAGCAAAGTTGCAGGATACAAAATCAATGTACAGAAATCTGTTGCATTCTTATACACTAACAATGAAGCAACAGAAAGACAAATAAAGAAACTGATCCCATTCACAATTGCATCAAGAAGCATAAAATACCTAGGAATAAGTCTAACCAAAGATGTAAAAGATCTGTATGCTGAAAACTATAGAAAGCTTATGAAGGTAATTGAAGAAGATATAAAGAAATGGAAAGACATTCCCTGCTCATGGGTTGGAAGAATAAATATTGTCAAAATGTCAATACTACCCAAAGCTATCTACACATTCAATGCAATCCCAATCAAAATTGCACCAGCATTCTTCTCGAAACTACCACAAGCAATCCTAAAATTCATATGGAACCACAAAAGGCCCCAAATAGCCAAAGTAATTTTGAAGAAGACCAAAGCGGAGGCATCACAATCCCAGACTTTAGCCTCTACTACAAAGCTGTCATCATCAAGACAGCATGGTATTGGCACAAAAACAGACACATAGACCAATGGAATAGAATAGAAACCCCAGAACTAGACCCACAAACGTATGGCCAACTCATCTTTGACAAAGCAGGAAAGAACATCCAATGGAAAAAAGACAGTCTCTTTAACAAATGGTGCTGGGAGAACTGGACAGCAACATGCAGAAGGTTGAAACTAGACCACTTTCTCACACCATTCACAAAAATAAATTCAAAATGGATAAAGGACCTGAATGTGAGACAGGAAACCATCAAAACCCTAGAGGAGAAAGCAGGAAAAGACCTCTCTGACCTCAGCCGTAACAATCTCTTACTCGACACATCCCCAAAGGCAAGGGAATTAAAAGCAAAAATGAATTACTGGGACCTTATGAAGATAAAAAGCTTCTGCACAGCAAAGGAAACAACCAACAAAACTAAAAGGCAACCAACGGAATGGGAAAAGATATTGGCAAATGACATATCGGACAAAGGGCTAGTATCCAAAATCTATAAAGAGCTCACCAAACTCCACACCTGAAAAACAAATAACCCAGTGAAGAAATGGGCAGAAAACATGAGTAGACACTTCTCTAAAGAAGACATACGGATGGCCAACAGGCACATGAAAAGATGTTCAACTTCGCTCCTTATCAGGGAAATACAAATCAAAACCACACTCAGATATCACCTCACGCCAGTCAGAGTGGCCAAATGAACAAATCAGGAGACTATAGATGCTGGAGAGGATGTGGAGAAACGGGAACTCTCTTGCACTGTTAGTGGGAATGCAAATTGGTGCAGCCGCTCTGGAAAGCAGTGTGGAGGTTCCTCAGAAAATTAAAAATAGACCTACCCTATGACCCAGCAGAAGCACTGCTAGGAATTGACCCAAGGGATACAGGAGTGCTGATGCATAGGGGCACTTGTACCCCAATGTTTATAGCAGCACTCTCAACAATAGCCAAATTATGGAAAGAGCCTAAATGTCCATCAACTGATGAATGGATAAAGAAATTGTGGTTTATATACACAATGGAATACTACGTGGCAATGAGAAAGAATGAAATATGGCCTTTTGTAGCAATGTGGATGGAACTGGAGAGTGTGATGCTAAGTGAAATAAGCCATACAGAGAAAGACAGATACCATATGGTTTCACTCTTATGTGGATCCTGAGAAACATAACAGAAACCCATGGGGGAGGGGAAGGAAAAAAAAAAAAAAAGGTTAGAGTGGGAGAGAGCCAAAGCATAAGAGACTCTTAAAACCTGAGAACAAACTGAGGGTTGATGGGGGGTGGGAGGGAAGGGAGGGTGGGTGATGGGTATTGAGGAGGGCACCTTTTGGGATGAACACTGGGTGTTGTATGGAAACCAATTTGACAATAAACTTCATATATTGAAAAAAAAATAAATTGTATAAAAAAAATAAAAAAAAATAAAATGGCAAGAATTAGAAATGTTATTAATGTCCAAGAGCAGGAGTTAGATAGAGTAATTATGGAATCACCATTGAATATAATGTTATTCCTCTATTATTACACTGTTTAATAATATTATAGCAAATATCTTTAATAATAATGATGTGTGTGCATTTACATGCACGAATGTGAGAGGTTAAATTTCTCAGGAAGCAGACTCAGTAGACTCAGAGACAAAAGTTGATATGCTGGCTATTTCTTAAGGAGAGTCCTTGGGAACAATTCCTGTAGAATGGAGAGAAAGGAAGTACTTGTAAGCAACAGAAATAAAGCTGTGACTTATGCCTAATTATGACTTTTTTTGACACTCAGGGAGCTGTGGAGCTAGAGTAGCCATTGAATGTCCCAAAAGATGGGCCAGGATTTTATATCCCTGCATCAATCATTTACTGGATGTGGACTTCGCAAGGAGGTACATGACCTTGGATAAGATCCTCTTCTCACCTGAGGTATGATCCTTGAAGGTGCTAGTTCTAGGGGCTGGGGCAAGTCTTTATGGAAGGGACACCCAGGTGGTACATCACAGCATCCATCACAAAGCTTGTATGTTTTGGTCTCTGTGAAAGGAATAAAGCAACATCCTTCTTTGCTGCCCAGGTTCTGAACAAATTGAAAAATAAGATAAAAATTTCCTCAGAATGAAGGGTAAGTATATCATTTTTAGTACCAAAAAAATAAAAAATAAAAAATCCTGCTAATGAAGAAAATGGCAAGTAGGTTTTCTAATACTTACACCAAAATTAGAGGTCCCTATCAATCTTCAACAGAGTTGGGCTGGGAGAGATTTCCCACTGGGTGCCCACTTTACTAAGACTTACTATATGGAGAAGAAGAACAGAAAGTATGCTCCTTTGTAGGCACTGGGTGCCAAGAGAATGAAAAGAAGGGGCTGGGCAACTCACCAGTTTCCACTTCCAAACTCACTAGTCTGATTTCTCCTCCTTTGAGAAGGAGTGAGAAGAAGTGTATATAGAGAAACAAAGGACCAGAGTGATTGACTTACTGTGCGCTAATTGGCTTCCTCCACAATGTAGAAAATATCAGCAATTCAGAAAAAGCATTTATTTAGTAATGGTATACATGTGGAAAAGAAAAAGAGTATAGGCAAACACAGCATGCCAAAAATGTTATATCTGGTTGTGCCATTGGGGCAATATCAATGCTCTTTTTAAATTTTTTTTTTAATTTTATGAGTATCTTATATTGATACTTTTGTTTTCATATTTTGTTTTCATGGTATAAAAATTATTGTAAAAAATTAAAGCCACTTTGTTCATAATAAAATAGACTGTATACAGAACACAAGGATGGTGAAATGGGAGAAAATTGAACTAAATAAATGGAGAGGAAGAGAAGAAATAATAGGACAACAAGAATAGCAGATACAGGTGGCTGAGAGAGGAGTTGAAAAGATAGTGGGCAGGACACTTGTTACTACTCAATAAAAGAGAAGTACACAGAGCCTATCACTACCAGCTACAAGGAATAGTGGTTTATGTTAGAAAATGGTCTTCTTTAACTTTAGAAAGCAGAGTGCTTGTTAGCATAGCAGTTATTCTGGCTGCATTCTAGCTCAGATAACAAAACTTCAAAAATGGCCCTTGGATCCATCAGACAGAATTAAGCCAGAGTTGAGATTAAAAATGCATTGGAAACCTAATTTCGACACTTGGACACTTTCTCCCCAACCTTAGAATGTAAATATCATTGATAGGACTTGGTTTTCTGTATATACTGCTATTTCCCGAGCACCTGTAACAGAATTTGTAATAGGCCATCAGGCGATATTTTTTAAGTGCTTGGAAATGAGCTAGATGTGACTGTTTACCAACCTGTGAAAAAGAATCCAATCTTAATATATAATTTTGAAATTATAATAGATAAATAAACTCCAATTTTTAGACAGATTAAAAGAAAAGATTTTAGGGTAAAATGCCCACTTGACACCAAAATCTTTTTAACATAGAAGATATTCTAAAAAGAGAAGTTTTTGATAAAGAACACATAGACTAATTTCTATAGCAATGGAGCAGGCTCAATTTAATGTTTATGATTTCAAATAAAAAAGCACAAGCATCATTGTCATTTTTCTGTGTGATGGTCAGCACCAAATACATAAATGCATAAACAAACATCCACAATGCAAGCATTTATAACATATTACCCAGATGAAGCAGGTTTCTGTCCATGCCCTTGCCATTAATCATAATGGCCAATGTCTTTTACTTTATTGCTTAAATTTTATAGCCTTTTTATGAGGGAAGGATTTTATGATTTGCACTACTCTTTGGGAATTTAGCTTATGGGCACCAGTTGACAAGACCAACATAAATCTACCTGATGCTTAGTTGTAGTTTGAAAAGGTAGGTTTAAAAACTCTGTATACATTTATTTTTTCATGTTTATTTATTTATTTTGAGAGATAAAGCATGAGTTGGGTGGGAGCAGAGAGAGAGAGTGAGAGAGAATCCCAAGCAGGCGTCATGCTGTCAGTGAAGAGCCTGACACCAGGCTCATCCCAGGAATAGTGAGACAATGATCGGAGCTGAAATCAAAAGGTTGATGCTTAACTGAATGGGCCACCCAGGCACCCAGAATCTGTATATTTTTAATTTAGAATGCCTCTTCAATACAGTCTCCATGAAATATGGAAAATAAAGAAAAGTGCTTTTTGTTATACGCATAGATTCTTATGAGTCTTTCTGTTATAATAACAACAGCTCACATTAAGTGCTTACTATATGCCGGGAATTCTTATAAGCACTTTTTATATATTTTATAAATCTTTGTGATGACACTATGGAAAAATGCCATAATATTTGCCTCCTTTTATGACTTTTTTATTAAAATATAATTAATATGCAATGCTATATTAGTTTCAGGTGTAAAACATATTGATTCAACAATTCTATATGTTACTCAATGCTTACCATGACAAATGTAGTCACCATCTGTCACTATACAATATTATTAGTATATTATTGACTATATTCCCTTTACTATACTTTTTATCTCTGTGACATTTAATTTATAGCTGGAAGTCTATTATTTTTAATCAATCCCCTTTATTTCGCTCATCTCCCTACCAATCTCCCTCTGGCAACCACCAGTTCTCTGTGTTTAAGAGTTTGTTTGTCGTTTGTTTGTTTTGTTTTTAGATTTCATATATAAGTGAAATCAAATGGTTTATATCTTTATGTTTCTGATTTACTTTACCTAGCATGATATCCTTTAGGCCCATTCATGTTGTTGCAAATGGCAAGATCTCATTCTTTTTTAATATTCCATTATGTGTGTGTGTGTGTGTGTGTGTGTGTGTGTGTGTGTGTGTACTATATCTTCTTTATCCATTTATTTATAGATGGACATTTGAGTTGCTTCCAATCTTGGCTTTTGTAAATAATATTACAATGAACATAGGGGTGCAGATATCTTTTTGAATTAGTGTTTTCATTTTCTTTGGGTAAATACCAGTAGTGGAATTACTGGATCATATGTTATTTCTATTTTTAATTTTTGAGGAAACTCCATACTTTTTTCCCACAGTGGTTGTCCCAATTTACATTCTCACCAACACTGCACGATGGTTCCCTTTTCTCACATCCTTGACAACACTTTTTTTTCTTGTCTTTTGATACTAGCCATTCTGACTGGTGTAGAGTGAAATCTCATTGTGATTTTGATTTGCATTTCCCTGATGATTAGTGATCTTGAGCATGTCTTCATGTACCTGTTGGTCATCTGTGTGTCTTCTTTAGAAAAAGTGTCTATTCAGATCCTCTACTCATTTTTAAATTTGATTGTTTGGTTTCTCCCCCTTGTAATAGAAACTGAGGAAGAAAGGTTAATTAAGTTTCAGATGATTTGCACTCTACATCATTTACTCAGTCATTTAACAAATCTTATCAAATGCCTTTTAAGGTAAGCATTGTTCCGGGGACTAGGAGTAAAGCTGTGAATAAGCAGACAAGTTTCCTGCTTTGGAATGCTTAAATCCCTGTAATAAAAATAGGAAATAAAATAAATACAAAATAAATACTTTCTATATGAAAAGTAAATATATGGAATATATATACTATGAAAAAATTAACTATAATGCCAAATGCAGTGATTATGGTCATAGAACATGACTTCTGATAGAACAGTCAAGGAAGTTTTGAAAAAGTGAAAGTTAAGGTGAAGCTAAGTGTTGAGACGGACCAGGCATAAAATCTAGGGAAAGAGAATTTCACCGGAGTGGAGTGTGTAGAAACAGAAAGAAGTCCAGTATACTTGGGGAATAGTACATGAGAGATAACAACAACAACAAAATATAATGAGGTAAACCCAGGTCTCCTGATTCTAGAACCTACACTCTATATAATAGCTAACATTTAGGATACTTTCAGCCTTAGAGTGTTCCCACCACAGGCATGGGCCACATGAGTTCTGAGACTTAGAGCAAGGTAGATGCTACTGCAAAGTGGGAAATCTCTGAGAACTTTCAAATGTTTTTAAAACTTGCATGAATTTCACATTCTATTCCAATATATCTCTCTTTGTTTTAACATGAGAATATACTCTCCTACCCTTAAAGATATGAATCTCTTGGAGAATGAGCCATATTTCTTCTGAGACTCTGTGTGGAACCTCCATGGTGTACATCTGAGCACACCTGGCACATATACAAACATATTTTGACAAACACAATGAACATAGCTCATAGTAGGCACTGAGTAAATGCTTAATGAACAGATAAGTAAACTTACTCAGTTTGTTCCTCTTCTCTGAGCACATGGGGGTGTCACAGCATAACCTTAAAGGTCTTATTGGGAGGTGGCAAAGCATAGTGTTAATTATACCTACTAGTTGTGTATTGAGGTTTAGTTAGGTTTGAAATTTTGACTCCAGCATTTTCTAGCATGTGACCTAGGGCAGATCATTTAAGCTTTCTGTGACTAAGTTTCCTCACCTGTAATAATTGGAATAATAAAATACTATGGTACTTTTAAAGGATGAGGATTGTATGTGATAATCTCTTCAAGCAACTCAGCATGATGCCTAGGATATTGAAAGTGTTAGGTACTATATAGAGGCATGGAAAATCCACTCTTTTCCAATGTCTAAATAGAGCTGCTTTCAGGACATGTGGATGAGTATCTTGACTGTGAGAACAGTAAAACTTAGAATATGCTAATATGTATAAATGGTATCAGGGGACGGTATTCAACTGTTGTATCGTGGTGCATTTGTGTCTGCTGCTTGGTAGGCTCTTGAACAATCACTGGGTAAGTATATCAGTAAGTGAAAGAATAATCAGGAGGGTAGTATGACAACATCTAATTGGCCAGTAAAATAGTTGATAATCTAATTTTTTTAATTAATTCATTTTTTCTTATAGTTTGTAAGGGCTTCAATTTTATCCTTACACAACATTGCTGCCAGAAAGTAGTATTTCATGATCAAATACCTTAATGATATCATGTGTATTATCATTTAAAAATCTCTCAGAAGTTCTATGATAATAAAATTATCATCTAGAGATATACTGATAAACTACTCTCTGGAAAAAAAAATTCTCTAATTTGAAGTGTTTGCAGATTTCCATGATGTCAGTAGTTTCACAATACTATTCAAAGTACCATAGACATCACTGAATACAGATATGGAAAGAGACAAGAGGAATTAGCTCTTGTGAACTGGTATGATCAGCAAAGTACTATTTTATCATATTATTAGCATTTTCTGAATTTGCATAGCTTCCCTCACCTTTTGTTTAACAGCATGCCTATTAGTAAAGTGTGGAAATGTTTTATGGGATACCTTTTTGTAAAAGTCTGTCCTAGATCTTAATTACTCTCTAATTTTTATTTCCATACACTTTCTTGAGTGAGTAACAAAGAGGAAATTTTATGGCTAATGCATATTTCCTAGGGATGATATTGACAGCCAGTAGACCTGTTAGATACTTAGTAGCAGGACAGAGTTGGACAAGTTTCTTAATCTCCATATGGCTTATTTTCCTCCTCATCTATAAAATTGGGATCATAATACCCACCCAGTGGGATCACTGTAAGATTTAAAAATGTTTAGTCATTGTCTGGCATATATTAAATGTCAATAAATGGTGACTGGCCACCACCATCATCTTCATTATTAATAAAATAATAAATGGATTGAGAAGGTTTTAGAATAATTAAGTAATCTATGAAGGGCTGTTGAGAGTCTGGTTTGGTTTCTAGTTTTTGTTTCTGTAGAAAAGTAGTAGGTACTGCAGTTATGTCATGTGTTTAATCAACAGAACGTGAACAGCAATTTGGTGAAATAAATAGGCGATATTAAGTCTTTGTCATCTGTGGAAGATTATTTTAATGCGCCCAATTCTTCACCCCTTGTCATGGGATTTTGAAACTTCTTCTATCAAGAGGCAGAGTATATTTTCTCTATATATTGCTGTGGCCAATGAACTGTTAATAGAAACGAGCTAACAGGGGCTTATGAAAACAACTGCACACTTCCTCTAGTCCTCTTCTGACTTTACTATTGTCATTAGAAGGCCATGTCGTAGGCAGCCTATGGCAGTTTGAGAGACACGTGGAGCAGAGCCAGGTTGCTCCAGTCACTTCAGCTGACAGCCAGGCAACCTCCAGACCTGTGAGAAAACTCAGCCAAGATCAGGAGAGCTGATCCCAGATGCATAAACTGTCAACTTTCTGTTGTTTATCATGGAGATTTGTGGTTGTTTCTTACTTACTTACTAACGGATACATCATCAGACAATCAGACAGATAGAACATCAAGCTCTCATCAGGGAAAAAAAAATAGCTACCTTACAAGGCTATTGAAATGATTAAAAGAGACAAGGTACACAAAGCATCCACCATTAAAGAGGCATTACTAGAGTTGGTTTCTGAGAATAAAAAGTCAACTCCCAATAAATGTCTATAAACTTTTCATAATACAAAATCTTTTAAAGTTTGTGATTACTACTTATTAGACTCAACAAAGAAGGAAAATATAAATGCTATATTAGATCTCTTGATACTAGATTTCTGTATGTTTATAACAACAAAATAGGCTTTCTTTCTGAATTTGTATGTATTGCTTTTAAAAGGCTGATTTTATATGACAGTCATTAAAATAAGTCTCTCTTTAAACAATGAACTGCTCAAGATAAGACTTTATTTTTCCATTTTTCCTCCATTAATACAATGGCCTTGTTTTCCATTTACATAATGGACTCTAGCAGTCAATGATTGGTTAAATTGCTCATTCTGTCTCTTGCCTGCAAGGCTTTTGCTGTGAGCAAGCATCAAGCACAAAATCTGACTGCTATGGAACATTAAACAGGTATTCTCCTTTTTAAACTTTGTGATCTCAATTTCCTGGAGTTATCCAATAGAAAACAGATGCAAATTAAGAGCTCAATTCACAAAAATAATAGGTAGCATTTATACTGGCTGCCTATGGAGATGGCTCAGAGAAAGTATGGAAGGAACAGCTAGCACTTCCAAATGAAATGTGTGTTCCTACAGTTTCATAAATATCCTTCCTGTTCTGTTCCAAATATTGACCTTTCTGTGCTGAATGCAAAGGTAAGCATAGGCACAAACAGAATTATAGCAGAAAGCCTCCTCTCCTCTTTTAGAACATGTTTTGATGTGCTTTACTGTATCTTTTTTAGACATACTGGAGAAGGAGGAACAGATTGATGTGGTCTGACTTATGCCTGCTGAATATTGTATTAAAGGGCCAGGAAGCTGATAGGTTTTTGGCCCACTCTCAACATTACTGGCAAAAGATCTCTAGCACTCTAGAGAAAGTAATTAAAGAGGAAGTTCTTTGTTTTTTGTTTGTGTAGTGTGTGTGTGTGTGTGTGTGTGTGTGTGTGTGTGTGTGAGTGTGAGTGTGTACGTGTGTGTTTTGTTTATTTGCTTTATAAGAGAAAGAAAAAAAAACTGGGAAAGATCAGTGGTTCTGCTATATGTTGATGAATTTATATCAGTCCTTAAAAGAATTCAGATCATGTTTCACCTACATTAATTAGTAAAATTCTTCACACAAACTTTGTTTTTGTTTTTGTTGTTTGTTTTATTTTATTTTATTTTTTTGAGAAAGTTTGTAACCTTTGGTGGCAATAACAGAAAAGGACATAGAAAAGTGAGTCCAAAATGTTGCTTGTATTTAGGGAAATGGAAAAACAATGGGAAGATTGAACTTCCACATTGAACTAAACTCTGTTTTAGATGATCATATGGTCTGAACAGTTTGTAGAATCACACTGAGTTTATTGAAGATTTTTATCAAGGAAATCTATGGTATGTATCTAAGATAATTGGACACTTCAGTATGTACTTATTGAAATGACGTGAATCTAGACTAGGCAGATACTAAGGCAAAGAATTAGTCCCTTTCATTGTAGGACAACCTGGTAATAAATAGTTGAGTTCTTAGAAATATCCAGGTATTTGACATATAATAGAATAGCTGCTGATAGTTAATTTTCCTTGTGATTATTTTGGCAAGATAAAGCCATCGATAAGGAGACCTTGGCTATAACGAAGTGTCAATTTCTACCTCACCTCTTACATCTCAGTTGTCTGCTGGCAGCTGATGCCAAATGGATTCATTTGTAAATGCAAGAAGTAGACACTGATACCTGTTCTGACAAATTTCCCAGCACCATTCTCCATTTCTAGTCAGTCCTCCATCCCTGCTCTCATTTCCACAGCTCTCATATTCCAGGGTCAGAATTTTGCTATTGTTCAGAACTGGCCTATGCCAAATTGTCCATGTATAATTATTCGATTATTTGTAGTAGGTTATGGTAGCTATTATAGTTAGATGGAGATGAGCATTAGCTATTCACTGACATTGTCAATATTTGGTTATCAGGTTATAATAAAATTAAGTGTCATAGCAAATTCACACATTTGGAGATATGTCTTGGAAATGATATTTATTTAAAAAGCTGAAACAGTAACAGCTCAACTGCCTTTTCTGTACATTCAAAGATGTACTAGTTCTCTGTTCTTTAGGTTCTCTAAACATAGCATGTCATCTCGAGTTTCACTAGAAGTGATGTAAAATATAGAAGCAGGATTCAAGTAACTTTATAATCATCATCAGGTGAAGAGAATCCTCTGACATCTGGTTGGAGACAGGGTCATTCCAAAATCTAGCTTCAGCACTATCTTGAAGAATGGCGGGGGGGAGGGTAGAGGTCTCACTGGATTTCCTATTCATGATACAGGGTGAGGAGTGTTTCCAAAATATGACAGATCATGAACACTACTAATTTTCCACCATTGGAAACCCATTCTATATATATTAAGTTAATTAGCAACACTTCTTGTACTGATTGGACCTAAATATACCTGACCCATATGACAACCACCTCTGGAGCAGGATCTTTCTGCTCCAGAATTCCTATGAACTATGAATTCTTGACATAGCTACCTCTAGGTTATTAATTCAAACACACACACACACACACACACACACACACACACACACACACACACGTTTATACCATGTTGTCTACAAATTTATAAAGTAAATTGCATACATCTTATGGTTGTCAAAATGTTCATCTGACCCTCTCAGTCTTTTTAATCTTTGCAAAATTTTGAGCCTTTCTGTTTGGTTATTGAACTTTGGTTTTCTATTTGGGATGTCTTATGTTTTGCAATTGGTTTCAGCACCCATACCTCCCTCCTTTGCCCTTCCCCTATGTTTTTTTCATCTCTAGCCACATAAAACTTAGAGGCTATGCTAGCGTTCAGTTCTTTTAGAGGAGGGAAGTTGAAGAGAATAACAGTTCTTATTACTTCCAGAATGTTGAAGAGAAAGTATGTAAGACTAGTAGCAAGGGAAAATGGTTCTAAATGAAAAAGAATATAATTCTGATAGAGTACAGTAGAAAGAACATGCACAGGCTTTGGGTTCAGTTCCCTTTGTATTTGATATCCGAGTTCACAATTTACTTCCTGTATAATAACCTTGTGCACATTGCTTAACCTCTTTGAATATAAGTTTCCTCATCTGTCAAATGGGGATGAATTTTTACTTACTAAATAGTAGAACATATATAAAGTGCAGTGCCTGACGTATCCTACTTCAATAAATGATATTAGTGGCAATGTTAGTAGTAGTTTTATTGTTGTTGTTGTTGATATGGTTTATTCTACAAACTAGATGTGAAATTGTACAAAATCATTGAGACCCATAAAGTGAAAAAAAGGCCTTTAATGCGCACATGGAAAGATGCTATGTGAATTAGTTTTCTCTAGACAGCAAACTCTACCCGTAATAATGTAGTATAAATTAAAGCTTCTATATGCACAGATTACTTATCATCTATTAGTCTTTAAAACTATATCAGTATGCTGTGATTGTCTTCAGTAGTGATATCTTCATTCATGAATGGCAACAATTACAGATTTATATGTGCATATATAGTATACTATATTTTACATTGATTCAAAGAGAGGAAGGCCAATGAGAGTCTTAGTAGGAATCTGGATTATAATCTTTCTTCCTTCCTTCCTAAATTTTATTTATTTATTGATTGATTGATTCTGAGAGAGAGAGAGAGCACACAAGTTGGGTAGGGGCAAAGAAAGACTAGAGAGAGAGAGAGAGAGAATACCAGGCAGGCTCTGCACTGTCAGCATGGAGCTCAACACCTGGCTCAATCCCAGGAACTGTGAGATTGTGACCTGAGCTGAAATCAAGAGTCAGATGCTTAACTGACTGAGCCACCCAGGCCTCCCTGGATTATAATCTTTAAAGGAAACAATTCGTCATTTTCACAGTAGGCATTCTAGTACAGTGGTTAAGTGCTTTAAACTTTGTATAGAATAAAACTGGGTTGTAATCTTGGCTCTACCTCTTACAAGCCATGAAATCTGTTATAACACCAATAAAATAGAAAGACAAACAAAAAAGTTGTGAGGATAAAATGTAGTGTATAGAAAGCATTTGTCACAGTAAATCATAAATGTTAATTATATCCATCTGATAGCCAAGGAAAAAAACAGAAAATCACTTAGACATTCCAATGATGTGTATGTATATAATATTTTAAAAATTATATATTTTATATTTATATTGTATATATATTATATGTATATACATATATATGTGTATGTGTATACGTGTGTGTTTGCACACCATTATATATATATATATATATATATATAACTTAAGAATTGTTGTAAGGCATGTTTGGTTCCATCAAAAAATTTCTAAATATTTTTACCATCAGGAAAATGTCTGAATGTGGACACATACTTTCATCAGGCACAATGAAGGTCAGCATTTAATCTCAGATCACTGTGCAGGAGATGTGCAGTGCCAAGGTCTAAAGATGATCCCAATGGGGACTGGGCTAAAGACCATCTGACCCTGCATAAACACACCCTCCACTTTAGATTCTCAAGTTACTATGATCACAGAGCTTAATTTCTCTTCTCAGGCAGGTCCTGCCAACTGACTGTGAAAAGGGTAATGAGAATCTAGGATGCCTGCTGACACTCTGTGGGTGGAATGCAGTGTCAATGGGGCACTGAGCTTGAGCCAGACCCAAAGCCTGCACTGCATAGATGCTCTACAACTCCTAGAGCAGGGAGATTTTCACTTTTTGCAGCCCTTATACATTATAGATATTCAATAGGTGTATGTTGCATCCTGGAGAAACTATGGAAGTCACTTCCAAAGTAATGTATGTTCCAGCCACTGAGCTAAAAATTCCTTTTGTAATCTCCACAATTACCAAATGAAATGGGTACTAGTATTTCCCTCATTTTTATAGATGAAGACACTGGGACTTAAAAAATGAAATAACTGCTCAGAGTCTCACAGCTCACTAAGATTTTGATTCAGGCCATCTGGTTTCAGAAAGTAGATTTTTAACCTCCAAGCTATAGCACCTCTTCTTTGTAAGTAACAATCCACAACCACCAACAAATCCTGAAGACAACTATTATTCAAGCCCTGAACAAATGTGTTGTAAAGCCACAGCCACTTTACATTTTTGTGGCCTAGGCTTTGCCCCAGCCCAGAATAGTGAGGACAACTCTCTACCACCTTTAAAGTTGACTGAAAGCTCCTCACAGTCTTGTTCCCATTTTACTTTCTGGTCCCATCTGTCTCCACTAGCCTCTCATACCTTTTCTCCCAGTCTAAGCTCCAGTCATACTAAATTGTTTTAATTTTCCAAAATCAGCCTGCTTTCACTCCTGTCAGGACTCTGCATAGTCCTTTGCATTTGCCAGAATACACTCTCCACCCTTTTCTCTCATTAGCACCCAGGTGTTCTGCTTAGGTGTTAGCTTACCCTGTGCTCTGTACTAATATACTAGTGACCAGACTATAGGATCAGTGATTTTCTCCCATAACCTAGCCTTGATGTCTTCCCCTGACTTTGATGATGTACTTCCTCTCAATGACATTTCCCAAGATTTCACATCATTTTGAAATAGTACATTTGTTAAGGAAGCAAGAACAGAAAGTGAATGATGCATGCACATCTATTAGAATTCCTGAATTTAAAAGTACTAAACTAAGAGTCAGCCTACTTCTGTAGATCACAGAGTTTAGCACCAGTCTGTTATCTAGGATCTGAGTCCTGGCTATATAACCACTGATACACATCTGTCACAGTCAATAATTGAAGATACTATAGCCAGAGTCTGTAGGGGAATGATAACATTTGATGCTTATTCCTAGATCCTCATTGTGTATATGTGTATTTGAACATTTAAAATCACTAATGACTTGAGCATTTCATGGGGGAAAATGAGCCATAAATGCAAAACATGAAAGTATCTTTTAATATGTGCTTTTAAATTTTAACATATTGAATGATTTATCATCTAGAAAAACCTCCTGAAGGATACATTTAAGAATATCTAATTGTTTTACAATGTTCAAAGTGTTTCCACCTCTCTTTTAATTCTCCCACACCCCACGACTGACAGGGCAGCTCCTATAACCATTACTTTACAAGTAAAGGAGGCAAAAGGGACAGGAACGTTGAGTGATTTAGAACATTGAACTTTTAAAACTCATCATCTTCTAATTTTTCTGACATTCTCCACATCTCCCTTTGTGCTCTCCCATATATCATTAGACATCAGAACTTGAGCCTCAAAAATCTGGTCTTAGAAAAAAAATATACCCCTTGCCAATGAGTTTCTCTTACAATGTGGAAAATCAGTTTCTCTTAGTCAGATTTATTTTGCCAATTATTTTCTGTCCTTTTCTCTTGTTAAGCTTTTGTTCACAATTGCAATCAGCCTTCTTTACAAAAAGATACAAAGCTTCAGAAACCAGGGTGTGTAAAGGATGAGAACATTCCCACTGGGTCTTGGCCTGCTTCCAGCCCAAAGAAGGATATCATTTTCAGTGTCATGCTTCCAATTTCCCTGGAAAGTTCTCACCTTTTTCCCCACATCCCAGGCCTCCCTAATCTTGCAACTTGTATCTGCATTGCCTCTGCTTGTCTCTGCCTTTTCAAAAAACCTAGGTGCTTATCTCAGATATACCATTACAAGCTCCTCATCTTTTCTACATTTGTCACTGATATCAACCCCTGCTGTCAGGGTTGATTATCAAGATTGTAATCTTTTTTATATATACTCCTCTGCTCTCTGAATGAGATGGTTTGTATGCTGGCCTTAAAGGATGTTTTATTATGATCAATTTTTACCATCCTTGCTTCCTTTTAGGAACCTAGAGGCATCATGTTGGTGTTTACTATATACATGCGGTAATCCCAACAGGATTTGCATAATGGAATGAATTTCATTGACATCACCTTAGACCAGACTCCCTTACCTTATGCCTGTATTATAAAAACTGCCTCCTAACTGGCCTTCCTGCCTCTTTTCAAAGCAGGATTCCCAATACTGACAAATGGAATTACCTTTTTGAAATGCAAATATTCTCATGCTATTCTCTTATTTAAAACTTTCCAGATTCTCCCAACAGCTCTTAAGACCAGAGTCCACATGCTACAGAATGATCTCTTAAGCCTTCTGCCTTGTTGTCCTTGTTTACCTCTTCAATGTTACTCCTCTCCTTGCTATCTTTCCTTCCTCCATACTTGCAATTTTCTCAACATGCTGGGCTCTCTCTTGACTATAGAAATTTACACATATTGTCTTATATTCTAGGATCCCCCTTTTTCTGCCTACCCACTGTTTCATTACTCTGTAGGACTTACCAGGCAACATCATTCTTGACCACACAAACACCGTGAGTCTGGGGGAATCCCTTGCTTAGGCTCCAGTATCACCACAATTACCTGAATTACTCTATAGTTTGAAGGCAGGGACTCTATGTTATTTATATCTGTACCTCAGTGCCTGGCACAAAATGGATACTCAGCAATGATTATTAAATGAATTATTAATGTTCTCTGTTCAGTGTATGAGCATGCAGAGTACCCTTTCTATAATCCCACCGGGCCAGAGATTGGATTTTTGGCTGCGTAGTGTTTAGGCAGGATACCACCAAACTGAGAGTCAAGAGGTCCAGGTCTAGTACCTGTTACTGACTTGCCATGCTATTGTCAGAACCTCCATGTCACTCACATATTTAAAAATATGTATTCATTGAATCTCTGGTAGGGGCCAACAGAGTTCTAGGTGCTGAGAGTGCAATGGTGTACAAAATAGGCAGAGTCCCTTTCTCATGGAATTCACAACGTGTTTCAGGAGGAAAAAATGGATAGACATACAGTATGTATTGAGCTATTGTAAGAGTTATAAAAAAAAAAAAAGAAACAGGACACACAGATTAAAGAATCAAGGGGCTACAATTTTAAATAGAATGGGGAGAGGAGGCACTTCTAATAAAGTGATGTTTGCCCAGAGACCGAAAGGAAATAAAAGAATGAGCATGCGCATTTTGGGAGAAAGAAAGAGCATCCTAAGCAGAGGAAACAGCAAGATTAAGAGGCCTGAGACAAGTTCATGCTTAACAAGGCTGCTGTTGTTTGAGTACAGTAAAGGAGGGATAAGTGGTAAAAGACTAGGTTAAAGAGTTGGCATGACCAAGTCATGCAGGGCCAGTAGCTCATAGTGAGGTAAGTCCTTTTTACTCTGAGTTTTTTACTCTCAGGGAAATCCACTAGTGGATTTTGAGCGGTTTTCTGGCACGATATGATTGCACTTTTAAAGTAGCACTCGACTCTTCTATGGAGTGGACACAGTTAGTTGGAGGGGCAAGTGTAGAAGCAAGGAGATGAGTTAGGTACTATGGCTGATGACTTGAGCTAAGATGGTAGCAGAGAAAGTAGTGAGAAATAGTTAGGTTCTAGATATATTTTGATGGTAGATTTAATAGCATGGGATTTTTGCTGATGAGTTGTGTATGAAATCCATAAGAATTAGATCAGCGATGGCTAAAATTTCAGGCCAGTTTCTGAGATTAGGAAGAAAGAGAAGAGCAGATTATGGTTGAGTGGAGAAGACTGAAAATCTTAGTTAGATGTCAGAAGATATAGATATGGTTGTAGGTGTACACATAGGTACATTTTGATGTAGATATAGATATACACAAGTGAACAGTCAACAGGAAGATAAATGAGTCTGGAAATAAGGTGAGATTGAACCCTGATAATCCCCTAAATGTGAATATATTTAAGCCATAGGATTGGAAGTTGTCACCAAGGGAGTGAATGGAAGCAGAGAAGACAAGGGACATGAGCATAGGTTTAGAAGCCAGAGGAAAACCATTGGAGGAAACTAAGAAAGAAGGGCCCGTGGAATAAGAGTAAAGCCAAGAGAAAATGTTGTCCTGGAAACCAAGCAAAAAGTAGTTTCAAGGAAAGAGTGATCGATTGTTTCAAAAGCTGCTAATAGGTTGAATAGGATGAGAACAGTGACTTTACCCTAGAATTGTGCAGGTGATTGACAGCCCTGACAAGTACAATTTGGGGGAGTGGTAGGAACAAACTTGATAGAAGTGAGTTCATGAATGATTAAAAAATAACTACATACAAGGAATATAAACAATTCATAATATAAGATGATTTCACTAAGCAATTTTTAAATTACCTTTTCATCTCTAATTGCTATGATTTTAAAAATCATGTCCATGTTATAGTACATCAGTACTTACTTGGGTTGCCAATTCAGAACATTTTAATTCAACCCAATATCCTGAGTTTTGAATTACCTTGAATGCACTTTATTTTTCCTTTGAGAATTCAGATGGCACTTTAGCTTTTTCAGAGCCTCAGGGCCACTTTTACCAGCATCAGTTATCACTGTGCTACAGAACCTGTGAAGTGTCAGTTAATAGAATTCTAGGTAACAGAAAACTTCTTGCATTTATGGTCACCTTGTCTTTTATTTTATCCTTCCCTCTGTTCTGCATATCTTATCATTGATGCATGCATGCATGCATGCATCCATCCATCCATCCATCCTTCCATCCACCCTTTACTATTCATTAAACATTGGAGATATCAAGATTTCTGAGCATTCTCTCTTCCTTATTTGGGACACAGATATGGAATATCTCCTGACCCGTAGGGAGAATCTCTGAGTACAGATTAAACTGAGAAGGTCCAGGAAATAAGCAGGTCCAAAGTTGTAAAAAGAAGGGAAGAGATATAAAGAGAAGCTGAAGCATTATAACCAGAGACTATTTTCATCATAATCCCAGAGTGAACCTTACATTAAAGCTATAAATAATCGTGCTAAGGATCAGATCCAAAAGTGAGTATTTGGAGAAAGTTGGGTGTGGTGCACAGCTTGAGAAAAGCAGTGTAGGATGGAGTTCCTAGGAGAGGTGTTAGAAGTCCCCTTTTACATTATGAAGATTTATAGAACAGGGGCACTATTGCTAGTAAAAGGGGATGTATGGTACAAGCATAAAACATAAAGTAATGAAGATCTTAAGGTGCTCCGTTTTTTTTCTTTATTTCCTCTTTTCCTATTCTTTTTTCCCTTTGGACTCATTTTTTTTCTCACACAGCACAAAGAAAACATTGATACAAACCATGATGATGAAGTTCAGAATAAAACCTTTCTTTTTTAAAGCACACAATTGAGTTTTAAGAAAATTGAACCACCCCTTTTAATTTAACGTCACTTCCTAAGTTCTACATCTAACTGTTTTCTTCAGAGGAAGCATATATTTTCCTGAAGTGACATTCTTGACACTTTCTCAATGGGCAGAAAACATAGCATCATACAAGATTTTAAGTGCAACTTTCAGCAGAGCAACATGCATAAACAGTGAATACAAGATAGAACATGGGGAAAATGGTGTGTGTGTGTGTGTGTGTGTGTGTGTGTGTGTGTGTGTGTGTATTACCCTTAGCTACTTCAGCAGGACAAGGGAGGTAATGATTTGGACCTATGTGTGGGGACTCAGAATTACAGCCAATGAAGCAGAAGTGAGGCTATCAGGTGGAGAGGTACATGGCTACCGCAGGAATAAACTTTCCCTGCCAGAGAAAGAAGATCCTGATACTCACACCTGTCTCTATCAGACACTTGAGACAGCTGGAGCAGTGGAGCAGATGTGCCTAGAGATATTAAATAGATGTACTTGATAGGGGGAGCATACAGCAAGATAGTTTCAAGTTCTTGAGGGAAATGAGTTGCTGCGATCAATAGAACCGAGGAGGTTCATTATGTGGGATGCTGCTTATAGGATGTGGATCTTCCTAAGGGAATTCTCTGCTAGAGCCATGCAGACTTTTACCCTACTCAGGCAGATTTGAGTCTTGAAATTGATTTCTAATTCTTAAATAGGTTAAGGTTTCACTCTTATCTTGAAAAAGAAATTTCTAGTAGTTATGCTAGAAACAAAGAAAGATATATTCAACCCTAGAACCTGTGTCTCAATTAAAGGGGGAGTAGCTGTGCTTTACTGATGGATCCTAAGTCCTGAAGGGTGAGACCCACTGAATTTTAGAACTCTTTCACCTTTCCCTGTGGATTGCTGTCCAATAATGTAGATATATTAACCTAAGGACTGGAGTGCCAATAACTTTACAAAAAAAAAAATGATGTTCTCTGGTACACAGTGCAGTGTTAGGGGGCCTTGAAACACACTCCACTCTGGCATGATGCTGCCAGGTAATATCCTTGAGCCCCAAGTTCATCTCAGTGTTGTGGAAAAGCATTTCTGAGCTCAGTTGCCCTCATCAAAAAAGCTCTGATAACGCTACTTAGTTCACAGTGTGTTGAGTAGGCTAAATAACACCTGCATAACTATAGTTAAATTGTAGCTTGTTTTATGGATTTTATTAATCTAACTCTTTGTTGGCTGCTAAGTTACTCCAGGACATTTATCACCGAATCCCGAGCACCTGGTACATTTTTAATATCAAATAAATGTTTCTTAAAATGAAATGTGATGGGGGCGCCTGGGTGGCGCAGTCGGTTAAGCGTCCGACTTCAGCCAGGTCACGATCTCGCGGTCCGTGAGTTCGAGCCCCGCGTCAGGCTCTGGGCTGATGGCTCGGAGCCTGGAGCCTGTTTCCGATTCTGTGTCTCCCTCTCTCTCTGCCCCTCCCCCGTTCATGCTCTGTCTCTCTCTGTCCCAAAAATAAATAAAAAACGTTGAAAAAAAAATTAAAAAAAAATGAAATGTGATGAATTATTATTACTGTTCTTCATCTTCTAATGGATTGGGTTTGTGCTCCTGTACCAACTGCTGGTGCCTATTACCTGCGGTCCTATTATATTTTGTCTGCAGCAGGCTAGCCTGAACCCCTGCAGACTTACTGGTTCTGTGCAATATGGTAGTCATTAGCCATTGTACCCAAAGAACCCTTGAAATGAGACCAGTGCAACTAAGAAACAGAATTTTTACTTTAGTTAATTTAAGTTTAAAAATGGACACTAATATCAGTTATGGGAAAACTTTAAGTGTGTTTGGGACAACTTGGACTGTGAACTACCTTGTCTCTAAACTTTATGAAATTTAGATACAAATACAGTATTTCTGATGAAAATTCAGTTTCCAAAATGAGATGTGCTAAAATGTAAAATACACACCAGATTTTGAAGACTTATGTTTTAAAAAATGCAAAAGTGTTAATAATGATTTTTCTAATGATTACATGTTGAAATAATAATAGTTTAGACACATTAGGTTAACCAAAATATATGTCTTACATTATATTTCTATTGGATTATGCTGCTGAAGACAACCCCCAATGATGGCCACTTATGTTCAAATTTTGATTAATACACTGAACATTAATTTTGAGTCTATTTCAGGTGATAATGATAATGGTAAACAACAACAAAGATAGTATCTTAATCTTACTACTTATACGACATTTTTGAGTTTATAAAGCATTGCTACCTAGAATATTACGTTAAGCCTTATAAATTACTGCAATGTGCTTAAAATGCATGAAAACTCTAAGAAGCAAAATAACTTACCCAAAGTCTTTCTGTCTATCATTGGCAGGGCAGAGATCTGAATCCACATGTCCTGATTCCAGAAAGCTTTCCCCACCCACTTCACTGGCCTTCTCTTTTGTTGTGTTGTCTGTGGTTGCTTCTAAAATACATAATTTTAATTATAATAGTGCGTTAAGCATAATTACATATATATGTCTATTGAGCTCAGTAGTTATATCTTGAGGAAAAGTGACCAAGGATTAGGATTTTTTCATCGTTAGACCATTTTGCTGATGATCTTTTCCCCCATAAAACTACAACAATAATGTTACAACCCTGCCACCAGATTTTTTCTATAACCCTCTGGAGAGCATCTTTCATTCAGGTACTATTAGAGCACCTAAAAGTTTTTGTTTTTAATTTTTTAATGTTTTTATTTATTTTTGAGAGAGAGAGAGAGAGAGATCAAGCAGGGGAGGGGCAGAGAGAGAGGGAAACACAGAAATCAAAGCAGGCTCCAGGCTCTGAGCTGTCAGCACAGAGCCTGACATGGGGCTCAAACCCACGAACCGTGAGATCGTGACCTGAGCTGAAGTCAGATGCTTAACCAACTGAGCCATCAAGGTGCCCCTAAAGCACCTAAAATTATAGAGATCTGGGACTTCTTTTAGCTTACATGTCTCATGACCATCAGTATGTCTGCCTGCTCCAAAATGACTGCCTGTGTTACAGAATTTAGTTTGCGTTTATATGATTTTTTTAATGTGTGGACTGCTTGAGAAGGAGTATAAGGAGGGAAAGTATTCTTGAGAGCTTTTCTACATCATCTTAATCAGTAATTTAATGACTAGATTCTGTAGCAGTCTCTCACAAACTGGTAAGAATGTAAAAGGAAAATGATTGCTATAAAGTAGGATAACATGATCAAAACAGATTCCTTTAACTTATTTATGTCCAATGCCTTCTGTGTGTTGGGAGCTTTCATAATATCATTTCATTTAAACATTTTATAAATAAAGGCCCACAGTTCAGGTGGTAAATTGGATTCAATCCTGAGTCTATGGCTATGGCTTGATCTCTTTAATTTTCCTTCTGTATAAAAAGTAGCAATTGTATGGGCGCCTGGGTGGCCTAGTCTGTTAAACGTCTGACTTCGGCTCAGGTCATGATCTCATGGTTCATGAGTTTGAGCCCTGCATCAGGCTGTATGCTGACAGCTCAGAGCTTGGAGCCTGCTTTGGATTCTGTGTCTCCCTCTCTCTCTGCCCTCCCCTGCTCACGCTCTGTCTCTCTCTCTCTCTCTCAAAAATAAATAAACATTAAAATTTTTTTTTACAGTAGCAGTTGTGGTTCAGTGCAATAAACACTAGACTTTGAATCAAAATAAGATTCAAATTGCAGGCATAATATTTAAGATTACACAATGCCATGATTAAAAAAATATTCATAATTCTCAAGATTTAAATTACAGATACAATATTCAGCTCTCTACTCAACACCATTGTACATTTGCTCATTTGTTCGTTGATTCATTGATTCAACAAGTAATTGCCAATTGCCA
Organism: Panthera pardus; assembly: GCF_024362965.1. Taxonomy (NCBI): domain Eukaryota; kingdom Metazoa; phylum Chordata; class Mammalia; order Carnivora; family Felidae; genus Panthera; species Panthera pardus. The sequence goes on along the minus strand of NW_026526666.1, from coordinate 49,706,897 downwards.
AGCCCTCTGTTAAATGCTGGGATGTTGTGGGGCACCTGGGTGGCTCAGTCGGTTAAGCATCTGCCTTGAGCTCTGGTCATGATCTCACAGTTCGTGGTTTCGAGCCCCTGTGTCAGGCTCTGTGCTGACAACTTAGAGCCTGGAGCCTGCTTCAGATTCTGTGTCTCCCTCTCTCTCTTCCCTTCCCCTGCTCATGAGCTGTCTGTCTGTCTCTCAAAAATAAATAAAAATTTTAAAAAATAAATTAAATTAAATGCTGGGATTTTGTAAAAATTAATGAGATGCATCCATAAAAGTACTTTCTAAAACAACAAATGTTTAAAGTATTTTCTGTCTTTAGATTAGTAATGACGCAATAGTCTGTCGTGATGTGGAGAAATACTGATACCTTAGTTCACAGTGTGTTGAGTAGGCTAAATAACACCTGCATAACTATAGTTAAATTGTAGCTTGTTTTATGGATTAAAGTGATAGACACCCTCATCATCCATTTGGTTATCCAGGCCAGAATTCACAGTGTCAACTTAACAAATTCCCCTTTCCTCATTTCCACATCATGTTTACAACCTTAACTGTTGGATATCTGAGCATTTCTCTCCATCCCCATTGCTATTTTTTGGTTTAGGCATCATCTTTTTCTTTTTCAATACATTTTATATTTTAGATCAGTCTTAAGTTCATAGCAGAATTTGGTAGAAGACAGAGAGATTTCCCATATACCTCCTGTCTCACATATACATAGCCTCCCCCATTATCAACATCCCTCACGAGATTGATACATTTATCACAATTGAAGAACCTACACTGACCCAGTATTATCACCCAAAATCCATAGTTTACATTATTATTAACTTTTGGTTTGGTACATTCTATGAGTTTGGACAAAGATATAAAGACGTGAATCCACTATTATAGGATCATACAGGGTAGTTTCATTGCTAAAAATTCTCTCTGCTCTTCCTATCATTCCCTACCCCTCAATGTCATGTAGTGGAATTATGCAGTATGTAGCTTTTCAGATTTTCTTCTTTCACTTAATAACACGTGTTTAAGTTTTCTACATGTCTTTTCATGGCTTGATAGATCATTTCTTTTTAGTATTGAATCATATTGCATTGTCTGGATATACAACAGTTTATCCGTTCGCCTATTGAAGGACATTTCAGTTGCTTCCAAGTTTTGGCAATTATGAATAAAGATTCTATAAACATCCATGTGCAGATTTTTATAATGACATGTTTTCAACTCTTTGGGGTAAATACCAAGAAATGTGATCATTGGATTGTATGTTAAGAGTGTGTTTAGTTTTGTAAGAAACTGCCAAACTGTCCTCCAAAGTGGCTCTACCATTTTGCATTGCCACCAGCAATTAATGAGACATGTTCTTCCTCCACATCCTTGTGAGCATTTGATGTTGTCAGTGTTCGGATTTTGTCCATTCTGTTAGGTGTATAGCAGGATCTTGTTTTAGTCTGCATTTTTTCTGATGACATATGATGTGGAACATCTTTTCGTATGCTTTTGTGTTATCTGTGTATCTTCTTTTGTGAGGTTTCTGTTAAAATTTTGAACAATTACTTTTAATTGAGCTGTTTTCTTATTGTTGAATTTTAAAGTTTTTTTTAAAGTATTTTGTATAGTAATCCTTTATCAGGTGTGTCTTTTTTAAATATTTTCTCCTTGACCTATCCTGAATGGCCAATTATGATTATCTCTTAACTAGCTCATTGACCCCTAACCTTAACCTGTTTTCCACACTGCTGTTAAACTCAGAACCCCACAGTGTGGACTTTAAGACGATTATTTGCTCCTTTAGCTGCTTCACACCTCACCTCCTCACCCCTGGACTCCAGATACACTCAACTACTTATAATTTCTCAAATAAGACAGGCTGATTGAAATTTCCATGCCCATGATCATATTCTCATCTGTACTCAGAGCACCTTTCCTCTGCTCCTTCACCTAATGCGCTTTCACTGATCTTTCAAAAATCATCTCATCCATCTTTTCTTTTATCTTTTGTTTTTTACAACTTTTACCTTAAACTTTTACATTAAATTGATCAGTCCATCATACCTCTTTGTTTTCCTTAAATAAACATAAAATGTAATGCTACTATAGTGCTGTCAATACCTAACTGCACTTTTTTACATAAGAGTCTTCCTCTACTAAACTGGACCCACCTTGGGATCAAGGGCTGTTTTTTGCATACCCAGTGCCTGGCACACAGTAGGCTCTCAGTACATACTTACTAAGGAATTGAATAAATGTTCATCATTCCTTAAAATCTTTTAGCAGATGCCCTTTGTCTACAAAATAAAGTCTGAACTCATTTCAGTGGTATACCATTAAGCAACGGCTCCTCATAAGGCCTTTGCTTAATCTAGAATCTTTTTCTGTGTCCATATATTTATTTATGATCCCACTATAGTAAAATACAAGCAATTCTCCTGATGAGTGTTAGGGTTGCAGTCTTCAAGGCCATGACTCATCCAAATTCGTAGTCAAACTATTTAAGGTCAATTATGCCATTCCTGCACTAAGGCCCAGATGAGAAAAAACTTGTGGGAGCTCTTTGTACCTATGGATCTAAGGAGAGTGGGTGTGCTAAAATGTAGGCCAACCTTTAAGCAAAATCTAAAATGTTCCCAGGCATTTTATATACCCAAGTCTTGCCAATTCTGTCTCTCTCCAGCTGACATTCCTAAAAGCTTCTCTGCCCATCACTCTAATGTACTCCTAGGTGCTCAGGTCTTTTTTGTGGAATCTTAAGTTGCAAATAATTTCCACTTTTATCACTTTTTTTGACTACCATCCTATCTTCATGACTGGCTGGTAGGAGCAGTACAAAGAGGCCACTTCATTCCCCCATGAAGTATGTAAGTGCTCAGAAATGAGAAACTGTGCTTTCCAAGAGAAAAGACTGTGAGTGAGTTGTCTGCAAATTCCTTATAGTTAGTGAGTTCACTTGACATTCCCCACTGTATGTGGGCTGGAGCTGGCACACAGCAATGCCAGCATTTCCTCTGTTGCTAACATGTAATTAAATGCTTTGTGAAGTATTTGGGGACATTCAGTTATGCGAAAAACATCACAGAAATGAAGGTTCTTTTGCCTTTGTTCTTTAATCTAAGGTATCTTGTTTCTTACATTCATTTAGTTATTCTTTCTTCAGGTACTTATTGGTCCCCATAAAATCTGAGTTAGACATTGCATAGGGAGATTTTGTTTTACAAATTGGGGACTTGATAATAAATAATTTTGAAATATTAGCTGTGAAGGACACACCTTTAATTTTATAGGCAGAACGATGGTTATTCCTTCTGCCTCTCATCATTATCTTGTAAGTCACTAACAGTCTGTAGTTTCAGGTCAACCTGATTTCTAACAAACTCCACCTTTCCTTTTTGTCTACTTCTCTCTCTGAGCCAATTATGGCAAAGTCAGAGGCCATATAAGAAGCTCTGTCGAGTTGGATTATATAGTCAATGGGCCCAGTGTCTAGTGTGCCGTAGATAAGCTCTTGGTTGAGTCCAAGTAACTTCTAAATATCTTTTTTTCTAAGTTCATTTATTTATTTTGAGAGAGAGAGAGAGAGAGAGAGAGAGAGCATAGAGGAGGGGCAGAGAGAGAGAATCTCAAGCAGACTCAACACTCAGTATGGAGCCAGATGCAGGGCTCAAACTCACCAAACATGAGATCATGACCTGAGCCAAAATTGAGGGTTGGGTGCTTAACTGACTGAGCCACCCAGGCACCCCGAGTCTAAGTAGCTTCTAAGTGACCGTTTTCTCTGCTTCTCAACCCTTACACCATGTTGGCACTTTTATTTCCAAAGGACAAGGTAGATCTCTTGGTTTCTTTGCCCCTTACATTGGTCTGATAACGTGAACTGAAACCCAGCTAGCTCTTCCCTTCTTAGTGTCCCTTTGATTTCCTTTCCAAGGCTTTGAGATTCATTGCATCATCCTGAGCAGACCTCCTGCTGGATGATATTTGTTGCCCAACACGTGCACTGCCTTACAGTCCATGCTGTGTCCCATAGGCCAGGTTTGACATTTCTCTTCTTCCTTATTCCTCAGGCACAGAATGGTAAGGTCTGCCCAAATTGTGCAAGGGCTTTCATGCTGACCAGACTCAGTCTCACAGAGCCAGATCCTGTCTTCTTTACTCCCAGTTTCTTACCTCTCCTCACTGTCCTTGTTACCAAGGGCTAACTAAGTATGCCATACATTGTGGCCACTCCAGTTTTAACAAGTCCCAACTTAAAATAGTCATCTACATTTTTTCATGGGAAGAACATGTCATTTTTGCCTTTGATATTAAAAATACAAGCTGAATGATCTTCAAAGTTGCAGACAGGGCACATTTATAACTGCATATTTTAAAAAATGTTTTTAATGTTTATTTATTTTTGACAGAGAGAGAGACAGAGCATGAGCAGGGGAGGGACAGAGAGGGAGGGAGACACAGAATCTGAAGCAGGCTCCAGGCTCTGAGCTATCAGCACAGAGCCCGACACGGGGCTCAAACTGACAGACCACAAGATCATGACCTGAGCCAAAGTCGGACGCTCAACCGACTGAGCCACCCAGGCACCCCAACTGCATATTTTTTAAAATTCTACTCATTATTTATTATGTTGGTTTTGTTGAAAAGAATACTTTAGGTGGATATACAAATAAACCAAAACAAATGGCAAATGTGTGTGTGTGTGTGTGTGTGTGTGTGTGTATAACATATAAATGTAATATATTTATATACATATATATATATATGAATCTTCATTTAAAAAATTATAGAGACAGAGCAGAAGAGCATTAATACTTAATCTTGAAAATACAGCAATATTCCTTTATAAAAGCAATTTTAAATAATTCCTCAATTAAAGGACTACAGGGATGCCTGGGTGGCTAAGTCAGTTGAGTGTCCGACTTCAGCTCAGGTCATGATCTCATGGTTTGTGAGTTCAAGCCCTGCATCAGGCTCTGTGCTGACAGCTCGGAGCCTGGAGTCTGCTTCAGATTCTGTGTTTCCCTCTCTCTCTCTGCCCCTCTCCTGCTCATGCTCTGTCTCTCTCTGTCTCTCAAAAATAAATAAACATTATTTTTTTTTAAAAGGACTACAGTATCAAGAGCCTGACTAGGTCATAATATATATATGAAATATTAAGTATAGCCAATAATGTTTCAGTGACTCAAAGAAAAAGAAGCAAAGGGACTAGCCTCTGCTTCACCACCAGAGACATAGACAAAATTTATAACAATGCTTAATTATGCCCTTTGCATCGATTCAACCTAGATTGCATAATTACATTGATGATCCCAACAAACAGACTATTTCATCTACTACCTACAAGGTACAATAGCTACCTGTTTATATAGGAAGGCAAAGATGACTCTTCCATTTGCCAGTAATCATATATATGCCTAATAATTCTGAAAAATCAAAATGGAAAATTTCAAAGTATACTTTAGGTTTCAGTTGTTATGCTAGATAGTACATCATATGTCATTTGATTTGGCAAAGGGATGACATTGTTCTATAAACACACCTGAGTTGCCATTAATGAGGGTAGATGTTCAAAGTCACTATTTAATAACATGCTTCCTAGCAAAATGATTATAATTTCTTTACATATTATACACACACATTTTTCTTGAAGTATGATTGTCTGTTTTTAGACTATGATATTAGAGATGCAGACATTTAACTTCTCTGAATCTCAGTTTCTATGTTTATAATAGGATAATAGTGCCCACTTACACACATGGCTATTGTGCAGAGTGGATGAGATAATGTATATGAAGCATCCAATAAGAATGTGGAAAGTATCAATCATTTAATAAATTTTATCTACTTTCCTATTTTCATTCATGAAATTTGAGGTGATCTTGATAGTAGTCATCTTTATAAGCAGTGTTGTACCCCAAGAACAAATCTAGCATGGGTGGACATACCACTGTATTGATTTAGTCATCTGGATTAACCTTCCAGTATGAATTGGTTTAAAACAATCCTGGCTGTCTTCACATTAACTAATATGCAATATTATACTACGATGATAATAATGGCTCCCATTTATTGATAACTGTGCTCTGTGCATTATTTCTACACCTAAAAGCTTCTCTGAAAGGTATAAATTTACCCGCCTCATTTTGCAAGTGAAAAAAGTTCAGGCACCATGAGATTAGGATACACATCTAGGGCTCTAAAGCTAAAGGCTCTACATTTGCCAAAGCTGGTAACTAACTAGATGTGCTGGCTCTCTTCTGCATTTCCCCTACACTGTATGAATTCCCTTTTGCTTTCTCATTTATTTACCTTGCCAGTCTATGAGATACAGCCTTTGTTATATTCATGCTATTATCTTTACTGCATGATACAGTTCAAGGCATAGGGTACATCCAAAATAATGTCGTTAAGGAAAAAAGGACTCTTCAGCACAACTAATCATGTAATCCAATTAAGCTCAATAAATACCTCTGAAGGTTTATCCAATAGGCCTATAAAATTCGGGTTCTAGGAAAATTATAATCCTGAATAAGAAAGATTATTATAGTTTCCTAAGATCAGTCTGGATTTATTCCCTAGGGAACTTGCAGTGTACAAGGGGACTCCATGTTTAAAGCCAACGTTCTCTAAGACTCCATGTAATGAGCTAAGAGTGATGGGATGTGTGTGGGTATGCACTTAGATGCTGCTTCAGGTGGTCAGAAAAGTGTCAATGGCATGGGTGGGATGGTGACATATGACTTGAACTTTGAAAGATGAGCAGAATTTCAATCCATGACAACAGAGAAAATGACATTCTGAGCAGAGGGAGAAGTATTGGGAAAATAGAAAAAGTAGTTTATATGCAGAAAGGTTGTATTTACAGATAATTTAGGCAGAATCAAGGACCTTCTAAAACTCCAGAAGTGACAAGCTTGCTTAATTTTTTTGAACTCAAAGTAACTACAGAAGCTGAGCATTTATACTTCATCTTTAGGAGTCAGAAGCAGTGGCCAACTTTTATCAAAAAGTTTACCTTTATCTCTGCCCTTGCAAGGCATGGCAGAGAAAAGTCAGCTATTATCCTTGACTGCTATAGAAGTAGCTAAATGTGAATTAAATGGAAAGAGCAATAAAAGATGAGCCCAAGGAGAAGGAAAGGAGTAAGATCAAAGAAATCCTTGAAGTGTTAATTGCAATCACTGAAAAAGAGGTAACATGAAGCTGAAAGTAAGACGATCTGCTATAAATAGAATTTGAATGCAGAATATTAGCAGGTCAGCAGATGGGGCTCTAAGAGGTGAAAATTACATATAAATTCAGACTAGGAAATAAAGCTGTGTGATAAATGCATGAAAAGATGGGATAAGATGAGTCCAAAACTAGGAGATAAATTTTCACTTTGTGGGTTAAACCAGTTGAATACAAAGAGTACGGATAAAACCAGCTCTCTGCAGAAGTAATTAGAGGATAAAATGACTCCCAAAATAAAGCAGAGAGCAGAGAGTTGGTGAAAATAGAATCCACAGACCAGCATGTGGTCCTAGGAAGACAGGGCATAAAAATGAAAATGTACAAACTCTTGGTTAAAAGTGTATTGAAGTTTGCATACTGTCTGTAGCTCTTACTGATTGTATGACTTTGGGCAAGTCACTTACCCTGATTCAGCCTCAGTTTCCATATCTATATAATTTTTCTGATTATACCCTTGGAGCCAGTGTAGGTGTGGTGCTGCAGAATCAGACTGGGTTCAAATCTTAGCTCTACAGCTTACCATCTGTGAACATTGAGTAAGACAATTTTCTTGCCTCATTTTCTTCATCCGAAAGGTGTAAATAATATCAACCTGTCATAACATTTATTAAAATTCTTTCTAATAGGTGAAAGGCAAAGCTATCAAAAGTTTTGAAAGCAATATAGAATAATTTTATTAATGTCTCAAGACTGGGAAGAATTTCTTTCAACAAGACAGAATAATTATAAATCATAAAGGGAGAGAATGATAAACTTGGCTACATTAAAATTAAAAGGCACAGTAAAGAGAGCAAAAGAACCACCATAAACTGGTAGAAGATATCAGGAACTCATACAAAATGTAAAATGTCAATATCCAGAATATAGTAACAACAACAGCAAACCTTACAAATCAGTAAGATAAAACACAGTCCAAAAAACCAATAGAGAGGAAAGGAAGTTATTAATAATACATTCAGAATTCTGGTTCATTGAGATGGAATGGGAAAAGAAGGAGATGCATGTTCTATTTCTAAAGTTGTCTGGTAGATACTTAGGTGTTCATCTTATCATTATTCACATTTTACATTTCTTTTGGTAAAGAATATTTATTTTTCAGTACATTTTTTAAAGTGGAGACTGTAATAAGTACTACTTCATAAGGTTGCTATGAGAATAAACAAATTATTTACAACAGTGCTTAAAATAGAGTAAATAATGTTTATTATTCTTATTGTCATAAAATATTAGAAGCATTCTAAGTATTTAATACAAAGTAGATATTTTTAAGCTATTGTCTATTGTAAGAATATGTGAAGAGAAAGAGTATGGTCTGCATGGAGACTAGAAGAAATCACCCAAGGGAAGGTCTGGACTATGCTTGTCAGGATGGTCCTACAAGTAGGGTGGTTCATCACAATATTGTAGCTCTATTATACTAGCCTTTATGATACCCTTGGTGTCATATCAAGTGCATTTAATAATGCTACAGTTTCTCATACAACTATTCTAGGAAGAATATCATATGCAAAACAAGCGGTATAAATATTCTTTTTGGTTAACTTTATTACATTCTTTTCTATTAATACAGAAACATTCTATTTTATGTCTCAATCTCTTGTGACTTTACTTAGTGGAAATTTTAGCATTATGAATTCAGAAAGCATCAATAAAATTATGTTTCTAGACCAGTGAAGCAGAAGACTGGTTCTTGGATCATGATCCAGCCTCAGTGATGAAGCCTGGCAGACCAGCAGACCCCTCTCTGATCAGTCCCTAATTACAAAAGATTGAAGACAAAATTGAAAAATGTTTTGATAAGAGACTGTTTTGGTGAGAGTCTTCATTTAAGGCTCTTGACAATGATACTCAGTAGCAAATATATGTTATATCTTGAGATCATTTAAATACACTGGCATCGCCACCTAGTATACTTTTTTTGAGTTCAATTCTGAAGTATTGTCCAGAGTATAAATGAGGTTTGCATGGAGAAAAGGAAGGCATGTAATAGCAAGTGTGCTATAAACTGATGGATAAGCACTGATCATCAGACCAAAGAGGGGAGTGCTATTTTATGTGTTTATTTTAAAAAGATAGTGTATGGGGCGCCTGGGTGGCTCAGTCGGTTAAGCTTCCGACTTCGGCTCAGGTCATGATCTCATGGTCCATGAGTTCGAGCCCCGCGTCGGGCTCTGTGCTGACAGCTCAGAGCCTGGAGCCTGTTTCAGATTCTGTGTCTCCCTCTCTCTCTGACCCTCCCCTGTTCATGCTCTGTCTCTCTCTGTCTCAAAAATAAATAAACGTTAAAAATTTTTTTTTAAAAAAATAAATAAAAAATAAAAAGATAGTGTCAAGACAAAACTACAGCTATTATTAATAAAGAATGAGGACCATATTTGAAAATATTGCTCTTTATAAATGCAAAAGGGAGATGTCTCCTAGGTAGTTTTTACTTTTTCTGTGTACAACTTATAGCATGAATCTGTAGTAAATTCTTCTTCTGGTGTCTAGGTTTAGAATTAAAAATGATCAACAAAACCAGACACTTATGTATTATTTGTATGTGTATATAATCACAGAATCTGGATTGGAGTATCTGTGCTCATAGATTGGTCAGTATTATCAAAAATATAAAGTAATCACCAAGAGAGTTGATAGAGGTTATATAGAGATTGTAATAAAGTGAGAGACATCATGTTTTATGATCATAATATGATAGTAGTTGAAATTAATTTCTCAAATGCTAGAAAATTTGACAGAGATAAATAGAAGGTCAAATTCCCACTAGAGCAGATGAATTGTTCTTAATAGTAAGTAGGTTGATAAATAGGAAAGAAGGCTCTCTCCTCAAAATATCTAAGAGTAGTGCTAAAGAAAAATTATTCTGACACTTGTTAAAATGGAAAGGCAGATTATTCAGGTCTATCTCAATAGGTATAAGGGACTACTGCAGTGGGGCTTTGCAATATGGGAGAGAGATATGACTCAACTCCAAATACAGCAAGGAAAAGCAGGGATTTATAGCCAAGTTGCAGTGTAAGGGTCTGTGGATGGAAAATTACAAAGAGGAAAGAAATATCAGGGATAAGGAGGGATTTGGGCCAAACTGTCTGGGCAGGATTCTTCCTAAAGGCAGATCAGAGTGATCAGATATCATCTTGGGGGATAGTGGGAGATGAAGAATTTGATCATATATTGAGGGTGAGGGATTCTGCCTAAACTGACTTAGCAGGATTCTTACTATCACTGAGCTCTTGATGGGGCCTAGTTTGGCTCAAAGGAAACTGCCTTAAAAAACTGGTCAAGGAGAGAGTCTTTGTCATATTGATACTTGGTGATAAGTGATGAAGACTCTTAGGAGAGAGAGAAATAGAGCTGGAAAGTATAATGCTATGTGAAATAAGCCAGTCAAAGAAAAACAATATCATGTGAAATTTAAGAAACAAAAGACACAAGCAAAGGGAAGACAGACAAACTAAGAAACAGACTCTTAACTATAGAGAACAAATGGTGGTTATCAGAGGGGAGGTGGATGGAGGAATGGGTGAAATAGGTGATGGGGATTAAGGAGAGCACTTGTTGTGATGAGCATCAGGTGATATAGGGAATTGTTGAATCATATTGCTCACCTGAAACTAATATAACACTGTTTGTAAACTAACTGGAATGAAAATAAAAACTTAAAACTCTCAGAAGAAGGAATAAAGCCCCAAGCTCTAAACCTGCATGTAGAAATTATGGGGCAGGGAGGAGGGTCCTTACATAGACTTTCTAAATGTGAAGAAATTGAAGCAAAAAGTATACATACCACCAAGAGTAATGAAGCAAGTATAATAACTCCAAGTTGATGAAGAAAGAGAGAACATAGGTAGGTAAGTTGGTAGATGATAGATAGATGAATGGATAGATAGATAGATAGATAGATAGATAGATAGATAGATAGTAGCATAGCCTTTGTAGGGCATGCAGAAGAACAAACATGAAAAAAATGTTAAAAGAGAAATGGATACTAGAATTGGAATTGTTTTAGGAACAAGATGAAACACATCGGAGGAATTATTCATTCATTCATTCATTCATTCATTCCTATAGTCATCCAGCAGAAGCAGTATGCATACCCACTCAAAATTTGATTTGGATGTCAAGACTGATACACACTCACATGCACGCTCACACACACACACACACACACACACACACACACCAAATGGGTATGAAAAAGTTTATTCCTTCTATAATAAGGCTATTTGGAAGAATAGATTTCACAAGCTGGTCCGAAAATCACTTGACAGAGCAAGGAAAGGAGATTGGCTCAAAGTTTTTATTGTGGATAGGGGTGGGCTGAGGCAAAAATTCTCACTTGAGCAAGATACTTTGTGATTTGAATCTTCCACCTATACCAAAGCAGGGTACAGCCAGGCCTTCCAATAAGTTTTCCCACATATGGGGTAGAGGGTGATGGGCCCCAAATGTGACCCATGAAAAGGAGGTAAGGTATTTTTCTGATTGTAATAGGAAGGTATTGAAGGATTTTGTGCAAAGGAATTGCATATTTTATGTGTAATTACACGATCTACATGTTTACAAGTTTAAAAGCTTGATCCTTTGCTTCTATATTGAGAATGAAGTGGAGGAAAAAAGAGCAAAAAAAAGGGGATTAGTTGGAAGGACTGTGTAGCAATGCAGGTCATTTTTACCTGGCTAGTAGCAATGAAGCTGGTAGGAAGAGGTTTGGTTTGGGATATATTTTGATAGTACCACCAACAGGACATGATGACAGATTGCATTTAAAGTGTGAGGAAAAGAAAGAAGTATAAGAATATTTGTGAGTATAAGACCTGGTCACCTGAGTGAATAGTGATTCTATTTAATGAAATGGACAAGACAGCAGTGAAGGCAGCATGCAGCATTTTCTCTGGACATATTACATTTCGGATACTGGTGAGTCATCTAAGTGGAAATATCAACTAGGCATTTGGATGTATTAGGGACAATACACTAAGTAAAGGTCCACATGTTTTTTTCTGGGGAGAGGGGCGGAGCGAAAGAGAGAGAATCTCAAGCAGCCTCCACATTCAGTATGGAGCCCAACACGGGGCTTGATCCCACGATCCTGGGATCCTGACCTGAGCCAAAATCAAGAGTCAGGTGCTCAACCGACTGAGCCACCCAGGGACCCCAGAGGCCCACACATTTTAAACTTATTATTGAATGAAGACCAATCAAAAATTAAGAATGATTTGGCAACACATGTAAAAAGTCCATCACTTCAGTATAATTTATTTCAGCAACATCAATCAGTAAACATCATGAATTTGTTCAAAAGAAAAAGTCCTTAGGGTGAAGCTAAAATCTCTGCTCAGGTCCACCAGCCAAGAAGTGGGGGAAGCCCTTTGTGATGCTGCCAAACTTGCCTGAGATCCCTGTTGAGTTCTCTAAAACATCTGAGAATGGCTTCCAGCCAACCTTTGGCTGCACTTTTGATGATATATGAACTGAAGGTGTAATGACCGGCCAATGAAACAAGAGACATTAATTAATGATGCTATTTAAACAAAGCTGAGAGAGATTTTATAAAGTGGAGGCAACAAGCCATACTTACCATCTACTACATACTTTTTTGGTTAGGATCTTGTTTATAGTCTGGGGGAAAAAAAAGAGACAAGAAGATAAAGCTAAACAGAGGGCCATAAACTTAAGTTTAAGATATGCAAATTATTAAAGGGGTGTTCTGGGAAGAATTTAGATTCTATTAGGAAGAACAATAAAAGAACTTGGAAAGGGGCATCATTTTTTCAGGCTACCCTTGAAAACTGATTAATAGACCCTCGTAAGAAAAGTTGTCTACCTGCTTGCTTTCCTATCTACATGCCACCCTTCACATGCTACACACACCTTTCACACTGTCTTTGAGGAGCACAAATCATATTTTATTTCTCCCATTTCTCAAAAACTTAGTCAAGGTCCTCCATCATCTGATATCAAATTTTCACATCACGCATTCCACTCACTATGTCGCCTTTTGTATTTTACTCTGTTATCCTCTTATGTTCTGCTTTAACCTTTAGAAAATATTTTCCTATAGAATTTTTCTCATTTTTTAAGACCCAGGTTAAATGTCTTCTCCTCTAAGAAGCTTTTCTTGATCATCTAAACATAGGGAGTTTCTTTTCCTTAATCTTGACTTCACCAGCAAGCACTGCAGTTGTTATAAAGTTGTTAATTTTCCCACTGAGACTGTGAACACCATGAGGCCAAACACCATGTTTCCATTCCTTGTGTTGGTATTTCTTCAGCCTTTAGTAAAGTGCCATGGTCATTTGTTCAGGACAGACTTGAAAATCATGAATTTTTAAATATTTTGCCAGTGCCTGAGATAGGATTTAATTAACCTTAGCTCTTGATATTAATATTAATAATTTTAACACAAAACCATAGGGGCTGTTTTTTTCTTAATTTGAATTTTTTATATTATCTACCAATGGATTGAAGTGGATTCCAGAAGTTTGGGGTAAGGCTTAATTGTAAGTCTTTCCCATTACGAAGCATATTAAACAATGAACAGAACATAGGTAGCTGAGCATGGTCCAGCTTTTATTTCTTTCTCTTTGTTCCACAATCAGTTTGGAAGATCTGTAAGTTATAGATTTGAATATAGGGATGATTTTCAAGATGCAGTGCACCAGATAGCCTACGGAGCATTTATAAAGTTCTTGATGTCTCTGTGGAAAGATGCTATGAAAGAACAAGTGATATTTCTTTATGGCTTCACTTAATTTATTTAATTTATAGTTATTCATTTCAAAGTGAACAGGCTTTATCTTTATTCTTACTCTCTGTATTTGACTTTATTAAAACAGACTGTTCTCCAGGAGGAAATTATTGTAGATTTTAGAACTCCATGTCATATAGAAATATGATGAAATAAATCCTTGGTAAAATATAATCCTTAGTTTTTCAAAAAATAAAATATCTGTCCTTTAATTTTTATTGGTATTTCTGGAATGATTTACCACTTTGGAACATTTGTACTTGCTGGAATTAAATATGTCCATCAAAAAACTAGATGGTAGATGGTGTTTTTAAGATAGACATGGCAATTCCTCATTCTGTTTCTTTATATCATTGACATTATAAACTACTGGCTGCAGGTTTACCCCTCATTGTGAAGGCAACTTAGCTCCTGAAAAAGCTGTCTAAGAAGAAAGATTTTTTTTTCAATAAAGAAAAGAAAGAAGGAAATTATACAAGAATTAATTGTAGTGCAAAATCTCCAGTTATTACTATGCTCCTACTGAGAACATTTATTGTTATAGGCTAAATTGTGTCCTCCCCAAATCACTCATGTTGAAATTCTATCCCCCAGTATCTCAGCTTGTGACTGTACTTGATGACAGGGCCTTTAAAAAGATGTTTAAATTAAAATGAGGCCATTAGGGTAGGCCCTAATTCAATCTGACTGGTGTACTTATAAGAAGAATGATTTTAGATACACACAGAGTCACCGGATATACAGATGAGGGATGGCTGCTTTTTTCCTAGTGCTTCCCATGCCTACTTCTGGGGGGAGCAGCTTAAAACTCACTGTTTGGGTGCCTGGGTGGCTTAGCTGGTTGAGCTTTCACTTCGGCTCAGGTCATGATCTCACAAGCAGGTTCATGATTCAGGCCCTGCATAAGGGCTCTGTGCTGGCAGCTCAGAGTCTGGAGCCTGCTTTAGGTTCTATGTCTCCCTCTCTCTCTTCCCCTCCCCTGCTAGCACTCTGTCTCTGTCTCTCTCTCTCTCTCTCAAAACTAAATAAATTTTTAAAAAAATTTTAATTAAAAATTTCACTGTCAACCCCAACCTAAGCCAATTTTCTTAAGAGCTAATTAAGCTGACTTTTGGTTTCCATCTGATTTACTGCTTTGTCTATTCACTTTGATTCCATTTCAGGTGGATTGGAAAGGGATATAATTTATTTACATCTTTAAAACTGAACGTAAAAGAAATTAAACATCAAGTTAGACTAATCATAGACTCTGGATCTGTGCATGATAAATATTTTATTACAGACTAGTTGATTATGGTCCAAAATCTAGATAAACCAGGAACTAGACTGCTATTGATAGACACATTTTGATGCTATAACTACAGATGACTGGTTGGTTGGTTGAATTTGCCACCGATAGATCACATTTCCAGTTTGTGTGTGGTCTTAATATTTTCATTTGTTACTTATCCTCTGATTTTTGGACAGTTTGTTAATTATAATCCATTTTTCAAGCAGATGAACAATAGGCTCAGGGGAAAATAAAGGAGAGCTAAATTTTGCAAGAATGTTTGATTTTAGTAAAAAGGGAAATCTTAGCAGTGTTTTCAGATTATCCAAGCTATAAAACTAATATAATAATGATACTTAAAATCAATTGTGTATATATTCTACACCAGTATGTATTATAGCAAAAAGCTAAGTACTAAACATTATTTCATTTAATCCTTATAACAACTTCAAGATGAAAAGAAAGTATAATGCACTTATAAGTACCTTGCCTGTCACACAGTTGGCAGGAAGTGGAGCTGAGAATTGAACTTGGGCTTTCTGTTTCCAAAGCTAATGCATTCACCACAATGACTTGCTACTTGACCTGTGCCTTGGGCATTGAGAGCCACATAGAACCTTTCAAAAATAGGAAGACACAGAACCAATTTGGGAGGTCATTGTTCAACTGGGGAAGGAGATTAACTGTTGAACCAGTGACTTATTTCAATTCACATAGAAAATAATTGGTTTGAAACATAATTCAAACAGACCTTATCTCATATTTTTCCCCAGTGAGTCCACCAAAAATCTTTCTCTGGTGAAATAAAAGAAAATTGTAATTTAGCCATTGCTATATTGTTTTAAACAAATTGTTGACTTTTCAATCACATCTTTTACAACTCTTGGGGAGAAAAATCCAACTGATTTTGCCAACAACATAATCTTTTAGTGTTTTAAGATTCCCAAGTAAACTGTCCTCAAAAACAAACATTAAAAATATACAATTTAGCAAAACTAAACTTACATATGAGAGCTAACTTAAAAGTTGCCTAGCACAAGTAAATGATCAAAGGGTCTGTTATTATTAAATTTTGTTTATAGAACAAAAATTCCCATTTGGTTCTTCTTTATTATAAAAAGCATCGTAAATATTAACAGATTTCCTTAATTGCCACTGCAAACATGTTCCACTCTATTAAAATCTAAATCTGGATCATGTGAAAATAACAGTGTAAGTAAAGTGAGTCTTATTTCATGTGCTAGATGAGCTAAGTATGGTTTTACAAAATGTGTATCTCTGATGAGTTGGTCACACACAAAAAATGACCTTAAATGCAACATGAAGATTCCCAAAAGCACATGCACAGAAATTTAATGAGTATTAATGATATTCTAAAAGAGATGCTAGACTTGTTAGTGGTGAGCAGGAATGCCTAGATCATGCTAATGTTAAAACCTAACAGATTCCCTAAATGCCTTTCTTGTTGATGCGAGATTCCTGTTTCCATGGCAACCTGCAGTGAGTTAAGAAGAGTACTGTTAAACTGTACTGCAATTTTGCTTAGTCTCACTGAAAGAAAAATGTCAGAAGAAACCATTTCTCTATCCATGGTTGTAATCAGAGATCCTCTCCCTCCACCCACAAGCTTCTGTTTTTGCTCCTGAAGAAGAAATTACAGGCAGTAAATCAGAAATCTGTTTAATGATCTACTGTGTTCTAGATGAGCTACAGACCCTTTACTGGATCCAAGAATCAGATCTGCAGCATGTTAGCTGGAAAATCTGTAGGAAGGTATCAAAACAGATAATGCTGCTAAATAATGAACAGGAAAAATAATGAGGAAAGCATCCATGCCCTGATTCCTAGAGGCTGGTTTTAAATTTGTTAAAACAACTGCCTCTAGGGTAGTGCATTCCTGTCCTGTTTTTGAAGCTCTGGCATTCTTTGCATTTTGAAAAGAATGAAAATATAATGAATATTTCTGTTGTTCTGCAAGGAATCTGAATCAAAGCGCTGACAGGGGATATCCATCCACATGTTTGCTTCAGCTTTCCTAATTCATTCATTATCCTGCTCAAGGCTCAAGACCAAAAGATTCGTCCTGAATGACAGAGACAGCATGTCCATTGGCAATTATCCCAGACCATTCAAGGGGGAACATGTAACTGAAAATCGAAGATCCTGATACAGGGCATCTTTTATATGAAATAGTGAGATAAGAACACAGAGTTAATTTTTTAAGTCACATTTATTTTGGTATATTATAGAACACTTGTAGCTAACATTTATTGCACACCTACTGTGTTCTAATCATTATGCTTTACATACATCATTTTATTGATGGTCATAAAACTACATAAAAGTAGGAACTATGAATATTGTCTTTAGTTTTACAAATGAGAAAATTACCTGGGAAATTACCTAAAGTCTCACTTATCCTAAGAAATATTTAAAGTAATTGAGGTAGAATTTGATGCTGCCTCCCTCCCCTTTAAGCAGTCTTCTGCTATTAATAATAATAAATAATAATAATAACATTTATCTATCCTGATTTAGATCTAAATTGATAGATCAGTAGATACACAAATGGGAATGTCTTCAGTAGTTATGCTGTTATGCAGTAGTTATTCAGTAGTTTAACTGAGTAAAGCAGGCTGGTTAGAGTGGAGAGAATAGAGACTGATGGGGATTGTAACCAGCTAGACTTCAGGTGCTTCTAACAGAGGCAGTGGCTGCTCAGCTCACACTAGTATTTGTCATGTGGATATGTCGTCTCTGTGTGGCCAGACTTAATTTTTTTTAATGCTTATTTATTTATTTTGAGAGAGAGAGAGCAGGGGAGGGGCAGAGAAAGAGGGAGAGAGAGAATCCCAAACAGGCTCCTTGCTGCCAGTGCAGAGCCTGCTGTGGGGCTCAATCCCACAAACACTGAGATCATGACCTGAGCCAGAATCAAGAGTCAGACACTTAACTAACTGAGCCACCCAAGTGCTCCCAAACTAAGTTTTCAAGACAACCCACCAATGCCAATTTTCTTGTGAAGTCTATGCATTTTTAAATGTTGGTACAAAGAAAAAGTGTGAGAACTAAGAAAAAGATCTCCCCCAGGCTTTCTTTTTTTTTTTTTCTCTCTCTCTTTTAGGAATTAATCATTCCTCTCTCCAAAAACTAAAATACTTTCAAAAAAGAACCCCACCTCCCTCCAAAAACAATACCAAGGACAAAATGTAACAAGGAAATAGGAGTGGTAGAATTTGGGGTAGAATTTGAGTGATAGAATTTCTGATAAATACAGTAGAAAGAATAGTTGTATAAATAGCATTTAAAGGTAATGCCTAGTTCTCATTTTGATTTCACATAAAGAACTTCTTATAAAAATGTAATGCTTTCCTTTTTTCCCCTCAGTGTTGTATTTTTATACTAAACAATTGAAGTAGAACAGAATTCTGTTTACTCCTTAATTAAATAAAATAGCATTAAAAAAAACTTGTATAATTTTCTTCTGTGTGATGATGCAAGTGGCAAGTTTAATTTCATTCATTGCATGATGGTAATGAACACGCAGAAAAAATGAGTAATTTAGATTTTGAAAGCTCCTGCTATTGTACCTTGGGTGACCAAGGTATAAAGAATAAGAAAAAAATAAGATAAAAACAGAGAGGGAGGCAAACCATAAGAGCCTTTTAAGTATACAGAACAAACTGAGGGCTGCTGGAGGTGAGGTGGGGGGAGGTGGTAAATGGGTGATGGCATTAAGGAGGACACTTGTGATGAGCACTGGTTGTTATAGGTAAGTGACAAATAGATAAGTGGATAAATTCCACTCCTGAAACAAATACTGCTCTTTATGTTAACTAGCTTGAATTTAAATAAAATCTTGCAAAGAAAAATTAAAAAAAAAAAGGGAGATCTTTAAGAAATAACACCTCCCACAGCAATGGCCCCTTTAGACAGCCATCAAGAATGAAGCTGAAGGTTACATTGAAAAGTGTTTACTATTGATTTTCTTAATACATTTACTTTTGATGACAGAAGGTCAAATTATATGACTGTATACAGAATTACATTTCTATATACAGAAAGAAAGAATCTAGGCTTTTGTTTCAGCTTAACTGCCTCGTTAAATGAACAATAAAATTCTCTCTTGGTGGGAGGGGGCGGGGATATGGATATGTTTGTTCAAAACGTCCTAGTGATTTTCTCAGGCAGTGTTAATATTACATTAAATATCAATAAATCATTTTATTGGAATAGTGATATTAGACCATATCCTGATAATTTACTACAGTCATTAACTAACCAAATAAAAGACCCAAAGTTACATGAAAGTGAGAATGATCATAAAAATATATTTGAGTGCTCACAGTGGTCTAAGCAGTACATGTAATAATTTATGAATATGGCCCTCACAATATTTCATGGATTTTTAAAAATAATTTTATAAAGCTGTGAGGGACTATAAAGCAACCAAGCTCAACCAGCATTCTGGCATTAATAGAAGCAAGTCAGACCTAATGAATTTTGAAATGGAAGCACATATGGATGGAAGTAAAATTTGCTTTTTGGGAATCTGAAATTTAGGCCAAGGTAGGAAATCAGAGTAAATACTTGAATTTCCATTTTCCTTTAATGGCATACTTAAATTTCCCATTATCCTCTATTTCCTAATAATAATGATAACGATATTAGGGAAAAAAATATATTTAGTTCCTACTATATACCAGGCATGGTGCTGTTTATATATTTTTTCTCATTTAATGCAGACAACAGCTCTGAGATAGAGGCTGTTATCTTTATGTTACAGAGTAGGAGACTGAGCCAAAGAGGTTAACTAACTCATCTAAGGTCATATCTGGTAAGGACCAGAGCAAAGATATGAAGACCTCTTTTTTCCTACTAATGCCCTCAACACTACAATGCTATAATACTACTGTTACACTACTATCATGGTATTGTGAATCCAGGATACCAGTGAATTTCTCTGGATGACAAAATACACCAAACTGACTAGGCTGAGCAAGCCACTTGATCACTAGGGTATAGTCTCCTTTGTAAAATGCCTTTGCATTGCCAACTCCATAGGATTATTGTGAAAATGAAATGAGTAAATATATGTGAGCATAATTTGAGCAACAGCAACTGCTATCAAATATGTTGGTATTATGATACTATTGGTGAATCCAGTCAATTAAATGCAGGAATATTTATTTTGCAGGGGTAATCAATAATATTCATTTTCTCTTACTTTTGACCCAATCCAGAGAATGACAAAAGCACCAAGCAGTTAGAAGTCAAAATACGAGCATGAGAAGATGTTGGCATGGAGGACATGGCATAGACACGTGGTAACAATGGACTTCCTAATCTTCCTACCCCCAGTCTAGACCTTTGAATAGACAAACAGGGAAACTTGAGTTTACAGAAAATTCTCTTATTCTTCATCAGCAACATACTGGCCTGGGGAGTAGAAGGAGAGGGACTTCCCCATGTTTAGGGTTTATGATTAGATGAGCTCCACCACATATGAAATCATGGACAAAATGCTCTTCCCTACCAACTTCTGCTAGGAAAAGTAAGGGAGAGGGCTAAAGGCTTGAAGGATTTAGTGATAAGCTTTCCTGATGCAAATCAGGGAAGTGGGTGAGAACCATCTTCAAATAGTAACCTAAATGTCAATTGCTACAATTGTTGTGGGATCATAGACCACTATTTCAGGCTACATAAAAATAAGCAATAAACACTAAAATCTGACTAAAGCAAATTATGAGAACATTATGGTTAGAACTGTAAAAAGATTCTGCTTAACAGAAAATGTCCCCATCTGTATTACATTGTTCAGTTTGTCCCTGAAGTCTTTATCAACTACCTACAGTGGTATTTATTGTGCACCTTGAATGTACATTCCTTTTAAATGGTTTTTCCTCTTTCCTAAATGGAGTTAAAGCTTTCCTTAATGGATACAAGGAAAGTTCTCTGCGTTCCTCCTATTTGCCTGAAAGTAGGACAGAAATTTTTAGTGTCCCCTTTACCCCTCTCTACCAAGAAGGACAAAAGTTAATTATTAGGGACAACTCTAAACCCCCTATCAGCCCAAAGAAGGTACCAAAGGAATCAGCATAACAAATTTTGCTAAAACTAGCTTTTATTTACCATTAGTTTCCCCATATTTGTCTTCCTACATTTGCTGCCCCTAGAAGCCACAAGACCTTTTCCTTTGTCTTGTCACTTGTCTAAAATTTATTATTATTTTAAGATGCTATATAAGCTTAAGTTCTTTTTTTATTAAAAATTTTTTTTTAACGTTTATTTATTTTTGAGACAGAGAGAGACAGAGCATGAGTGGGGGAGGGGCAGAGAGAGAGGGAGACACAGAATCAGAAACAGGCTCCAGGCTCTGAGCTGTCAGCACAGAGCCTGACGCGGGGCTCGAACTCACTGACCGCGAGATCATGACCTGAGCTGAAGTCGGCCGCTCAACCGACTGAGCCACCCAGGTGCCCCTATAAGCTTAAGTTCTAACCACCCCTTGTGAGTTACTCATCTCTGAGTTCTGCCATGTGTATGCATGCGATGAACATGCTAATAAGTTCTGTGGTTTTTATTTTTTTATCTTTATAATACGTCTTTTGTTAGTCTAATTTATAGGACCCCAGCCAATGAACCTAAGATGAGTAGAAGGGGAAAAGATTTTTTCCTCTTTCCCTACATTGAGAATGACTTAGAAAACTTTTGACTAAAGATATCCCAGAATAGTGGCCATCTTTTCTTTATAGCATCACTTCCCCACACTGCCTCCCCAAATGCACACACTAACACACAATTTATGCCCCAAACACATTACACTTCCAATTCATGCAAGAACTCCAAGCTCTTTCATACATCATCCAAACCTCTGTATTTCCAATTTCCACTGCCCAACATGACGCAATGTCTCTTTGTTGAACAATAAACGTCTCCTCGTTTTTTCAAGATTGACCCTAAATGTTACTGCTTCAACAAAGATTTCCAGAACTCCTAGACACAGCAATCCTCTGTGCTCCTCAGCTATTTTGTTTATATATCTATTACAGCATTTGCCATGACCTAGGTGTAACAGGATGTCCTGTTTGAGTCCAAACTAAGTCAGGCAATGCATATTATTCATGGGGTGATGGCCACAATTTGCATGTGTATTTTGCATGAGACTTTATGTTTTTGTTGTTGTTAAAGGACTGGGAAATGTTTGATTTGTCTGTGTTTTATCTGTTTGTTTCAAGCTCTTGAGAGCAGAAATGAAAATAGAAAAACAATAGAGCATATGTCACTGCCTAATCCCTTGGATAGGTTGGTGGCTTTTTTAGAGAGAGGAAAATTACAGCTGGAGATATTATCTTTTCTGAGATTCTGTGAGACCTTGGGTATCCCTGAGGTCTGCTATAGAATAAACTATTAACTCAAAATTAGGTCAAGGCCTATATCCTTGCACTATGGTATTGGGGAAAGGAGTGGCTGAGGGCCACCATTAACAATGGCCATAGTGAAGTTCCCATAAGCAATTTTATGAGAACAGGAAAGTGTCTTTCCTTTCCTCCTGGGGCTCTCCTAAACAGTGTGTCTACTATGAAGTCTCTGTAGCTGATGGTTCAGTTCATGTACCAAAAGAAGCATTTATTGGGTATTTGCAGAAATCTTTGGGGATATTTTGCAAGAGGCAGAAAAGTGCCGAATAAGCAGGTAGGAGAAAGAGCAAGACTGAGCGTCTTTGGGACACTAAGTTACATATTCTCTAGAGCATTGAAGGCCTAGAATATAACTGGGTAGCTTTTACTGTCAATATGATTGCCATTCTAATTGTTTCTTTACATGCCTACATGTTCCTGTAGGCTGTGCACTTCTTCTGATCAGGAATGATGTCTCAATAATGAAATTGAATGCACCTCATCCAATTGGCACTCCATGTATAGCTGTTGAATGAAAGGATAAATGGATATAGGTTAAATAAAATAACACATCTGATTGTTGCTTTGAGCAATTTTAATTCACAACCATACATATTTTCTTAAATATCATATGTATCATAATCCTTGTAAAGTTACCTAGAATCATGGAACAGCAAAGGGAAATTGAGAAAATTATTAGATTTGAACATCTTACCAAGGCAAAGCAACTCTATCTAATCAACATTTATATTTTGTAGACCATGCCAGTGTTCTCCATTATTAAAAGGTGCTCCATCCCTACAATAAGAGTAGTACAATAATTAAAGGTATAGACTTAGAGTCACATAGCCTAGATTGAATTTTTGGTCTATCATTCCTTGAGCTATGTGTCCTTGGCTAATAACTTGTGCTTTCTGTTTTAATGCTATGACTTGTTTAATGGTAAAGATAATAATACCACCTTGTCAGATTCTAGTGAATATGAAATATGTATCATTAATTGTTGATAATAATTCCTGGCACATAGTAAGCAGTCATCATGTTAGCCAGAGTTTATATTTATTTGCTGAATTCTATTTCACTTACTATAGCCTTGGCTTAGCCAAAAAGATAGTAACTCCACCCACTTATTCAGATTTGAATTTCCTATACTTTAGCTTCATTTTTGTAACACTGAAACTAGGACTGCTTGAACATACTGAGTGTCAGAAATAGCATCTGGGGCGCCTGGGTGGCTCAGTTGGTTAAGCGTCCAACTTCAGCTCGGGTCATGTGGTCCGTGGGTTCAAGCCCCACATTGGGCTCTGTGCTGACAGCTTAGAGCCTGGAGCCTGCTTCAGATTCTGTGTCTCTCTCTCTGTCTCTGCTCCTCCCCCACTCACGCTCTGTCTCTGTCTCTTAAAAATGAATACATGCTAAGGGGGGAAAAAAAGAAAAGAAATAGCATCTGGGTGTGCCTAGGTGGCTCAGTCAGTTAAGTGTCCCACTCTTGATTTCAGCTCAGGTCATGATCTCAGGGTCTTCAGATAAAGCCCCACATCAATCTCCATGCTGAGCAAGGAGCCTGCTTAAGATTCTCTCTCTGCCTCTTTCTCTGCCCTTCCCTCACTTTCTCTCTTTCTAAATACAAAATAAATAAATAAAAATTAAGAAAAAAGAAATAGGGGCACCTGGGTGGCTCAGTTAGGTAAGTGTCTGACTTCCATTCAGGTCATGATATCATGGCTCATGAGTTCAGGCGCTGTGTCAGGCTCTGTGCTGACAGTTCAGAACCTGGAGCCTGCTTTGGATTCTGTGTCTCCCTTTCTCTCTCTCTGCCCCTCTCCTGCTCACTCTCTGTCTCTCAAAAATAAAAACATTAAAGAAAATAAAAAAGAAATAGCATCTGTTAAGTTTTTTTTGGTAGGAAGGTGTTTTAAAATACCTACCATGTATTACATCTGCATTCCTGGGCTTGTAAAAAAAAAAAGTCAAATGCTTTCTCAAACTTTGTCTTTGACCTTTTCTTTTCTTTTCCATTTTAACACTGCTCCTATTGCTTATGGTTATTGACCCCCTATAGAGAGACTGGTTTCCTGGTGATGCATATACTCACACAGTTGCAAGCCCATAAATTGACCGATCAGTAGGTTAGAACAACTCATTCCAATCTGAACATTACTCTGTTCCAGAGAGTTGCAATTAGAACCCTAACAATGGCTATATGAGAGAACTCCTATGGAAAAGGTACAAAGAAGGGGCACAGAAGTATTTAGGGAACACATGAAGTCAAATAAAAAATGATAATTTGTGTTTTAGAAAATGGATATTAAATTGAGAGACTAGTTTCTGCTTACTGGCAATATGCCCATTTCTCTGCAGGTAGCATGAGTACGATTATTTCTCTGAGGGATCATGTTTAGTAATTGCAGTGTCAGTCCACTTCAAACACCTTGCTATGAATCAGACTGAGGTGGCAATGAACTCAGAAGAAGTCACTGCATTCTGTAAAAGTCAGGCACAATAATCACATGCTTTGTAGAGGATTCCAGAGGTGTGAAATCTAGATTTAAATGGAAGCAAAATGAGTGTGCTTAGTTTTGCGAGTGAAATTGCGGTGTTCTTTGGTCACTTTTGTGTGTTGCTTTTTCTCTGTGAGCATGAATGCTAAGAGATAAAGACAAATTCCTTATTTTGTTATAAGTCATCCTCATTTGCTATATTACTGAGAATGTAATTTGTCTTCGTCAGGCTACATTCACAATATTATTATCAGTTGCAGGATATAGCAGATTCTCATTAGCATTCGTTTTACAGTAAAGCCTTGTCTAAAGGGGCCCTAAAGAAACTTGAGACATTTGGAAAGAGATTTTTGCCTTTTGTTGCATGAGTAGTTTCCTTTCTGTCTGGTTTCTGATCATATTAATTCAGTGTTTTTAAGACTTCAGTGGTTTGTCATTTCCCTTAGAATAGAGTTGTAAGATAAAATACAGAACATTTAGTGAAATTTGAATTTCAGATAAATAATGAATAATTTTTAGTGTAAGTATACCTCACATATTGCAAATGTTGCACGGGACATACTTGTACTAAAAATTATTTGCTTTTTTAAACGGAAATTTAAATTAAACTGGGCGTCTTATATTTTTATTTGCTTAATCTAGCAAACCTACCAGAGGTCAAATATCTCAACTCCATAGCCAAGCTCTAAACAATGTTTCTCTGGTACACAGATCCGTTTGTCTTTTTTTTTTTTTTTCTCTTCAATCATATTGGATTTAGTTCATTTTCATTAAATATATTATTTGCTCTCTCAGTGCCATGCCTTCACAGCTATTCCCTTTGGCCTAGAAAATCTCTGCTCCCACCACCAACCACCAATATTATTTCTTAGCCTACCCCAATAACTTTTATTTGTTCAAATCTTTGAAAGGTTTACCTGGAAAACCAATTTGTACAGTCTTACTCTTGTTAGGTTTACAGTGGAGACAATAAATAAAAACCCTGCCTTGATCTCTTGAGTAAGTAGCCAACTGAGAAATAAGATGTAGAAGAAAAACAGAAAGCAAAATTGACTGAAGAATATGATTATAAATTTGCAGCCAGATGGACTTACACAACTCTCCTTCAATTGGACTTAATCCTTTAAATTGTAAGCATTGTGGAAAAACGGGCTAGAGTGCTGCTCCCAAAGGAGAGAGAAACAGGACTAAGCTGAGTCTCTTCTCCAAAACTGATGAGCCAAACATCTTACTCTTTGTCCCTTGGGACAGGAGAGAAATTAAGAGGCTTCTTTTTAAAGCTTTCCTTTCAAGGGAAGTTGAGTAGAAATTCTCCTCTCTCCATCCTCTTCCTCTTTGAAAAATTAGGAATGTGAAATATATTTGTCTCCAATGCTTTCAGCTTTTTATTCCTTTAACTCACTGAATTTATTCATCAAGTCTTTGGTCAACTATTTACTCATTTACTAGTGGAGTGCAGCAGGTAGGATGGTCACGCTATTGCCTTTATGAAGACCCCTCACCATACCAACTACTCATCCTTTAAAGTCCTGAAAGACAACTGGTGGGCAGGTTAGCTTTTGCCTCCCAAAGGCTCTGAAATGGGGCAAAATAGAACTAACTTCAAAGTCCTTCTAAATCTGGATAGAAAATCCATTCTTTATTTAGTTTTTCATCCGGAATTAAAAATAGATGTGTTATCTAAAAACAATCTAAAGAAGTCTCAAATTTGAATAAAAACCTATTATGAAGACCATGGATAAAAAGGTACTCTAAAAGCTACATCCCTTTCTCTTTACAAGACCAAATAAAATGTAAAATTATTTGATCACAATCATCCCATTTCTTATTTTGTTCAATCTGACCCAGAGAGATCCCCAATCCAATGGTTGGATCGAGTTGGGGTTGAAGAGATAGCTTCCCGGACTATTTTCTACTAAAAGAGCATAGTTTCTAAAGCATGTTTAATGTGGAATTAATCCAACCTAAACCCTCTTATATGCAAAAAAATTCTAATATTTGGACACAAAAGAATATCACAACATCAGTTCCACCTTACAAATTTTAAAAATTCATGTCCATCTCTAGCCTCCACAGAATATTGTTCCCAGAGCCCAGTACTCTATGCAACCCAAACCCATGTTATTATTCCCAGAAATGAGAGCAGAAATGGTAGCTGAGGAAAAGAGAAAAGATATAAGGAAATCTTGATTTTACAGTTTTGCTGGCATGTCTAAGTTTTTATTTAAATTCCAGTTAATTAACATACAATATACTATTAGTTTCAGGTGTACAATATAGTCATTCACCAGTTCCATACAACACCCCATGCTCATCACAAGTGTACTGCTAATCCCCGTCACCTATTTCACCCATCCCCCCACCTACCTCCCCTCTGGTAACCATCAGTTTGTTCTCTATAGTTAAGAGTCTGTTTCTTTGTTTGTCTCTTTCTCTCTCTCTCTTTTTATTTCCCTTTGCCCATTTGTTTTGCTTCTTAAATTTTACCTATGAGTAAAATCATATAGTATTTTTCTCTCTCTGACTTACTTCACTTAGCATAATACTCTCTAGCTCCATCCATGTGATTGCAAATGGAAAAATTTCATTCCTTTTTATGTCTGAGTAATATTCCATTTGTATATATACCACCTTTTCTTTATCCATTCATCAGTCATTGGACACTTGGTCTGTTTACATAATACTGCTATTGTAGGTAATGCTGCTTTAAACATCAGAGTGCATGTTTCCCTTTGAATTAGTAATTTTGTATTATTTGGGTAAATACCTAGTAGTATAATGACTAGATTGTAGGGTAGTTCTATTTTTAACTTTTTGAGAAACCTCCATACTGTTTTTCAGAGTGACTGCACCAGTTTGCATTCCCACCAACAGTGCAAGAGGGTTCCCCTTTCTCCACATGCTTGCCAACACCTGTTGTTTTCTTGTGTTGTTGATTTAGCCATTCTGACAGGTATGAAGTGATATCTCATTGTAGTTTCAATTTGTATTTCCCTGATGATGAGTGATGTTGAGCATCTTTTCATATGTCTGTTGTCTATCTGTTTGTTTTCTTTGGGAAAATGTCTGTTTATATCTTCTTCCTATTTTTAAATTAGATTATTCATTTTTGGGGTGTTGAGTTTTATAATTTCTTTGTAGATTTTGGATATAACCCTTTGTCAAATATGTCATTTGCAAATATCTTCTCCCATTCCATAGGTTGCCCTTTAGTTTTGTTGATTGTTTTCTTAGCTGTGCAGAAGCTTTTTATTTTGATGGAGTCCCAATAGTTTATTTTTTGCTTTTGTTTCCCTTACCTCAGGAGACATATCTAGAAAGAAGTTGCTATGACCAAAGTCAAAGAGGGTACTGCCTGTGTTCTCCATTAGGATTTTTATGGCTTCAGGCCTCACATTTAGGTTTTTAATCCATTTTTAATTTATTTTAGTGAGTGGGGTAAAAAAGTTGTCCAGTTTCATTCTTCTACATATTGCTGTCCAGTTTTCCCAACACCGTTTATTGAAGAGACTGTATTTTTCCCATTGGATATTCTTTTCTGCTTTGTTGCAGATTAATTGACCATAGTTATGGGTTCATTTCTGGGCTTTCTATTATATAGAAAACAGAATAGCATGCCTGTTAATTTGTGCCAGTTATCTGAAGGCTACATCCTTTGAAATTAAATTCTCATGAGAAAAAATTCCCGTAAGTTTATTGGTAGCACCATGTTTTCCATTTGTAGAGAGAGGAGAGTAGGAGGAAGGATCCACTTATGCACCATCTCAACTCTCAAAGAACAGTGTTTGAAACATCCCTGCTCCATTTCAAAGGCATTAGAACTGAGCACAAGTGGCAGCTTCAGTCACCAGATCTTATTAGACATACCTTTCTTTCCCATCTGGCATATGCAAAAACCTCTTGCTTCCACTTTGCCCCCTAAATTCTTGGTGTTCAGGGGTGTGTTGTGTGTTTAGTGATATAAGCTCAACCCTTTTCTTATGAGAAGGCACTTTAGTTTCACATCATTGTGATCATTCTCACTGCCATTTTTGATAAAGCTTTTTTGACACTTGAAACCTCCATCTTTTCCATATTTATTTATGCTAGAAAATCACGATGCAGTCTCCTGCATTGTAAATGCTATTGATGCTCCCAAAGCTTGAGCCATGTGGGCCTAGTGAGCACCAAGACACCTGCCATCTGCTCCTCAATACCCTGCCTTTTCCAGGCTCTCTTTAGAAAAGTAACCCCAGGTTATAAAAGAATGCAATTCTTTTTTTTTTTTTTCATTCTTTGTACTTCATCATCCTTATTGACTCAGAAATAATACAACTATCATGTTCTTACATTCATTTTTATCTTTTCAAATTTTAATTTTTTTCATTGTTATTATTCTGCATAGTCCCTGGTTATTATAATACTTCATATCACTATCCTCAATGACCAAAGGAAGAGCCCCATTTATCTAAATTTACTAAAGCACTGCTAAATATCAGTGCCTCCTCAGTTTAAGCCAAAATCCTCACTCTCTCTAGCCCATGGGATAATTTGGTTCTTAAATGTCATTTTTTAAAATCTACTTCTAAGATATTTAGCAAAGGCACCAAGACGATGGAGTATAACATACACTAATAAATAACATATTTATTTTCTCTTCTAAGTTTAGAATGTATTGAGAAATTAGGCCGGGGACAGATGGATGGATGTCAAAATACCAGCTCAGTTTTAGTTTCGGAAAACTGACTGGAGAATATGGTTTAGCTTTAATGCTGAAGTCTGACTTTAACCAACTCTTCATTATTTCTCGATTTGCTGCTGCAAGACCAGAGTCCTCTGCTGAACTAGCTTCTTGGGGGAAGTGAAGATTATGGTGCACAATCCCTTGAGGATTTTATTCAAAAGAGAAATGAGAGAGATTGAGCATGCTCAGTTTCCTCCTTGAAACTCAGCATTTATTCAGGCACTCCACTATTGAGGGGGAAGAGAGTGAGGGTGCAGAGAGAAGATGAAAAAGAGAAAGGTGGGGAATTAATGTCCCAGTCTCAATTTTCCTGTCTAAGTCAGTGCTTCCTGTTACAAACTTTGTAGCTTTTCATTTTATATGTCTTTTGATAGATAACATCCTTGAGAGCAGGGATTCTGTTTGCCTTGCTTGTCAATGTATCCTTGGCACCTTGCACAATGGTGGTACTCAGTAAGTATTTGCTAAATGAATAAAGATTTGCTTGGGCTCACGAGTGTGGAATTCTGAGGCAGCACATTGCTTGATAAACCTGATTGCAGCAACTGGCAATGGTATCACCTGGAGATCCAAATAGAAGTCACTCCTTTTGCTTTCTTTCTGTAGCACAGGAATAAATAGCATGGCTGTGATATTCACCATGTCACTGTCCCTCATGTGTCCTATTTCTGGCAGTGCAGAGTATCATTGAATAGCCCCAGGGACCTATCAGGCATTTTTTCCTTCTCCTCCTATGCAGTGGCAGCAGGATAATATTCTAGGTATCTATCTCCTGAGAGCCCTGAGTAGTTTCCAGAAACATCACCTCTTCATAGAATGCAAGGTTAACTCAGTATCCTTAATTAAAGGACATTGTATACAATGTTTATTTCATTATATTTTTCCTCACCTCCTTTTTTTAATGTAAAATTGTAACTCAAAATCTTTCACATTAGTGACCACATAGTCTAAAACCAAGTCCAATAGGCATAAACATTTTTAAGGGAAGTGGTATTGATAACAAAGCCTAACTCTGTTCAAATTTCATGTATATGTGCTGGCATCAAAGACATATGGGAAGAAAATTGAATAATGAGGCTGCCATGAAATAGTACTTTCAAAGGACTGGAAGTGAAATCTTTAGTAGAAAAATTAAATAGATAAAACATGAAATTATTTGGAAGCCTTTCATTGTATCCTATCTAACAACTGGTATGAGATATTTGAGATTAAATGAGAAATGGACTGTCCTGGATAAAAGTGCTGTCACTTATAAAGTAATTACTGTGTTGGGGCGCCTGGGTGGCGCAGTCGGTTAAGCGTCCGACTTCAGCCAGGTCACGATCTCACGGTCCGTGAGTTCGAGCCCCGCGTCGGGCTCTGGGCTGGCGGCTCGGAGCCTGGAGCCTGTTTCCGATTCTGTGTCTCCCTCTCTCTCTGCCCCTCCCCCGTTCATGCTCTGTCTCTCTCTGTCCCAAAAATAAATAAAAAACGTTGAAAAAAAAAATTTTAAAGTAATTACTGTGTATACCACACATCGCACTTGATCTCAGTTATCCATTATAACCTATGAAGCAGGCACTATTACATTCATTGTCCATATGAGGAAACTGAGGCTTAATGTACCCAAGGTTACAAAGATGGTATTATATAACAGGGTTATAATACAGGTCTGACTGTTTCTGGAGGCCATGTTCATTACCAATAAACTGTGATCCTTATTCAAAATACTCCAAAGGGGATCTGGCAGTGCAGAGTATCATTGAATAGCCCCAGGGACCCATCAGTTATTTTTTCCTTCCTTCTCCTCCTATGCAGTGGCAGCAGGATAATATTCTAGGTATCTGTCTCCTGAGAGATTATATATATATATATATATATATATATATATATATATATATATATATATTTATAAATATATATAAATGATAGATTTATAAATATATAATATTATATATGTATATATCACAAAGCTTATATTCTGGTACTGAAACTGAGATAATGAGTAATAAATTAAGAAAGTAAATTAAATGTTTAGTGGGAAAGTAATAATAAATTCGATGCAAAAATAAATCAATAAATGTTTTCAGGAATGCTAGGGTAGAGAAGGAAATTTCAATTTATTTTTCAATTTTTTGAACATTTGTTCATTTTTGAGAGACACAGAGAGACAGAGCATGAATGGGAGAAGGGCTGAGAGAGAGGGAGACACAGAATCCGAAGCAGGGTCCAGGCTCTGAGCTGTCAGCACAGGGCTCGACATGGGGTTTGAACTCATGAACCATGAGATCATGACCGGAGCAGAAGTTGTATGCTTAATGTACTGAGCCACCCAGGAGCCCCGGAAGTTTTAATTTTAATACACACACACACACACACACACACACACACACACACACACACCCCACAGTGTGAATTGGCTCTAGTTTAGGGTTTAAGGTAAACAGCACAAAAGAAGTGTCCCCCCAGATTTATACATTATGTTGGCCAGCTTACATGGTAGGGGTGAGTTCCAGAAGAAATAATGAGTGTGCAACAGCTTAAGGTTTTCTTTGCCATAAGACTCTCAAGGAACAAGCAAGGAGGCAGAAATCTGTACAAATATTTGAAGTAGAGTCTAATACTAAAGGGACTTGTCAGGATTGGATGGAATAAGAGCCAAAAGTTCTAGGTGGAAGAAATCCAAATGAAACTGTCCATCCTGTAGCAGATGGCCAGTACAGGGGGCTCCTGCTTCAGAGGCATAGTCTTATCTTCTGTGCCTTCCTTGGTGATCAAATGGCACTCTGACAGGAGGGAGTGTTAAGTAAGGTCAGCTGATTTGAGATGCTGTGTTAAAATACGAACAATGTCTTTGAGGTCCCATCATAAGTCTTCTACTAATGGAGATGTGTATGCAGCACCTAACAATAGCACATTCAATTTCCACAAAATAAAAGTTATCCTTTTTTACTTATTTTTTCTTTGTTGATACTTCTTTGCTTTTGAGGAAGTTCAAAGCACACAAAACCATGCCTGTAACTTTTAAATACTTTTGCTGAGTTCCTCTTTGAAGCCTGAGTTGCAGTTTAGTTAGAATGTAGCCATATAGTGCTGGAAAAGTTTGGAGTTCTTTTAAATGGATGGCTTCTGAGAGAATTGCTTTTTTTTCTCCCTTTTTTTGAGAGTCATCTTCATAGCAGTAGAGTTAAGACAGGCACTATATAGCCTTTGACCAAACTTAGAAATATTTTGTACAGTGTCTTAGAAAATGTTCATGTAGATTTTCAATATTGAAAGCTTTGTTGGATGGGCAGATAACCAGTTTCTCGAATAGCCATTTTGTTTTAATGTCAATCTTTGTTATTTATTTATTTATTTATTTATCTTTTTATTTATTATTATTTTTTTAATTTTTACTTAATTTTTTAAAAAATTCACATCCAAGTTAGTTAGCATACAGTGCAACAGTGATTTCAGGAGTATATTCCTTAATGCCCCTTACCCATTTAGCCCATCCCCCCTCCCACAACCCCTCCAGTAACCCTCTGTTTGTTCTCTATATTTAAGAGTCTCTTATGTTTTCTGCCCCTCCCTGTTTTTATATTATTTTTGCTTCCCTTCCCTTATTTTTATCTGTTTTGTCTCTTAAAGTCCTCATATGAGTGAAGTCATATGATATTTGTCTTTCTCTGACTAATTTTGCTTAGCATAATCCCCTCCAGTTCCATCTGTGTAGTTGCAAATGGCAAGATTTCATTCTTTAAAAAATTTTTTTAATGTTTATTTATTTTTGAGACAGAAGGAGACAGAGTGTGAGTAGGGGAGGGGCAGAGAGAGAGGGAGACACAGAATCCAAAACAGGCTTCAGTCTCTGAACTGTTACCACAGAGCCCGATGTGGGGCTTGAACCCACGAACCGTGATATGACCTGAGCCAAAGTCGGACGCTTAACCGACTGAGCCACCCAGGCGCCCCAATTTCATTCTTTTTGATTGCCAAGTAATACTCCATTGTATATGTATATACATGTATATACATATATATAGAGAGATATATATTATTATATATGTATATATAATTGTGTGTGTGTGTGTATAATTATCACATCTTCTTTATCCATTCATCCACTGATGGACATTTGGGTTCTTTCCATACTTTGGCTATTGTTGATAGTTCTGCTATAAACATTGGGGTGCATATGTCCCTTCAAAACAGCATACCTGTATCCCTTAGATAAAAACCTAGTAGTGCAATTGCCAAGTTGTAGGGTAGTTCTATTTTTAATTTTTTGAGGAACCTCCATGCTGTTTTCCAGAGTGGCTGCACCAGCTTGCATTCCCACCAGCAATGCAAAAGAGATCCTCCTTCTCCACATCCTCGCCAACATCTGTTATTGCCTGAGTTGTTCATGTTAGCCATTCTGACAGGTGTGAGGTGGTATCTCATTGTGGTTTTGATTTGTATTTCCCTGATATGATGAGTGATGTTGAGCATTTTTTCATGTGTCAGTTTTCCATCTGGATGTCTTCTTTGGAGAAGTGTCTATTCATGTCTTTATCCTATTTCCTCCCTGGATTATTTGTTTTTTGGGTGTTGAGTTTGATAAATTTTTTTTATAGATTTTGGATACTAACCCTTTATCTGATATGTCGTTTGCAAATGTCTCCTCCCATTCTGTCAGTTGTCTTTTAGTTTTTCTGATCGTTTCTTTCGCTGTGCAAAAGATTTTTATTTTGAGGAGATCCCAGTAGTTCATTTTTGCATTTGTTTCCCTTGCCTCCAGAGAAGTGTTGAGTAAGAAGTTGCTGCGGCCAAGGTGAAAGAGGTTTTTGCCTGCTTTCTCCTTTAGGGTTTTTATGGCTTCCTGTTTTACATTTAGGTCTTTCATCCATTTTGAATTTATTTTTGTGTATGGTGTAAGAAAGTGGTCCAGGTTCATTTTTCTGCATGTTGCTGTCCAGTTTTCTCAGCACCACTTGCTGAAGAGACTGTCCTTATTCCATTGGATATTCTTTCCTGCATTGTCAAAGATTAGTTAGCCATATGTCTGTGGGTCCATTTCTGGGTTCTCTATTCTGTTCCGTTTATCTGAGTGTCTGTTCTTGTGGCAGTAGAATACTGTTTTGATGATTACAGCTTTGTAATACAGCTTGAAGTACATGATTGTGATGCCTCCTGCTTTGGTTTTCTTTTTTAAGATTGCTTTGGGTATTCGGGGTCTTTTCTGGTTCCATACAAATTTTAGGATTACTTGTTCTAGCTCTGTAAAGAATGCTGGTGTTATTTTGATAGGGATTGCATTGAATATGTAGATTGCTTTGGGTAGTATTGACATTTTAACAATATTTGTTCTTCCTATCCAGGAGCATGGAATATTTTTCCTTTTTTTGTGTCTTCTTCAATTTCTTTCATAATTTTCTATAGCTTTCAGTGTATAGATTTTTCACCTCTTTGGTCAGATTTATTCCTAGATATTTTATGGTTTTTGTGCAACTGTAAATGGGATTGATTCCTTGATTTCTCTTTCTGTTGCTTCATTGTTGGTGTATGGGAATGAAACCAATTTCTGTGCATTGATTTTATATCCTGTGACTTTGCTGAATTCATGGATCAGTTCTAGCAGTTTTTTGGTGGAATCTCTGTGTTTTCTATATAGAGTATCATGTCATCTGCAGAGAGAGAAAGTTTGACCTCCTCCTGGCCAATTTTGATACCTTTTATTTCTTTGTGCTGTCTGATTGTTGAGGCTAAAACTTCTAATACTATGTTGAATAACAGTGGTGAGAGTGGACATCCCTGTCTTGTTCCTGACCTTAGGGGGAGACTTCTCAGTTTTTCCCCATTGAGGATAATATTAGCGTTCAGTCTTTCATATATGGCTTTTATGATCTCAAGGTATGATCCTTCTATACTTACTATCTTGAGGATTTTTATCAAGAAAGGATGCTGTATTTTGTCAAATGCTTTCTCTGCATCTATTGAGAGGATCATGTGGTTCTGGTCTTCTTTTATTGATGTGATTAATCATGTTGATTGTTTTGTGGATATTGAACAAGCCCTGCATCCCAGGTATAAATCCCCACTTGGTCGTGATGAATAAATTTCTTAATGTATTTTGGATATGCTTGGCTAATATCTTGTAGAGGATTTTTGCATCCATGTTCATCAGGGAAATTGGTCTATAGTTCTCCTTTTTAGTGAGGTCTTTATCTGGTTTTGGAATCAAGGTAATGCTGGCTTCATAGAAAGAGTTTGGAAGTTTTCCTTCCATCTCTATTTTTTGGTACAGCTTCAAGAGAATAGGTGTTAACTTTTCCTTAAATGTTTGGTAGAATTCCCCTGGAAAGCCATCTCATCCTGGAATCTTGTTTTTTTTTGTGAGTTTTTTGATTACTAATTCAATGTCTTCACTGGTTATGGGTCTGTTCAAATTTCCTATTTCTTCCTGTTTCAGTTTTGGTAGTGTATAAGTTTCTAGGAATTTGTCCATTTATTCCAGATTGCCCATTTTATTGGCATATAATTGCTCATAATATTCTCTTATTATTTTTTTTTTTTTTTACTTCTGCTGTGTTGGTTGTGATCTCTCCTCTTTCATTCTTGATTGTATTTATTTGGGTCCTTTCCTTTTTCTTTTTGATCAAACTGGCTAGTGATTTATCAATTTTGTTAATTCTTTCAAAGAACCAGCTTCTGATTTCATTGATCTGTTCTACTGTTTTTTTTGTTTTTGTTTTTGTTTTTTGGGGGTTTTTATAGCATTAATTTCTGCTCTAATCTTTGTTAATTTCTGTCGTCTGCTGGTTTTGGGTTTTATTTGCTGTTCTTTTCCAGCTCTTTAAGGTGTAAGGTTAGGTTGTGTTTCTGAGACCTTTCTTCCTTCTTTAGGAAGGCTGGGTTGCTATATACTTCCCTCTTATGACAGCCTTTACTGTGTACCAGAGATTTTGCTCTGTGGTGTTACCATTTTCATTGGCTTCTATGTACTTTTTAATTTCCTTTTTAACTTCTTGGTTAGCCCATTCATTCTTTAGTAGGATGTTCTTTGGTCTCCAAGTATTTGTTATTTTTCTAAATTTTTTCTTGTGTTTGATTTTGAGTTTAATAGCATTGTTGCCTGAAAATATGCATGGTATTATCTCAGTCTTTTTGTACTTGTTGAGGGCTGATTTGTGTCCCAGTATGTGATTTATTCTGAAGAACATTCTGTGTGCACTGGAGAAGAATGTATATACTGCTGCTTTAGGATAAAATATTCTGAATAACTGTAAAGTCCATCAGGTCCAGTGTGTCATTCAATGCCACTGTTTCCTTGTTGATTCTCTGTTTAGATGATCTGTCCATTTCTGTAAGTGGGGTGTTGAAGTCCCCTACTATTATGGTATTATTATCAATGAGTTTCTTTATGTTTGTGATTCATTGATTTATATATTTGAGTGTTCTACATTTGGAGCATAAATGTTTACAATTGTTAGGTCTTCTTGGTAGATAGACCCCTTAATTATTATATAATGCCCTCCTTCATCTCTTATTACAGTCTTTATTTTAAAGTCTAGATTGTATGATGTAAGTATGGCTACTCTGCCTTTCTTTTATTGACCATTAGCATGATAGATGGTTCTCCATCCCCTTACTTTCAATCTGAAGGTGTCTTTAGGTCTAAAGTGGGTCTCTTGTAAATAGCATATAGATGGATCTTGTTTTTTTGTTTTTTTGTTTTCATCCATTCTGTTACTCTATGTCTTTTGATTGCAGCATTGAGTCCACTGACGTTTAGAGTGAGTACTGAAAGATATGAATTTATTGCCATTATGTTTCTTGTAGAGTTGGAGTTTCTGGTGCTGTTCTCTGGACCTTTCTAGTCTTTGTTGATTTGGTCTTTTTGGTCTTTTTTTCCTCATCTTTTCTCCCCTAGAGAGTCCCCCTTAAAATTTCTTGCAGGGCTGGTTTAGTAGTCATGAACTCCTTTAATTTTTGTTTGTCTGGGAAACTTCTAATCTCTCCTTCTATTTTGAATAGCAGCCTTGCTGGATAAAGATTTCTTGGCTGCATATTTTTCCAATTCAGCACAGTGAATATATCCTGCCACTCCTTTCTGGCCTGCCAAGTTTCTGTGGACAGGTCTGCTGCAAACCTGATATGTCTTCCCTTGTGGGTTAAGAACTTTTTTCTCCTTGCTGTTTTCATGATTCTTTCCTTGCCTGAGTATTTTGTGAAGTTGTCTATGATATACCTTGTTGATGGCCATTTTCTTGTTGAATCTAATGGGAGTCCTCTGTGCTTCCTGGATTTTGATGTCTGTGTCTTTCCCCAGGTTAGGAAAGTTTTCTGCTATGATTTGCTCACATAACCATTCTATCAATTTTTCTCTCTTCATCTTTTGACACCCCTTTGATTCTGATATTGTTCCTTTTTAATGACTCACTGATTTCTCTTATTTTTAAATTGCTTTCTTTGCCTTAGTCTTCCTTTTTTTTCCTGCTTCATTATTCTCCATAAGTTTGTCCTCTATATCACTGATTCTCTGCTTTACCTCATCCATCTTTGCCACCGTGGCCTCCATTTGAGATTGTAGCTGTTATACCATTTTTTATTTGATCCTTTCTAGCTTTTACTTCTTTTATCTCCACAGAGAGAGTTTCTAGTCTGTTTTCGACGCCAGCTAATATTCTTATTATCATGATTCTAAATTCTGGTTCAGATATCTTGCTTGTATCTGTGTTGATTAAGTCCCTGGCTGTCATTTCTTCCTGCTCTTTCTTTTGGGGTGAATTCCTTCATTTCTTCATTTTGAAGGAAGAAAAGGAATTAATAAGGTAAAAAAATTAAAATTAAAAAAATTAAAAACAACACACATACACACAAATCAAATAAATGATGCTAGAGCCTAGGTGTGTTTAGGTCTGGTTATTGCAAGGAGCTTAACAGATTAGAGAAAAAAGGGAAAAAGAAAGAAAAAAGAAAAACAAGAAAAAAAAGGAAAACACTTGAAAATTTGAGAAAATGAAAACAATGAAATAGAATAAAATTAAATGATGGAAGTAAAATAGAATTTGAAAAATTTACAAAGAAATAAAAAATATAGTACTAAAAGAATAAAAATATTTTTAATAAAAATTGAAAATAAAATATATTTCTGTATTCAAGAAAAAGAAAAGAAATGAAAAAAAATTGAATAGATGGACTAGCGAACAGACTGAAATATGATTGAAATTCCATCTTTTTCCCCTAGAAGTCAAACTATGAAGCACTTTATAGTCCATAAACCAAGCAGGTGGAAAGACTTGTGGTGTTTCTGAAGAATGAGGTTGGCCCAGTTGGGCAGGGGTTAGTGTAACAGCTGTGTTCTCCACTAGATAGTGTTGCTTAGCTCACTGGGGTGTATTGTTGTGGCTCCTGTAGGTGTGTATGTGCATGCGTGGGAGGGGCGAAAATGGCATCACCCAGCTACCCAGTTTCTAGTATGGGAATTCTGTGCTCTCCCCAACCAGCAATCACGTGCCTGTCCTTTGTCTCTGGCTTCCCTCCACTCCCCATGTTTATCCTGTGACCAAGCTGTCAGGTTGCCAGGCAGCACCTCCCTCCTGAGATTTATCTCAAATGCAGCTCTGTTTCCTGACCCCTCACTTCTGAGGGACGCTTTGACCTGCTCAGTCCTACTGGGGAAGGGTCTCACCAAGCAGTGGCCAGGTGCCAACTGCACCCAGGAATGTTCACGGGACCATGCTGCTGCCGATGCCAGGAGACTGTGGCTTGGTGCCAGCCCGCCCCAGAAAAAGTTCATGCAGTCATGTAGCAGCAACATTTCAGAGATTATGGAAAGTCACAACACACATCTGGCACCAGGCTTCACCTTTAATGACCTTGTTCCAGCACCAGCAAATGTGGTTCTTCTCTGGTGTCTGCTGGGACTGGGTAGCCTCACAGCCTCTATCAAATGTCTGTCCAGCAGTGAAACCGCTTCTCCCTGCGTGTTTCCACTTTTCCACTTTCCCTCCAGCTGCTTTTGCAGAGTGGGGGGCAGTGATTAACCTAAGTCTCCCCCCTGTCTCCGTCCTCTCTCCACAAGCATGAACAGTTCCCTGCCCTCCTCGGCTTCTCTCTCCACCATTTCACCTCTCCACACTGCATACCTGCTGAGTTCTATGGTTCAGGTTGTGCAGATTGTGTGTTAATCCTCAAGTCAGTTTTCTAGGTGTGCAGGATGGTTTAGTGTTTATCTGGCTGTATTTCATGGATGCGAGATGCAAAGAACCTTATGTGCTGCCCCGCCATCTTGGCTCCTCCTAATTGCCATTTTGTTTTGAGTTTGGTCTCATCACTACGAAGTTCTTTATAATTAAAAACATGCCCATTATAATTTAGAATAATGGAACTGAAAGAGACTTTAAAATCCATTTGGCAGAAACCCTCTTTGTATAATAAGAAGTTCTGTGATTCACTCTACAAAAAAGTATTATGAATCCACCATGTACCTGATATTGTTCCTCATACTAGAGATTTAGCAGTAAATCCCTAACCTATGGAACACACTCTTTTTAAATTGACTTGCTCAAAGTCATATAGTATCGAAGAGAAATGACAGACTTCCATTGTCCTGTACTATATATGTTATTCCTTTCAAATTACATTCTTCTTCTTAATTCCCCAGCTATATTCTACTAGCCATGAAAACACTCTTTAAGGTCATCCATATTTTTCAAATAAGTCACCTGTATGTCCTCAGGATTCTTTTTTTATAATTCAGAAATAGTGTATTTTATACTATCTCTGTTTACAAATTTATCTTTTCCAGTAGACTATGAAGTCCTCAGGTACCACAATTTATTCATGTTGCTAACTCTGCATCTTTATGGGTATTTTAATTGAATGAATTAGTGAATTACCCTCTATTATTTTTTTCGTATTCATTCAATAAATATCCACTGTCTATTATTTGTCAGTCACTATACCAGCTTCTGGAAATCAGTAATAAAAGAGACACAAAGCTTATATTCTGGTACTGAAAATGAGACAGTGAGCAATAAGTTAAGTAAGTAAATTAAATGTTAAGTGGGAAAGTAATAAATTCTATGCAAAAAAATAAATCAATAAAGGTTTTCAGGAATGCTAGGGTGGAGGAGGAAAATTTAATTTTAATGAAATTGTCAAGTATGTCTCAACGGAAAAGTGACATTTGAGGAAGGACTTGAGGGTAATGAAGGTATGAGCTATGTAGCTATTAAGGGAACAATAGCATTCTAGAAGAGGGAGCAGCCACTACAAATATTCTCAGGAAAGAGTGTGCCTAGTGACTTCCAGGAGCAGTGAGGGTCTCTGTGTGATTGGAGTAGTGGTAGAAGAGAAAGGCAGAGAGGTAACTGGGGGCATGGAGAGTACAGAGCTTCATGATCATTCTAAGGACTTTGACTCTACTCTGAGAAATTGGGGAACCAGAGGAGCATTTTGAGAGGGGCATGATAGGCTTTGACTTAGAGTTTAACAGATTTTCTCTAGATATTCTACTGACAATACTCTTCAGAAGGGCACAGGGAGATGGAAAAGAGACCAAGTAAGAGGCTGTTGTAAAAATCTGGTAAAGAAATGGCGGTGTGAGGTAGCAGAGAAGGCCCTAAGAAGTGCTTTGTGATATATTGAAGGTAAAGTCAGTAGGATATTCTATTTGGGAGGGCATGTGATAGAGAGGTATCAAGGATGATTTTAGGATTTTAGGCCTAGATGAATGAAAGAATGGAGTTGCCACCAGCTACAATTTGGAATGTGGTCAATGAAGCAGATTCTGCAGGAGAATGAGGAAGTGACAATTTTGGACTTAAGTCTGATATACTTATTTGGCATCCAAGTGGAGATATCATATAGGGTAGTTGTATACATAGGAAGAAGCTTAAGGGAAACAGTGGTGAGGGAGGAGAGCTCCTAGTTGTCTGTGTTGGGGTGTGTTGGTATGTGTAACTGTGTGTAAGTGTGTGTGTGTGCATGTGTATATGTAGTATCAGCATATAGGTAACATTAAAAGCCACGAGACTGGATGAAATTACCAAGGGGCAAGGTCCAAGCTGGAAATAAAAGAGAGAATGAAGAAAAGAGTTTTGTGTTGTGGTGTCAAAGGAAGAGAAGAAAGTGTGAAATGGTTATTTAGGAGAATGGGGACAGTGAATAGAGAAAGGAATTACAGTATGATTTCCAGGAAGCATTAAGGGCACCTCTAAAGTTCATGGTCATAAATCTAAAGTGAGACCAGTCAGTATGGTTTATGTTTCCCTCCAGCCGTGTTCAGTTGTATGGGGACAGGTAAAGTACAAATGGAAAGTTGAATTTGACATCTTAGACAACATTAACTATATGCTGCATGAACTGTGACTATTCGGAAAATATATATTGATCATTAGTGTCAGGCTTATGTTTAAGGAGAGAAGTCTCTATGTGTCAGGAATATTGGTTAGTGTTTTGGATATACTTGGTTAATCTAAGTACATAGGTTAAAAGGATGTAATTAAATATATATATATATATATGAAAAAAAGTACCCTGCATAAAAAAAAAAAAATTATCAGGTTTTGTAACAGAGAAAGTAGTAAATGAAGAGGATGCTAGTGGAAGAACCAATCAGGAACATGGCAGGAATCCAGTCTGGGGAAGAACATCACTAAGAAGAAATTTCTGGTGGCAGGGCAGCCAAAGAGCTTTTTCTTTAATGTTTATTTATTTATTTTTGAGAGAGAGAGAGAGTGGAGGAGGGGAACACAGAGAGAGAGAGAGAAGCCAAAGCAAGCTTCACACTGTCAGCACAGAGCCCTAGGGAGGGCTCGAACTCACAAACTGTGAGATTATAACCTAAGCCGAAGTCGGATGCCTAACCCACTGAGCCAACCAGGTGCCCCAAAGATCTTTTATAAACAAAAATGACAAGTTTCTGATTATAATTTATTTTCAATATTTTATTAAAAAATTTTTTTTACATTTATTTATTTTTGAGAGACAGAGAGAAACAGAGCATAAGTAGGGAAGGGACAGAGAGAGAATGAGACACAGAATCCGAAGCAGGCTCCAGGCTCTAGGCTCTAAGCTGTCAGCACAGAGCCTGAC
Source organism: Panthera pardus (assembly GCF_024362965.1). NCBI lineage: Eukaryota > Metazoa > Chordata > Mammalia > Carnivora > Felidae > Panthera > Panthera pardus. The sequence goes on along the minus strand of NW_026526666.1, from coordinate 49,663,957 downwards.
ATGGGGCTCGAACTCGCAAACCATGAGATCATGACCTGAACTCAAGTTGGACATTTAACCAACTGAGCCACCCAGGTGCCCCTATTTTCAATATTTTAGTATAATAAAGTCCTGTTACTCTAAACATTCAACAGGGACTGCCATACACACAAAATCTGAGTGAATGTGGGGAAAATCAGGCATAAGAAAACAACAGGCATGAGTCAGAGCTCAAGAGAAGCAAGAACTTGGGATAAGAACTATCAGGAAAGACCTAAATCCACAAGAATGTGCAGAAAATTAAAAGGACTTTAGACATGACATAGAATTTGTGGGTTCAGGTCAAGTTTTCATTAAATTTTAAACAATAGCAATATATTAGTTGGTATTTCAGTTAAATAATAATAGCTACCATATTTTGAATGCCTGCTATGTGACATACTACAGTTGTGCCTACTATGAACATTTTTTTTCTTTATTACAAGGCCTTGGAAGTAAGGTATTATTAAGTTTCATGATATAAAACATCTACTTGTTTATACTTTTATAATTGATATGTGTAATGCATTGGATATAATCTGTCAATTTCATGATACCATTTTTGAATTGCTGAAATGTCTTCTCTTTGATAGTACCTTAAAATTAAGTAAATGTGACAATATTATCATTATATAAGGGATAAAAACTAAAATTTAAAAAGATTAATTAACTTGTCGAATTTCCCATTGATGAATGAGCCAAGGATTCAAAATCTAGGTCTCTACAATGCCCAACTTCTATTTTCTCATGTAAATTTTCATTATTTTCCCATGATTTCAGAACCAGTCCTCTTTCAGCCTAGCAAGCTTAATATCATTTACATACCCAGGGATATGTGTTCATTTCATGAAAGCAAAACATTTTCCCATAGCAACAACTCACCAAACTAAAAAAAAAATCTTGGCAGCAGTGTTACAGAAAGCATCTTGTTGATAGAGACAGGAACAAGTAATGTACGTCTCTCGTTTACCAAAGAAATCAGAGGGGTCACAAAGAATAAGATAAATTCTGAAGTATAGAAAGAAATCTTGTTTTCTTAGTTAAGTAAAGAATGAAAAAAAGAAAAACCAGCTAGAAGTAACCGCTGAGTTTGAAACATAAGAGTGAAACAATCAGTTGTCTAAAACAAGCAATTCAACCAAAGTGATTATTTCATGTGGTGGAACAAGTCTTTATAAAGCCATTAGTCTACTATCAAGTCATTCATCAAGTAACCCCAACAGACCTTCTAAGAAGATGTCCTTGTATGTATCTAAGCTATTCCAACCAGCCTGTGATTCTTATGTTTTCTCAAAATGCACTATGTATTTTGGGTCCTAGGCTCAAGAGCTCATGGCCCAGATATGAAGCTGTGGCTGAAGAGGTCAGGAATCTACTAAAACTGGCATTAGGTGTTAGGTGGAATGTAGGAAGTAGGAAGAATTATAAGTCACAGGAGAGGGGGATTTCTGAACAGATGTAGGTATGTATATAGGTGTGTGCGTGTATGTGTGTGTGTGTGTGTGTGTGTGTAATAAATTCTAGCAGTCAGGCAAAGGTTAGAACTGCTGAGGAAGAGCTATGTTGGAAATGTTATGCCCAGTAATAAGCAAAATGGTTAGTGGCCTAAGATCCTGGAATAGATATTCAAAGGGCAGTCATGAAATAAAGAGTTTCATTCCAGGACAATGGCAAATGATGCATAAAGTTAATTGAGATTTTTTTTAACCATTTGCATTCTACTTTTTTGCTACAACAAGCTTTCTCTGTTACGGTGTTCAGTTTCAGAAACCACTGAGTATCTCTATGACTCTATGCCTTAGATGCTCTACTGTTAAAATTTTGATCTGTTAAATCCCTATCCATACTTAAGCAATTTTTGTTTGAAATGACTCACACTTAAACAGCTTCCTTCCAAATCATTGGTGAGACTACCTGGACTCCTTACATTGGAATGCAATCTGTAGGCTTTTAATTTTACCGCTTTTACCATCTTTTAACTTTTGCCTTCTGTTCATATCCTTTATCCATTTATGTAATGAGTTGTCTTTTACTTACTGATTTGTAGATTTTCTTTATAGGTACTGAATGCTAATCTTTTATTGTTACATTCATTGCAAATATCCTCTCCCAGTGTGTGGTTTCTCTTTTAACTTTGTTTATAGGATCAATTTATCAATACTTTCATTTGTGGTTTGTTACTTTTTTTTCGACCTCCTTTAAGAAGCCCTTTTCCATTAGCACATAATTATAGTCTCCTACATTCTCTTTCAAAAGTTTTGAAGTTTTACTTATCATGTCTTTTTCTAATCAATCTGGAATTTACTTTTGCATATAGTGTAGGGTAGGATACCAATAATATTTTGTTTTGATATATAAGCCAATTGTTCTAGTACAATTTAGTTGTATTTCACCATTTCTCACTGATTTCTAATGCTATCTCCATATTTACAAGGTCCCATATATGCATGGATCTATTTTGCCTTCTGTATTTTGATTAACTCTTTTTCCTGACTCTTAAAGCCCTACATAATCAAATCATATAGACATCAAGTATATACCCTAAAGACAAAAAAGCACTAACCCCTCAGAATCAGATAATCTTAGAGCTTGAAAGTAACATATGTTTTAAATAACCTGATTATATATAATTTTATAGATTAAAAAACACACAAGTTCAGAAAAGTTAAATGAGTTGCCTAGGGTGATCCAACCAGTCCAGTGGTAAAGCCTGTTCTAGAAATATCTTTACTTCACATTTACTGCAGTATATTGTCCACAGAACCAGAGCTGAGCACCTATTAGATCGATCTACTGTTTAACTCAATGACAACATCAAATTAAATCAAATGGGGGAAATGTGACTCGTTAAGTGCCTACCATGTGTTGGACACTATGCTAATATTCCCCTAAAGCCAGAGAGTGACTGGTCTTTGAACTTTGACCCATGAATTCCAGTTTGTATACTATTTTCTTTGCCTCTGTACCATGACTGTTAATTATGAGAATACTTGTAGTACTCTTCTCATAAGAAGGTTCTATTTCAACTTGATTCAGACATTGCTGTAGTGCAATTTTCTCCAACATGCAGAAGAGAGAGTTTTGTAAAACCTCTGAATTATATGTATATGTATATTACACAAGAACTATGAAGATAGAATTTCTCCTTAGAAATTAAAGCTAAAACTGATACCTTCATCTCTTGCTTCCATTTACTTATTCCACAAACACATGTTAAGAACCCCTGATGGCTTTTATGACCATCATTAATAACATTCCTGTCTAATAGAGTTTTACATCTAGTTGTGGAATTGGGCTCATAAATAAACATTTATAATTCAATTTTAGTAACTGTTATTAAATCTATAAGAACAACAAGTTATAGAAAAGCAGAAAAAAAGATCAGAAATGATCACTCTACCTGGTGGAGTCTAGAAAATCCTCATGAGTAGGAGTGTATACCTGAACTAAAAGTACAGGAAGGGAAATAAGCATTTGTGCATAGATATAAATATTGATATAGGACATTATGACACAAAATTTTATTAAAGAATATTAAAATTTTGTGTTAGTTGGTGATGTGTTAACCTTTTCTTCCCAAGATCTCACATTGTGATCAATATTGCTTAATATTTGTTAAACAGTTATTTTCCCTAACCACAGTAAAGGCCTAGGGAATACAGGTGCAGACAATATAGATTTGATTATTGCTTTCAGAGGTAGGGTATCCATGTAATTTGAGTACACACTGAGATTGCAAAGAAGTGCTATTAATAATTACAGTGTGGCAACAGATGTAAATCAGGGTTGCCCTGAACTAACTAGAATTTGTCACTATATATAAAGGAAAATATCAGTGTGCAATGTGACTATACAATAGGGTTCCTAACCCTTTTTAAGGTGTCTTAGAAGGCTGTATAAATGAAATTTCTCTATAGAATCGGGGCTGGCTTTACTAGGTTGCAACCTGTGCAGTTGCCCAGGGTCCTATACCTAGAAGGGCTCCCCAATTGATTTAAGTTGTTCCTATTTGGAAATTATGAATATTTTTTAAACTAGGAGCTCCACATTTTCATTTTAACATGGGCCCCACAAATTATGTATATAATACTACTTAGAAAATACATAAACTGATTTAGTAGGAAGACAATCAAAATGCCAGAGGTTCATGAACCATCATATAGTATGAGACTGGTTGAAGGACCTGGAAATACTTACCTGGATAAAAAATATCTTCAAGATGATTTAATAACTGCTTTAAAATAGTGAGAGACCTTATGGTTCAAAGGAGAAGTATAATTTTGCAGTTCAGTTCAAGAAGAGGGAAGAACAATTCTTGGAAGTTACAGGAAAACTGAAGAGAGGAAGAATTTTACTACCATGGAAGGTAAAGCATTATTCATTACATGTAAACTCCCCAGTATAGGGTATTACATCTGAGGCTTGGTGACCATCAAGTCATGATTGTTGAGAACAAATATTTCCATTTATTAAGAAAAGACTGAGATGACTACAACAGTCCAAACCAATCCTCATATTTCGTATTTCATATATTTCATATTTCATATATTTCATATTTCATATTTCATATATTTCAATGTGAAATACATTGACACTTTCTTGTCAAAATGACTCATATTTCAGAATTCTAGCAAGTGAAGAAGGGAACATGAAACATAATCTACTTTAAATTATCTATATATTTTTAAATACAGAAAATGAAGAGAAAACATAGAAGATTGAAAATATGTTCACTTGAGTTGTCTCATTAATAGGCGCACAAATCATGCTGACCTTAGTTGCAGTTATGACTCCCAAGACATAGCTTTAAAGTTAGCAAATGATAATAATAGCTCTTTATTCAACAAGTGAAGTCCAATTTAGTTGTTTAAGCTCTGCAAAGAACTTATGGGTTAACATTTGTTATATGATTTTGTAGATGAAGAAACTGAACCTCAAAGAGTTGACTTTTTTTTAATCACATAACTAACAAAAGATTAGTTAATTGATTTGCTTCCTCATCAAGTAACTATTTTTCAAGTACTTAGTATGTTCAGGTACTGTGCTATGTGCTAAGAATGCAAATATGAGCAAGACAGAGTAGAGTTTATACTGTAACAAATTAGCCAGTATACAGTAAATTTTTTTTTGCTTTATTCCATTCAAAAGGAAACTCTCAGGCAAATTTTGTTTTTGTCAAGCAATTGTTACTTAGGGGTAATTCTTATTTGCATGGGCCATTTTTATTTAGCCTTTATTCAAGCCTAAATGAGCCTGGTACTGTTTATCAGGAAGTGAATAAGATATGTTCCTTGTCTTTTGAGAGGCATGAAAGAGACCTATGTAAACCACTTTCTACAAGTACAAAGCAGAATGAAATAAGTAAATAGATTTTGAAATATAAAATGGGAGAGCAGGAGAGGGAGAGTTAAATGTGACAAGGCTATCAGGAAAGGTTTCTTGGAGAAGGTGACTTGAGAACCATAACAAGTGGGTAAAAGTTCAAAATTACAAGAATTAAGTTCTGAAAGAGGAAACACTACAATGTATCAACCCACATACCCATAGCACTTAACACAGTAACTAGCAGTTACAGTAATATCCTGTTAATAAGCAATAAGTGTTTATTAAATTCATGAATATAAACATTAATTTACTGGTGTGTATTTAATATTGAACAAGGCAAAAGAGCAAAATCACACTGTTATGAATACCCATGGAACATATGAGTAGTGAGCAGGCTGATAAGTATGAATGGTGAGTGATATGCCAGAGTTTATGGACTGTGCTTATGGAAGAAAAAGGAAATGATACTTGAAAGACAAGTAGGAATCAAATTGTGGAAAGCCTTACTTTTTAGATGAAGTTTGAAGTGAACTCATAGCAAATGACAAGCTTGTAACTTTTAGCATCTAGCACCTATTACAGTGTCTTAAACAATAGTACACTGTATAAGTTTGCTGCATGAATAAGTAAAAATGTGAAATAATAAATGATGAGAGAAAGAGTGACATTTGTCAATTTATTCAACAAATGTTTATTGAGCACTGTTCTGTTCTAAGAGCTGTGAGATAAGAACAAGGATTTTTGTCCTCATTTACCTCCTCAGCTAAATGTGGTATATACACATGTATCAGTGAACAATGACAGTGCCATGTGAGATGAGTACTGGAGGGAAAGAGAAAGCCATTTGGAACACATTAGGAAAATCTCCTAACCCTGCTTCTATGGATTTTCAGATTTATTTTATTTTGGATTTTTCAGGAGAAAGTGGTTAGTAAAGGACAATTAACAGAAAAAAAGTGACATCACGCAGGAGTTGGGGAGAAGGAAGAACAAAGTGCACAGAGGTCTAGAAGGTAGAAAGGTTAACTAAAAATATTCAAAGAAGGCAGTAGGAAGAGCTAAGGCTACAGAAGTAGAAAGGAAAGCAATGAAAGATAAAATTAGAAAACTGAGAAACTGAATGCCAGCATGACAGTGGGGGGACTGCAGCAATAGCTCATAGGAGAGGCAACTAAGGCCATGGCAGTGACAATGGAAAAGGAGGATGTCTTTCTGATTTCCACATGCTCAGTGTTCAATAAATACTGAATGACAACAGGATTTGGGGACAGATTGCTTATGTGGGGTAAAGAAACAGAAGAGAAAACTGACTCTGGGGTTTCTAATTTGTGTAATTAAATTGAGGTTGTCTATATAATTTGAGATTGGAAATATAGTTATTGCCAAGATTTCTAGGTTAAATTAGTAAATTTCATTTTGGACATAACTTGTTTGAGAAATCTGCCTGCCATCTTTTTGGCATTGCCTGTCAGAGTAGAAATAGATCTTGAGCTCAAACATCATGGTGTTAAAGGGCAGTCCTTGGGAGAATCTTCTCCATTACAACACCAGCTAGCATTTTTTCCTTTTCATGGAAAGCAAATGAAATTGACAAGTGGTGACTATTTTCCATTTTTCTTAAGTAAGAGATGGTCATTACATGCTTATCCTTTCCAAAAAGGTAGACTGCTTCTCTACATTAAGCAATTACATCTAAAAATTTCCTACTTAAAGCCATTTTACTTAGAAATCATGTTTGTTTATCTTTTTGTGTTTATGCCTAAATAAATAACTTGTAGGAAAATATGTCCCTTTGAATATTGAATATAGCAAAACAAAATTATGCTTGAATGTTTCTTAATATCTGCAGAAGGAGGATAATAAAAGGATTTAGAACAACCCCTCCTTGATGAAAGAGTAGCCCATAGAAACTTGTCTTTAGACTCCAGGAAAGGATTTTTCTATATTCACTCCTTTTACCAAGCGAGCCCTGCCATGGCTTCTTATAACATTGACACATCTCACCTTTGACAAAGGCCTCAATGCAGTATTTCTTGGTATTTGTTTAATGGGGCATTGACGGAAAGTGAGAACATTTCACTGGATTTGGTCTATTGATGTCCTGAAATATTGTTCTGATTGCAGCCAGAGAAATCCAAGTATAGTTTAGCCCAGAGAGAGAGGCATCTTTTATTTTAAAGTCTATTTGAACATTCATAAAGACAGAGCATTTGAGTCAGAACATCATCCAGGCAAATATAATATTTGAGTCCATGGGAAAGAATAGAAGAAGAGAGACAAAGACAGAGAGGGATGAGGGAGACAGGGCAAGGGGGAAAGAAGGAAGGAGAAAGAAGAGAAGGGGAGGGGAGGAAAGGGAAGAAGGAAAAAGCTGAGATGAACAATCTAAACTGAATATTCTGAAAAACAAAATTTTAGGAATGTAAAAGAGAAAAGTGAAAGAAGTTCAAGGGAAGTGATGGGGAATGGTAGAAAGGATGAACACAGAGGAGGGGCCACCATGTGTGACCATCAGGACTTCTTTGGTAATTCTAGTGAACCACTTGTATATACACTCTGATTTGGATGCAATGGAAAAGAAATACCTAAGTTTAGAGATACTATTTATGAGAGTATGATAAACATGTGACGAGATATGGGTGTGTGTGAAATATTTTAGACTTTTAAGGGAAAATCCAACTTTTACATTGAGGCATATTCCTCCTAGCTCCATTTCTGTACTTAGCCTCAATAGCTATGATAAGTTCTGGTGGGATGAAAAAATTGTTAGCCTCCTGTAAAGAGTCTATTTCTTACTGAGCCCATCCCTCAGCACTTGGAGTAAAGAACAACAACACAAGAACAACTACACAAGGTTAGTGATTTCAGTCATCCAGGTTAATTCTTTTAATACAGATATACTGGACAGATAGATGACACTTAATGTTCAATCATTTTTCAATTCCAGTTAGTTCTTAATCCTAATTATGCTTGACCTGATTTAAAGTGAACAGAAATTCATTTTCAACTAAGTAAACAGGAACCATAGAGCTTTTGTTATTTGTTAGAACAAGCCTTGTTAAATAGCAAGCATCTGCTCTCCATTCCAATTATTGTTTGTAGGTTTTAAGGGTCTAGGTTAAGTAGAGTTGTCAGATTTCACTTTGTTGGATAATGAAGTCAGAAAATGAATTAATAACAACAGCTCAAATCTGTCACGTTTTGCAGTTTGCTAGTGCATCCATTAGCTCATTGGATTCTGATACTGTTGGGAGGAAGTATGTATGGCTCTTCATCTGTATAATGAGGATAGGACTCATATCTTCCTCATAAGGTTGTAGTGAGGACTAAATGAGTTAATAAATAAAGGGAGCTTAAAATTGTGCCAGGCACCTAGCAAATATTCAATTAAAGTTAGCTATTTTTGTTGATCCTATTGTTATGAATACTAAGTTGATTTTGCTGTGTAGAATGCATATCACACTGAAAGAAGAGGGAGAGAAAAAGAGATGATGAGAGAGGGAGGGAGGGTGGGGAGATAAATGAAAAGAAGAAGAAAGGATTAAAATCAGATATATAGTTGAGAGGATCTGAACCTTGCCTATTTGAAAAGGCTATTTGGGGTAGTGCCATGTCATTAAGTAAAGTAGATTGAAGCAGATACATTAAGCTGGTATTGATTAGCTTTGTAAATATCCATTCTCTTGCAGTCAGTAATGGGAAACATTTTAGATCAGAAGGAATGTGAGAAGACAGGGCATGCCAGGGATTAAATTGAAGGATTAGGAACCACTGACCATTTGTATAACCCTGTGTGTTTGTAATTAATATATCAGGGCTAGAGCCACTTTCTCTATAATGTGGACCAAAATTACAGTTTCTTATATTTATCTTGTGATGAAGCTACTAAAGTCAAGTCAGAAAGGCGTTTGGAGTCTTTCACACCAGCTGAATATAATGAAGAGTTTCAACAGATTGTATTCGGTAGTTGTTTTCATTCATTTTTTTTCTTGTTGTTCTGTCTAGCCTGAGCTCAAGTCCTCATCATGCCTCATCTGAATGATTGCATAACTTCTCACTTTTCAGTTCTTCCTCCTTTCAATCTATGTGCCATGATAATACCAAACACAGATTGATCAAATTAATCTTACTGCCCAATGAATAATCAAGTCAATCACTATAAAATGGATTTCACAACATGAGACTGAAAACTTTATTAAGCCTTATTCATTATGTCCTTGTCTTTATAGGACATTATTCATTATATCCTTGTCTTTACAGGGGTTATCCAGGCTAATTTGCCATTGATGATACTCTACCATCATTTGTTGTGTAACCTTGGGAAAAATTGCTTCACCTCACTCAGACTCATTTTCCTGATTCTAGCGGTGATTGTCAATCAGGGGTGATGGTGCATCCCAGGGGACATTTGTCAATGTCTGGAGATATCTTTGATTTTCACACCTGGGGGGAGAAATGCTATTGGCATCTAGTGGGTAAAGGCCAGGGATCCTTTTAAACATCCTACAATGCACAGGACAGCCCCTCACTATAAAGAATTATTCATTCTCAAATGTCAAAAATGTCAAGGTTGGGAAGCTCTGCATTATGGAGATCATAAACCTACTGACTCATGTGATTGTAACAGAAGTTAAGTGCCATGCAGTCCCTGGCATTTACAAACACTCAACAAATGTTCATTTTTATTGCCTGTCTAGTCTTATATCTTGCTTTTCCCGATTCTTACTTTTTATTTGTTTAACAGGACCTTCTTTATGTGCTTCCTATGTGCCAAAAATATTAATCCTCAAACTAGCCCTGTAAGATAAGTTCATGCCCATTTTACAGATGAGGAAAGTGAGACAAAGAAAGGTTGAATATCTTGGGTAAAGTGACATAGCTTGTAAGTTACAAATGTGACATCTGAACATTGGCAATCCGACTCTACAATCTGTCTTCTCACTACTGTTTTGGGCTGTTTTCCTCTACCCTACTATCCTACATATCAGTTATTTCAGACTTCTGTTTAGTTTTAATGATATTCTAAGCATTTCCATACCCACTGAACAAGAAATGCTAAGCTTTTTAAAAAGACAGAAACACATTGTTGTTTCTCTTAGAATCCCCTGTACGTAGCACAGTGCTTCGCATGAAGTAGATGGTATGTGAATAAATGAGCCAATCTATCGGCTAGAGTTATCTGGTGTAGTTTTCTTTCTAGTCACCAGTACAGGATCAGGAGGCCAGTCCTTGGCCTTAGCCCAGAATAAAGTCCACTGATATATACCAGGGGCTTTCTTTGTCCTTCATCATGGCTTCCATAGCCTGAGTTCTAACTACCCTAACTAATCAAAACTGACCCTAAGTGATTTCATGGGTCCTGATCTTCCCAGAGGCTCCATGCAGCTTGATGAAAATGATTTTGCAAAAATAGATGCATTTGTATTTCCATCATTTGGCAATGAGGAAGGCACTACTAACAGGAGCATATTTTGTTTCTTCAGCATCAAGGAAATAAGCATTTATATTATCTTTTAAGTAAATAGGTAAGCATTTTTGAAGCCTTTCCATCTATTATTTTTTTGTGACACAACCCTAACACATTAAATAAATTTATCTTTTTCCTTATATGTATGATGTTCTAATATAGCATTGTTCTTAAGGCCCAGAATTTGGATTTAGAAGCCTCAAGTTTAAGCCCTAGCTTTGCTAATTCCAAACTGTGTGACCGTTGCCATCCCAATTAACCTCTCTTTGTTTCTGTTTCTTCAGTCTGAAAGAAAGGACTTTAATGCATAAACACGCACACACACACACACACACACACACCATTCATGACTATTTCAAGGATCAAATAAGATAAAGTATGAAAGCACCTAGGAAAGTTAAAAAAAAAAAAAAAAACTATGTGAATTTAGTTAATGTTAGGAAAGCCATGATCGCTTTTGTGAATCCTCAGAAAAACATTGGTTAAAAGAATGATTCAGGAGTGGTACCATAAAACACATCTATAGTAGCTTTAAAAATGGACCAAAACAAAAACTAGGCAGGACAAATGATAACTGATAGAATGCTAAAAGTCTCCTATTTGAGAGCACAGCTTTCACTTAATCTTTCATCTTTATTTGGTTGATGGAGCCCTCATTTTAGGAGTAACTCATCAATATGTTCAGCCCCATATTCTGCTTCCAAGTTGCCTGCACTTCTACCTTCATGACGGGCAGTGGGCATCATGTATAAAGGAAACTCCACCAACAATTCTGCCTGCATGCAGAATCTTGTCCTCAACCACGCTTCGCCTCTCAACCTATGATGTTCCTGAGTGCAGACTTAGGTTTTGTAACGTATTTTCTTGTTGTCTTTGCATACTTATAGCCTGCTGTGAACAAATACTTTCCTTAACCAAACTGTTGTCAGGCTCATCTGAGTCCTTTATGACTTGGCCCTGCCCTTGGGACTTGTCCACAAGAGCAAGAATCCTGCTAAGTCAGTTTATCAAGAATGCCCCACCCTTTATATCTGATCATCTGCAATATATTTTTACATTCCTCATTTTCCACTATCCCTGAGGTGTTATCTGATCCCCCTGGTCTGCCTTCAGCTGTAATTCTGCCCAACCTGTTTTAACCAGGATCCCCTCCTTATTTCTGAAATTCTTTTTTAGTAATTTTCCATCTACTGACCCCTACCTTTCCCCTTGGCTATAAATTCCCATTTTTCCTTGTATTCAGAGTTGAGGCCAGTCTCTTTCCTCTACTGCAAAATCCCATTGCAGTAGTCTCTTGAATGGTCTCCACTACTGTCTTTAACAAGTGCAGAATAATTTGTTAACACTCTTTGAATTTGATTCCCTGAAACGTAATTCTTTTTCACAGTCGTGGTTATGCTGCCTCATGCCACCCTTAAAGAAATGCTCACATCTAGCTAGGTTCAGCTCAGCTCTGAGGTCATATAGGCTTATGCCAGTCACCAGACTGGGCACCACACATTACAGTCTTCCTAAAATTGTAATTGTAAGTATACATGCTTCATTATTGACAGTAAGAGACAGTTAAATGCCCAGCTTGGTCCTACCTGTGGTGTTCTGTGTGTATGTATTCTCATTTAGGAAAAGTCATGTACCCACATGAGAACCTTAAGGTCATACAATAAAATTCACTTACTGAGAAATCCTGCATGACTCTTGTTTCTACCCAAGAAGGATTTTAAAATAAAACAAGAACCAGTTGAAGCCAAAGCAGCACATTTGGCAGATGCTTCTCAAATACAGTGTTTTCAATCTGCACAGCTTTTAGCTGTAACTCAGTCCTCATTCTCAACACTCTAGGTATAGGTGTTGGAAAAGTAAAGCAGTCAAGCTAATCAGATGGAGCCATTAGGACCCCCGACGGGCAGGATCACAAATGAGATGATTTTACCTCTGAAGCCTTCTTAGCTAATTGACTTGTACCTTTAAAAGTCATCCTAATTCAAATTCAGTTCCTGAGTTCTCATTCCTTAAGTTCTCCTAATTTGTAGCAAAATGAGCCAAGAGAGGTTTCATCAAAGGTCAATTTTCAGACTCAAAGTGGGTGAGCAATATCAAAGAGACCTATGTAGACATAGAATAAGGCTTTACTACTCCCAACTAATCAAAGAAAGGGCAGTGAAAGTTTGAATTTTAGGCAATTTTAAAATAAATTCAAATAAATATATTCTGAAGAGTACAGTAATTTTAACTTTGTGTTGTTGGTTTATTGTGCAATGAAGATTCCCATTCATGTAAACAAATGAGATTGATTTATATACAGGAGCAGCAACCTGCATACCGTCTTTGTAGATTGCCCTTTTAGTAGATTACAAATTTCTCCTTTTAATCATGTTAACTGAATACAATTTAAGGGAAACTGTGTAGCTAGAAATAAAAGAAAATCTCAGCATTTCAAATTTGACAAATGCACAAATTCAGTTTTCTTGTATCATCTTACATAATATAGCACAAAGAGGATTGGACCAGAAGTTAGAAGACCTGAATTCTCTTTTCAGCTCCAAACATTATTTCCAAGTCAATTGTTTCATTAATTTATTCATTCATCAGTCATTTATCTGGTGTTAACTCTGTGCTGTGCCCTGATTCAAACATTAGAGATATGTGGTGACCAAAGAGCACATAACATATGGATCTTAGCTGTAGTTGGAAGAGACAAGACAATAAAAACAGAAAACATATGTATATAGAATTTCACCTAGTGATTACTTACATTTCTTAAAAAAATAGAGTATAAAGGGATAGAATGTGAGGTGTGAGGGTACAGGAAACGAGACCTCAACTTAATACAGGGTGATTAGGAAAACTCTCTAAGTAGATATTTGAGCTAAGCCTTGAATGTGAAGAAAATCCTATCAGCCTGTCTCATCTGAAAAATGAGGATAATGATAGTACACATTCCATAGGGTTGTTTAAAGTACTAATGTCTTGCATAGAAAATACTTACCAGTTGAGTAATGGCACATTGTAAATACTCAGTAATAATGGTTTACTAATGTTATTGTTAGGCATTGCAATGATGGTAAGTTTGAATACGTTTAAAAGAATACAGATAGTAAATGTTCTCTAGAGAGGATGGAGTCAGGTAGCATCACTGTTGAAAATGCATAATTATGAAAGTAGGTAGAATGATTACAAAATAGTAAGGAAAAAACTATTAGAAATCAAAAGTTGTATCATCACCTACCACAGTTCTATTACCTCTCATTATCACATTAAGTTGAAAATAATGCTGCTGGGTGCCTGGGTGGCTCAGCTGGTTAAGTGTCTGACTTTGGCCTAGGTCATGATCTCACAGTTACTGAGTTCGAGCCCCATGTCACCGTGTTGGAACACCAAGTTCGAGCCCCGTATGACAGCTCAGGCCCTGAAGTGTGCTTCAGATTCTGTGTTTCTCTCTTTCTCTGTCCATCCCCTGATTGTTCATTCTCTCTCTCTCTCAAAATAAACATTAAAATTTTTTTTAAAGAAAATAATGCTCCTTATTTATATAACATCTTTTATGTGAGTACCTTAGTGTTCTTCGATCATATCTAGGGAGAAAAAACTCCTAATCTCTGTTGATGTTTGATCAAAATAGGCTTGGGCAGTTACAATGCTACAAGGTGGAATCAGAATTACAGGTGAACCAGAGTCTTGTATTTTATACAGAACATGATTTTCTACCCTTTTAGAACTCTAACAGTAGCAAGATGAAGAATGTGCATTTATTTGAGAGTCTCAGATCCCTTAGTAACCATCATTCTTTGTCATGTACTAGCCATATAACTTTTGAAAGGATACTTAACATCTTGAAGGCTTAGTTTTCCTAATGGTAAAAGGAAAACAGTAATTCCTAATCACAGGCTACTTTTCATGTTTAAGTGATAAAATACATACAAAATCAACTAGCACAATATTGGTGATAGTATTGCAGGATTTTTACCTCAATACCTGGGGTTTGTTGTCTCACCACTTCGAAGAAGGAAGAGGTGGGCACAAAATGAGCAGCAGGCAAAAGTATTAGAGTATATTAGAAAGTAAGTATAAGATTAGAAAGTAAGAATAGCAGGAAACCTCGCTTTACAGAGAGGGGATATTTGAAAGTGAATGCCCATGACTATAGGACAATGGTCCTTGTTTTATAAGATTCTGGTCACCACCACCCTCCCTTCCCTTCCCCCTTGTTTCTTCTCAGGTTTTACCCTTAATTACTGGATAAGTACAGGTGCTGGGTTGTCCATTCCTGACTGGTTCGATTCCATTGTATGAAGGGTGGTATATGGCCATACCATTCCTTGTGGGTCCTATGTTTTATGGTCTACTAAGTCAGGTCTTTTGTCAAATTCCTGAGGGAAACCTGAGGGGGAGTAGGTGGTGTCTGTTACATTCTTAAGAGGAACCTTACGCCTGAGGCAGTTTGCTGTGGTCAGACACTCCCAGCATTGTTCCAAAATTTGTGTTTTCCCTACCCTGGAACCTAAGGTCATGCCCTTTCCCTCTCTGCCTATTTTATCCTATCTTTTTCCTATCATAATAGAATGGTAAATGGAAGAGATATGGGCCCTCTCTTGTGAAATGTAACCTAGTGGGAAAAAAAGGCACACATAAATATGATTATAATTGGGCAAAATACCATGAGAAATAAAATAGCATAAAAATGATGAAATAGTAATGAAAATATTATGAAGAATGCCAAGAACTATTTTTTTGTAGCATTGCCTGTTTTTGAAAGAGGACAGAAGCCATGTTTCCTTTAGTTACTTGGTGGAGGGCGTAACAAAACAAAAATGTCATACTTAAAATATTGATTTGATAAAGGTGATCGATTATTGCAGTTTCATAGTATAAACAGGTAAGGAAAATATAGCTATAGGAAAATGAAAAGATTACTAAGACAGAGTGTCTGCTCCATGCTTCAATGAGTCTAGTGGGAGATGAAAAGAAAGAAATACCCTTGGCCAAAGAACAATACTCCTCTATCTGGAAAGATCACCCTCTTACACCGCTTCTAGAGGAAAGAAGAGAAAACAATGCAAGGCAGAAAGAGAAAACCTGCCTTTTGAGCAGATCAGCCCAGGTGGCTTTGTCAACCAAAGAGGTTATTATTTTGTTAGAACCACACCCTATGCAGTGGCCACAGGAACAAGGCAGAATGCCACAAGTGAATCAAGGAGGCGCAAGTACAT
The DNA here is from genome assembly GCF_024362965.1 of Panthera pardus. Taxonomy (NCBI): domain Eukaryota; kingdom Metazoa; phylum Chordata; class Mammalia; order Carnivora; family Felidae; genus Panthera; species Panthera pardus. The sequence continues at coordinate 49,647,940 of NW_026526666.1, read as the reverse complement.
TGCCTTTGCCTCAAAAGATGAAAAAGAGAAATGCATGCTGACCCATGAATTCGAGGAGTCCAAGTTGCAGAATTTCATATCCATTGCAGAAAATTTGTGAAGTACTCCCAATTTGCTTGACAAGTATAGACACAACTGACTGAACTTACATAATTACCAAGTAAGTCTTAGGAGGGATGTTTTCTATTGTTAATTACTTCTCTTGGTTATTTTTCCCTTAGATATCCACCCACTTAAAGAATAAAGGTCCTGGGCCACCCAAACCAAAAGATAGAAGGTCCTTTTCTTATCTATAAGAAAGATATAAAGGTTTTGCTTACATTGCTTCAAAAAGTGCATAACAAAGGGTAAAAGAGACCACATTTTTCTTATACATGATGGGGCTTATAGATCATTATTGAATAATTGACCCTATTTCATAAGACTAATTGTCCAAAGGGTATATTTATATACTTTCTGGTAGCCTGTTTATTACCCTGCCATTGCAATTGTGAAAACCTAAAAGAAGTGGCAGCTAGGAATGGGAATTTTTCTGTGTGTATGTGTGTGTGGGTCTGTGTGGGTCTGTGTGTGTGTGTGTGTGTGTGTGTGTGTGTGTGTCTGTTTAATATTTTTTAATGTTTGATTTTTGAGAGACAGACAGAGAGACAGAGACACAGAGGGTGAGTGGGGGAGGGGCAGAGAGAGAGGGAGACAGAATCCAAAGCAGGCTACAGGCTCTGAGCTGTCAGCACAGAGTCTGTCTTGGGGCTCAAGCTCACTAATTGCAAGATCATGGCCTAAGCCAAAGTCAGACACTTAACTGACTGAGCCACCCAGGCGCCTGTGTGTGTGTGTGTGTGTATGTGTGTTCTAACACTACAGTTTTCACACATACACATAAATTGCATTTTCTCCAAACAAATTTACTAGTTTCTGCCACTTGAATGACTATTCTTGTTTCCTCAGAAAACTCAAGCTACCTGTCTTACTGGAAGGAGGCAATTGTTTTCTTGCAACATAATACAAAAAAAAAAATTGGCAAAGAGCAACCCCAAGAAAAAAATATAATGAATATGAAAAATGCTTCATTAACTTTCTATTCTTATCCTCATGATAGAAAGCTATGTATAAAAAAAAAAACAAAACTTTTCCATCTTTTTTTTTTTTTAATAAGTAGTCAAGCAGGTACCTGAAACAGAAATCTTGAGATTCTTTTGAATGTTGATTCCATTCAAAGAATATCCACTGATGTGTTTTCTGTATTTTTGAGGATGCATCAGATTGAAAGAAGTGGAGTGACTTTGTCAAAATCATACAATAAGTCAAAGGTAGAGAAATCAGGTAATATAACTACCAGCAGTGTGCCCTGTTCTCCTGAACACCTTGAATGCACAATTATTGAACCCTTCCCAGACATCTCAATGGAAGAGAAGAGCCATTGAAGCTGGTAATAACAATAACAACATTTTTTTAAAGACTAAAGAAAAGTTTTCAGTCTCAGAAAATTGCTTTGTGAATCTTAAAGGTACATAAACGTAAGATACATAAATATCTTAAAGAAAACAAGACAGGTGGGCTAGCATTAGTGGTATCTGTCACTCTACATCCAATTCATAGGGCAGAGGAGACAGGCCTCCTGTTATTGGCATCTTTTGGTTCCCTACACTTCCTTTGGAAGAGGAATGCTATCAGCCTTCATCTCTGGATATCATGAGTAGTGAAGTCAAATACATTTTGGCAATTGTGGCTGACTATCCCAGAACCTTAATGATACCTAGAGAATCTAGCAGAAGTTTTTGAAATAAATATTTAGGCTTTTAAATTATAGATTTCAAAGGTTATAAAATTATAACAATAATATCAAAAGAATCAGCCTCTCTTTAGATCACAGAATGGTGGGATTGGAACACAGAATATATCAATGGAGCAACAGTCTCTGGTTTGGCATAATTTACATGAAGTAAGTGTAAGCAACCCATGTTTATATCCAGTTAAAAAAATGTAGGTAGCATATTAATTACTGTAATAAGCTAATAACTTTTTAAAAAAAGAAAAGATGATGTCTATGAAGTTTTGTGTGTTTTTTGTTTTCATTTTCTAGTCCTTTGTTATTGGGAAAATTTTTTCTTTTAAAACACACAAAGTAATGTTTCCAAAAAGCTGTATTTGGAAATATGAAACATCTTGGTGTATAAGCAGTGTAGTATAGTGGTTAAATGTTAGGCTTTGCAGACAAGTCAGCCTGATTTGTACTCTAAGCTACATGAATGCTAACTCCATTTTATGTCACACTCACTTATTTTCTGTGTTAGATATAGCTTATTCGATTGACATTCCATATCTATTCCCATCTCTTCTGGGATGCCTTCCTTTGCCCTTGACGATGGCAGGATGAAAACTACATTTCCCATATTCCCTTGTGGCAGGATCTAGTGACAAATGACAAATTAGCATCACCCATTAGATTGCACTCAGAAGTTTTAAAAGGTAGAGTGATCATGTAGACCTTATTTTCATTGTACTTTTTTTTTTCTGTTTAAAAATATAGAAATGAGGGCTTTTTCTGCAACAGTGCACTAGTGTCTAGCTTTGTAAGTTTAAAAAAGGGATCATGATGGCTTCAGAAGCTCCCTGGTCCTTTCTTCCACTTGCAGCTGTAGCTGTATGTTCTTATAATCAATAGCTCAGCAGAGACCTCCTGATCCCCCACCTTTCCCCTGGGCGGTCAGACCTATCCTGTTATGTTTGTTAAACATTGTTCCCAGATGCCTCCACTCAAAGCCCAATCCTCCCAATTTTCAGTGAATTTTATAAGCACCTAAATCCATGTTTTAAATCCATTTCTACTTAAACTCCCTTACCTTAGCTCCCTCATCCATAAATTGGCGCAAATTTGGTGTTTACTTAATAAAGATGTCACGACAATAAGGTAAGATGACTTAAATAAACATTTAACCCAATTCTAGACATACTATAAGCACCCACTGTATATTAGATATTATTTTTTAAATATCTGTTTAATGCTGCTCTGCCCACTAATGCACTCTCTCGAAACCTTGGACATTCATTCAATAATGGTAATAGGAACAATTGAGAAAGAAATTGAATAGGAACACTTGAGATAAAACATTTCTAGGATCTCCTGATCATATTAAGTAGAAGGCTATACAACAGCCACATTCCATAAAGAGAGATATGGATGGGATAATTATTTAGAAAAAGAGGCTCCAAGAAAAAGAAGAAATGTGTTCCTGTCCACTAAAGAAAACATTAAAAAGATGATATAAAAACAGGGAGCAACTGAAAGGGAATGGGGCAAAGGGATCTTTTAAGCCAACACTATCACGGTAAAACAATTAACTGTGGAAATTTAATAAGAATGCTCCTGTGCTGGTGCTACAAACCAAAATGTAAAACGTTTGACACTAGACAGCCGAATGTCTTAGGGTAAGGCATTTATTCTTCTGCATTTAGTACCTGAAAAAAATGCCTGCTTCCTTGTTTACTGCCCCTTGACCTAGAATTATCTTAGTGGTATTTAATTCCTGACCTGAGGAAAATACACGAGGGGGTTAATTTTAAGAACCAGCAGAAATAAGGAATATGAGAGTATTTATAGCATAGTTCTTAATCACATTCACTATCTTTTGGATGTGCTTTAAATTAAGCAATTGCTCTCCCACCTTTGTCAGGTTCAGTCAATCAATCCTGCCTGTAAGTTTAAGCAGTATCTCTCTTATGCAAATTGGAGGTCAAATCATCGGAGATAAAATTAGAAGAGGCTCTACAAAGAGACTTTAATGGGAGCTATTGATCTGCTCATTACTTGGCCTTCAGTTTTTAGACATCATTAGCAGGAAAGGACTTAACTGAAAAGCCTCATTAGTATAGGGAAGGTGCACTGGCAGGAGAAATTTGTGAAGGTAAAGTCAGAACTCTTTAGACATGTACGAAGTATTCCCTGGTCTCCTGAAAGAGCAAAGGAAATGCCTTCCTAAAAACAGCTTTCCTTTTGCATCCTGCTTCCACCAGCAAAGATGTTATAATTTCAGATGTAGACAGAACTCCAAAAAGGAAGCTATCTCTTCCTGTTCACCCCTTCAAACCATAGAAATTACAAAATGAATATATGGAATTTATGACCTAATCAGAAGTAGAGCCCACATTTCCTGATGCCCCACTCAAGTAAGTTTTCTACCATATCACATTCTCTCCATTTACATAATTTATGCCCTGAAGTGATTTATTTCTTAATGAGGTATCTAGTAAGGCTGAGTATACACTGTAAATGTTTTATTCTTACCATTACATTTCATTATATACTAGGTAGGTCTAGTTTCAAAGAGATTCACAAATCTTCATATAAATGTCATTCTCAACATTTCACTTTATTGCACAGACTAGATCAAGTTTTAGACAAATTCATACATCTTCATCTGAATATGACAGTCACCATGAAGACTAGGATTTGAAAAATATAATTTACAAGTTCAAATGAGAGGCCTTGATTTCACTCAGCTCATAGACATATTGGTAGGCTCTGAGGAGAAAAAAATTCTCATGAAACAAAACCATGAGGAAGGTAGAAAGATGGAGAGTACTATGTTTTTTATCCAGTCAAAAAATGACTTCGTTTTTAGAGATAATCAGTAAGAATTTCAATGTGATGGAGAACATACATAACTTGCATATAACAAACTCATTAGGAAGATCCTCAAGAAAGTTTGGCTCTTCTGATCTTGTCATAAGTCTATTGATCATCAAATCATTTCTCCTCTCAAGGGTTTAGTATTCCTTGTCAGTGAAATGAAATGATGGTTCTTTTTTTCTTTTTTTTTTTTCTTTTTAATGTTAAATTATTTTTGAGAGAGAGACAGAGTACAAGTGGGGGAGGGGCAGAGAAAGAGAGAGGAAGACACAGAATCTGAAGTAGGCTCCAGGCTCTGAGCTGTCAGCACAGAACCCGATGTGGGTCTTGAACTCACAAACCTGAGATCATGACCTGAGTGGAAATTGGACACTTAACCTACTGAGCCACCCAGGTGTCCCAGCTCTTGTTTTCAAACTGTTCTACAGAGCTCCATACCTCTGATTAAAGGTCTATAAGTACAAGAGGGAAGCCACATGGGTGGGACTTCAAGAAAAGACATTTTGTTTCTTTCATGGGTTTCACTGATGTTTTTATTGATTTTATTTAAAGATAAGTGTTCACTACCAAAAAAAAAAAAAAAAAAAAATGAAAAAAGGTAAGCCTTGATATTGGTAATTTGAGCTCATTTCTAGCTTTGAAATTCCAAGATTTCAAATGGCTGACTTGTCAGATCTCACTTTTAGTAATTGGACCAAGACAAGGTAGAGTAGGAGAATAATTTTTCCTCTACCTTTATAACTTCTCAGCTGGGATCCTCTTAAGAAAAGAGATTAACAAGAGAAAAACATACAAATTTGTTTAATGTAAGTTTTATGAGGCACAAGAGACTTCATAAAGAAATGAAGGCCTTCATAAGGAAATGATTAAATTTGAGTGTTTTTATGCTAGATTTGGTTAAAAGTGGAAAGTTGTGGAAAGACGTGATAGGGCAAAGGTGAGCTAAGTGTAGTAAACTGGGGGAAACATAGCAAAGTCTGTTCAGATGTCTTTGTCCCTTCATCTTCAAAGATAAGATTGTTCCTTTTTTCTTGATATAGGGAGAACCACCTCTCACATGAGGGTTTTATGATCTGTTTTCTATGGGGGCATCTGGGTGGCTCAGTTGGTTAGGCATCTGGCTTTGGCTCAGGTCATGATCTCCTGGTTTGTGAGTTTGAGCCCCGCATCGGGCTCTGTGCTGATGGGTCAGAGCCAGGAGCCTGCTTTGGATTCTGTGTCTCGCTCTCTCTCTGCCCCCCCCCCCCCCAACACACACACCCACTTATGCTCTGTCTTTCTCTGAAAAATAAACATTTAAAAAATTTTTTTAGGCCTTTTCTGTTCATTAAATTTCTCAAACTCCTCCAGGTTGAAATACATAGTATGCCAAGGTACCATCTTTTGGGGTAGCATATCCTGAACCCCATCAACATGTCAGGGGAATTTTCCTTAGAAGTAGAAATAAAGGAATGTCACCAATGGAAACTATTAGAAAAGGTACACATTTTTTCCTCTGAGAAAATTTCTTCATTGGGTCTTAGATTGTGTCTCTGGTAAATTGAGTTCGCTCCAGTGTGGGTATAAATCCTGTTAGAGTTAGCAAACAACAGACACGGAAAAGCCCTCAGTAAGCAATTATATTTATTTAGTCAACAAATATTTCCTGAAGTCTTATCAGGAATTCTTACAATTCTAGGCCTCAGGAATAAAGAGATATATAGTCATGTTCACTCTCTTCTTGGGACTTACAGTATCATGGGAGAGTTGGGCATTAAACAGATCTATACCCAGTACTTATTTTTACTCTCTTCATAAACATTTTATTGTGGAAGAATTTCAGATTTACATAAAAGAAGAAGAGAGAATACAGAGAGTTCCTATACACTCTTTACCAAGTTCTCCCTAGCTAACATCTTTTATAACCATGGTACATTTCTCAAGAGAAAGAAATTAACATTGGTAAATATTATTGACTAAGATAGAGACTTTATTTGGATTTTACCAGCTTTTCCACTAATGTCCTTTCTCTGTTCCCAAATCCAATCTAGGATGCCACATTGCATTTAATCATCATGCCTCCTTAGTTTCCTTCAGTCTGCAACAATGTCTCAATTTTTTTCTTACTTTTCATGACCTAGATACTTTTGGAAAGTACTGTTAAGGGATTTTGTAGTATATCCCTCAATTTGAGCTTGTATGATGTTTTTCTCATGATTAGACTGGGGTTATGAGTTTTGGGAAAGAATACTACAGAAGTCAGGTGCACTTTCATCACATTATATTAGGGAATACATACTATCAACATGACTTATCATTGGTGATGCTAACTTTGATCACCTGGCCAAGAAGTAGAGCCATGTTTCTCGACTGGGAAATGACTATTTTTACCTTCTTATATACTTCACTAGAAAGAGTCACTGAGCCCAGCCTACATTCAAGGGAAGAGAATTAAGCTTCACCTCCTGGAGGGGAGAGTGTCTACATTTGTTATTTGGAATTCTCCTCATCCAATTTCCAATAAATAGTTTTACAATTTTTGATAAGTACTATACAGGGAAATAAAAGGGAGATATGGAGAGATAATAGGAGAGATTTATTAAGAAAGCTCTATAAACAAGACATCAACATTCAGGTCTCCTAGACTGATGCCCCTAAAGACATGGGGGAAGCAAAAGAGAAAATGACAGGAGAAAAATGTACCGTTACTTGTTTTCTTTCCTGCCCCACCATCCATAGCAGGGACTACTTACAGATACTCAGGATTAGTGGTGCTGGGAGACAGCATCAGTAAAAAAAAAAAACATGACAAAATAAAAAACCTGCAAAACTCTACCTCCGACATGAACAGAATTCTTGTACTACAGGATGACTACTGTTAACACACTATCTTGAAGGAATTCTTGAAGAAATAGCTAACTTGAGCAAAAGAAAAAGGTCACAAATTGATTTTGCTACCCGAGATATTATTTGAGACACTATATGTCTTTACTTCCTCTTTTTCATATTTGTTAAACACAGTTGTACAAGACAGGAATTACAACGCACAGCATCACAGGATCTTAAACTGACATAGTTGGAGTATATAAATAAGGAAAGTAATCAAGGCAAGTATATAGGGATGGGGGCAGGCAACAAGATGGGGTTGGCAGTGAAGAGCCAGTTGGAATGAAAGGAGTTAAATGAATGGAGTCAGGATGAGTTTACATCCTGTCTTAAATCTGTGTGAGCTCAGTTCATGGCACAAAAGAGAAACTGACAGATATACATGTCTGGCTTTAGAATCTTTCCTCAATAGGACGTGAAACTACAAACCTCTTGTGAATTTGCAAACACTATGCCAAGATGAAATATGAAATGTAGGAAAACCAATATTTTAAATAATTTTAAAAAGACAACTGCATTAAGAGATCAAAGTGAAAGGAGATTGATTAGCTAATTGAAACTCTACTCCCAGCAGAAAAGTGGATGAAATAAGCAGATAAAAGTGCTTTCTAAGCTCCCATACCCTTGTTTTGTATGTTTAACTTTCTTTCCACAGTTCTCAATCCTGTGCCCTATTTCAAAGCCTTTTTTCCACCCATCTTGGAAACCTCAGGACACTGAGGAAATTTGATGTTCAGAAATTTTATTTTTAGGATATCATATTATATAATATCTTAGGATGGTGTCATTCATTCCAAAAACTGCTGTTTTGAACAAAAACTAAGAAAAATGTACCCAGTAGATATAAACGTTTTACATTCAAACTGTCTTGAAAACACCTTATGAAAACTCAGCAATCCCTACTGAAAACATTTTTCTTCTTTTATCCATTAACAAATACATATGTGACTCCAGGTTCATTTCCAAAGTCTGATGCCTGCAACTCTTTCTGGCAGTATTTCTCAATTAATTAACATTCCTGAGAGCACAGTTATGCACAATACTGAAAAAAAGAAAACTTTTATTTATTTGGCTTCCCTGCTGTGTAAAGGATGTTACAACTCCTGTATACTTTATCCTTTGAAAAATATCTTCTTGTTCCCCCATCAAGGAAACCCATGAAAGCAAGATATTAAAAAGGGAAAGGAGAACAGGTACAAAGATAAAGAATAACGAAGAATGTTGTATATGTCCTGAGGCTCAAATATCAATACGGCTCTGCTATAATAAAGGGTCCGCAGTGTGTCTGTTCACCACTCAAAGTGCTCTTTTTATCTCAAAGGGAAAATTTTCGTGGGATGTCACTGACAGCAAGATCAATGTCAATTTTGAAATTCTGCATGGAAAACAATAGTGAGCTTCTGACCAGCAATTACCATAAAATCAAAACATCTTATAGTTTTATGCTGAATTGGTGGAATTGTTTTGATATGGTATTTATTTGAAAAGCTTTTCATCAGCTCTATCGAGTATTTGATTAGTGCATCCTGCTAAAGTAACTGGTCTGGTGTTTAAACAAAATTCTGCAGTAGTAAAATGGGGCAGCAATCCTAGAATGCTGCTGAATTGTCCATGGATAAGCCAGCCTAGTCATTAGCTTTATTGCTAACAAAGAGGAAAATCGTGCATATAATTATACGGATTGCAAAGCCAGCAACAAGAGTTGGCACCAGGGAATGATTTCCCTACGACCATGACTTCATCAGGATGAGAAGTTGCCCATATGCCTTCAAAGGAATGCAGAGTTGGAAACAAAGTAAACATGTTCACTTTTTGTTATAGATGATTTTTTCACCCCTAAGTAAGCCACTCTTTAGCCACTGACAGTTAAACTATTTTTAGAAGTCGGTGAACCCAATGAGTCAGTGACTTTAGACTTCTTATGATTACTCTAATGCCAATACAATCTTACTAGTAAAAATAACAATATTTATGAGATTATGAGATTATGCAAACTTAAATTCCAAGAAGTCTGAATTATTCAGATTCAAAGTTACAAAACGAGTAGTATGTGTATGTTTTTGTGCACACACACATGTGTAGAGGAGCTGGAGCTAGAACCTGGGTCTTCTTGCCAGGCTAGTGTCTTCTACGTATATCTCTTGTTCGTTGTCATCATTACAGTAAGACAGACACCAAAATTTTGAGGTTCAGTCACAGCAAGTCTCTGAGTGCCATGAACAGACATGGACACAGGACCAAACAGACCTACCTACTACTTGGATCTACTTTGAAATTCTTATATTTCTATTCTATAGCCTCCTTTAGATGGCTTCTTAGTAATCTTTGGACCTCTCTTATTTCTCCCATGAAATTAAATGGGATAATATGCAAAATTCACCAGCACATTCCTGAGACAAAGCAGACATTCTCCCTTCTCCATTCTTCCCTCCGTGTGCAGTAGAAGAGCCCTCATATGGGATCTGAAGGACTCTTATTAGCAATGATCTGGAGACATTCAGTTTCCTCCCAATAACATGAAGGTCATAAAATCAAAGAAGATAATGCATACGAAATTGTTTTGTTTATAATTGATGAGCTGATTTTACTTCAGAGTTCTACGTAATTTTCACGAAAAACACTGCGTGAAGCCACTGGGATTTCTTTGCTCTAGGAAATCAGACTTTGCCATTATCCTTGATTTTCTTTGATGTATCTTATCTATTGATTATGAAAATTCTTTTTCATATGCCCAGTGCCCAGTGATACATAAGCAAAGAAAAAAAATGGTCCCTGTAAGCTTTATAAATATGGGGATATGGGTGAGGTAAAATATTATCATGCAGAATGAAGATAAATGACAGTTCCAAATAGCCTTACCATTGGAGGCCTCCTAGTGACCCAGTTCAGCTCACAGATGCAGCTGCTGCAAATAATAGCCAGAGAGTGATGATCATTGTGATTTCAGTCCATTATTACCAGAAGCCTGATATACATAAAATGTAGGTCAAAGCATTCTGTTTAATGCCATATTTATCTTCAGAGTATGAAGCATGAGAATGTTGTTCCAGCACTAAAGAAACAGAGGTGATAAATTAGTAGTCTCCAAAGTGCTATTTAAATGACTCCATTCAATTTTTATCTCCTCATTGAAATATAAATTCCACAAGGGAGAGGACCATATTTATTTTGTTTTCTACCACCTCTCAGAACTTAGCACAGTGCCTGCCTCATATAGGCCTGCAATCAGATGCATGCAAAAGATTGGATTCATTAATTAATTGAAGCCTATATTGTTACACTTATTTATTTACAATTGTTTTTATTTATTAAACTAGCCCTCTACATGAGGAAGGATTAATATTATATACATCTGTATTTACCATCTATCTAGATAGGTGCTTATTCAGTGAACAAGTGGATATTAGAAGGATGCTATATAAGAAGTTGCTGCCAGGTATTGCTTTCTCCTCTAGGTCTTAAGCATATGTAAGAAGAGAATACAAGATCCATGATGGGAAGAGTTGTTTTCAAAGGATTAAGCCAGCAGGAAGAAGTGAGCAGTGAAACAAGACAGAAACTATTATAGATAGAAAAAGTAGAGGAAAGACACGAAAATGGGATGTTCTGGGCATAAATTAATTGGCACAGAATACTGAAGGTAACTCTGGAACAAGCAGAGAACAAAAAGGAATGGAGGGAATTCATGTAGTCAAAGAAGTTAATGGAGAGTGGTAAATACAGCATGTTGCTTTTTAAATGTCAGAGCACAAAGAAAAATTTAGAGTTAAGTTATGGGATTCAATTGTAAGAACTTAAAAGAAACAGCATGGAGACAATTGTTAGAGGGTTAGTGATGTGTTTAGATGTAATTATGTGAGGAATATGGCAGTTTTGATTGTGAAAAGCTGTGGTTAGGAATATAGGGAACTGTTTTTTAAGCTAAGTAAGTAAATTCAGATTGTTGGAGATACTGCAGCAGCTGCTGTGCATGGAATTTAGTGTTTACGTCTTGGAGCCTCACACGTTATATTTGGCCTTTAGTTAAAAATGATTTAACCAATGCTTTTTCAGAGAGATTATATAAAATTTATCATCCCATTTTCCATAAATTCCATTTGAAATTCTAAGGGAAAATTTTTATATATACTTTTCTTTCATGTAAAGATGGATTTGAGTAGTTACCTGTTGCCAAAATATGCTTCCTAAAATTTGTGAAAGTAAGAGTTTTAAAAGTGAAAAAAAAGTTAAACAATATTGCGTGTCCCTCAAAATGATTGATTTGTTGGCTGAAATTCATATTCATCCTTAATTTAGAAGAAAACCTCTTCTGGTGTGGATACACACCCTCTGTCACCTGACAGATACAGAGATATCATAAGATACTGTCACAAGATGGCAATTTAAACACTTTAGTCAATGTGGAAAACTAATTTTAAGAATCCTAATACCTACAAGGGCTTTTAAAAAAAATTATGTCTTATTTCTTTTTTCAGAGGGAGAGAGAGAAAGGCAGAGTGTGAGTGGGGGAGAGGCAGAGAGAGAGGGAGACATAGAATCCAAAGCAGGCTCCAGGCTCTGAGCTGTCAGCGCAGAGCCTGATGTGGGTCTTGAACCCAGGGATGTGAGATCATGAGCTGAGCCCAAGTCAGACGCTTAATTGACTAAGCCACCCAGGAGCCCCTACAAGGGCTACTTTTTAAGGAGAGACCAAGTGATGAACTTACACTGATATCTCTCAGGACTACTATCTCCCTTTCAAGTAATTGCCTCCTCTTGGAAGCACATTATTAAAATTTGCTTTTTATGAAAAGATATACCTCTCTTCCATTTATAAACAAAAAGAAAATTTAATTATTCAAAAATGAGTTTATGGAATATTTGTATCCCAGAGACTCAGTAAATATTTTAAAAATCCCTATAAATGTGCATTTATGCATAAGTAAATAATTTGCATAGAAATGTTTTATTTTCTTTTATGGGAAATATATGCACTATATTGGGAGTTAAGAGAACTAAGAAGTTGTCGCAACTTTGTCAATATGGGCAAGTCATTTAGCCATTTTGATCTCAGTATTTAAAATGAAGAGATTGTATTAAATGTCATTTAAGCATATTAAGTAAATTGACTTCTATAGCAACATTACTGAAAAGAACATTTGATATAAATTGAATTGATAAAATGAAGAATGATATAATCAAATGTTATGGATTGAGTGATAATGGTGAAAGCCAATAATACTTTGAAAAGTAATTAAATCTATCCAGTGGCTTGTAAAGATTATTGTTATACTATAGTTAACATGTACAGTAGCAGTGACCCCATTTTAGTTAAGGGAAAAATATATTACGAATTTGTACAAAGATTAAATTCACAGAAATTGATAAACTATCAAATACATTTTAATATGCATTCATGATAAGTATGAGCTCTATTTCTAACTAATATCCTCACTGTCTGACCATTTTTGATAGAAGTCTGGAATATCTATGCTATTATTGTCCCCTGAGTTGATACTGTCAATTTTGCTAGCAGTTCAAATGTATATAAACATTTTTTATTAACTAGTTATCAAGACATTCTTACATTTGGGGACATTTATGGCCTAGTTAATGTTAAAGTTAGGATAATATTGATCTTGAGTTATGTCTGACAATTGTAGTAGCCATGTTTAGGTCAGAGTATTTGAGGGTTCTGGTGCATAATTGTGACCCAAAAACAGAGCTAAAATAAGTCATTTTACAGGTACAATTAATATTTTTAGGAAATAGCTTCAAAATTTTGACTGCCTTGTTAAAAGCAAGGCCACAAATCAAATGACCTTTTTTTTTTCTTTTTTTTAACTCTGGAGCATATTTCTAATGATGGCAGGGACAGTGAGTTTGCATTGCCTAACTTTTGTTTGAAGCATATAACTATAGTATGGCAATGAAATAAGAAGCATAATTTAGATCAAATTTTGTATACTTATGTGCAACAATGAAATCAAAATATTTTAGAGAAAAGAACTTGTCCTACTGATAAATTTTCAGACAATTTTCAAGACGGATGTTTATCATTATTGCCAAAGATCTTAAGGCAGATAAGTCTTTATGTAACTAGTAGTGTAAAATACTTGTGTACTAGGACCTTGTCAGTAGTGAAATAAATTTGAACTCACTATAATACAATATTTTGTCAGTGTTCATTTGAGAGATACAATATATATAAATAATTATATGCAAAGTAAGTAGTCCATTCACTTTCCCAGATATTCCAAAATATCAGGCTAGATCAGTGATAAGGTAAACATACAGACTGTATTATAAAGGATATATCTAGGGACCCTTGGCTGGCTCAGCTGGTACAGCATGTGACTCATAATCTCAGGATCATGAGTTCAAGCCCCATGTTGGGTATAAAGATTACTTTTTAAAAAATGGTCAGAAAGGCTACATCTCCTAAAAGGCAATGATATAGGTTTTTTAATTAAATTATGCTTCCTTTTAACCAGATAGTCACTTATCAATATATCATAATATCATTCTATGTTTAAATGTTATTGACAACAAGGTTTTAATGGTTGTATAGCAACTTACTCTCCAGTCCTACTATAATTTATTTGTCTAATAGTATTTTCTTTTTCAGACATCTGTATGTTTCTTGCAAATTTTACCCTCATACATAATTTAAAATTTCTTTTGAGGAATATTTTATCAATCTTTGCTTCCACTTTTGCTTTCTTTAGTTTTTGTCTAAAATATCACACACCTTCACATGATACAATTTTTCAAAATTCTGAGTCTTTGCCAAACTGTGATGTGAAAAATTGTATTATAAAGTGAAATGAGATCAGAATACTAAGAGCTAGCAATTGGGTCAGATATCTAGGAATTTGTAAAACTGCCTTATTAATTTATCCTTCTTTCTACAAGTGTTTGACAGCTTTATCTATGATTATTTTTCAACTTATTTTATTTAAATTTTATTCCATATGTAATATTTTGAGGTATGTAAATAGTTTCTGTGATATATTTAAACTCAAGAATGTGTGTGTGTGTGTGTGTGTGTGTGTGTGTGTGCGTGTGTGTGTGCGTGTGTGTGCGTGTGTGAGTGTATGCCTTTGATTTTATTCCTGGAGAAGTACTTCATTATACCAAGATCTGTAAAACACACACACACACACACACACACACACACACACACACACACACACACTAGTTCTTTTTACTTTGGTGCCCCCTACTCTTAATTTTTTCCTCTTACTTTATTTTACATTTCCCTTATACATTGCTTTAAGTCACTTCTGAGACAAGACAGTACATAAATACATAATATATTCTTAGCCAAACACTGAAATATTAATACGAACTAATATATAATAAAGAAGACCAATGAGAATATTTGAAATTAGAATTCTCTTTATACTTCTTTGTAAATACTAACTTAGTAGTTTATAACTTAATTGTTAGAGTCATAAGTTTCACTGAGTTGTGTTCATATTGTGCATGCAAGTATATAACATGTAAATGTAATTTTGAAATTTAAAACATATTTTTACTTAGACATACTAATAAATAGCCTTCTTCAAGAAAGTAACAAAATTCTACTTAAGCCAAGAAAAGCATGATCTTCATGGCAAAGGTGCTATTCACAAATATGGACATTGCTAGCCCTTGCTATAGACTTAAGTCAGTATTCAGCCTTTTGCTGTGATATACATAAAAAAAATAGGGAAAAAGGAAAAGAAAACCAATGAAAGAATGGCAGATGGAGGTAATCTTTTCATTAGTAATTACCAGGCAATTATGGAAGTTATATTTGTCTTATTTTAGGTGGGAATTTGGTTTCTTGAGACGACACATAAGTATATAATGGCCAAACCAAAAATTCTGCTTCTTCCCAATCAGTAGTTTTTAGATATATCCTGAACTGGACCAAATGGATTAAACACTTGCTTTTAAAAGTCTCCAATTGTTTAATGTTGACATTTATAGTGGTTGGTGCTTTTGGTTGAGATATTTGATTTTACTAAATACAAATTTAGTTATTAGAAGTTTAGTGTAGAGAACAGAATATGAGTTACACAGTTAGGGAGAACTGGGTACACCCCTAGCTGGATAGCTTGCTAGACCTATAACTTTGAAAAATGACTCAAGCTCTATGTCACAGATTTTAATCTATAAAATAGGAGTAGTAAATACCTTATTGGGCTTACTCAAATGATTAAATTAAATAAATTAAGTAATTATATATAATTTTAAATCACATAGTCCTGAGTATATTAGGTGCTCTTCTTTTAACCTATTAAAATTTATTATCAGTTTTTATATATGAGAAAGAGAAATAAACTTTAGTTTAGTACCCATATTACAGTCATCTCTAGGCAAATTTGTTGATGGTGGAAGTTGGTTAAATACTTCTAGTCAAAGTGATAGAATAAAATTAGCATTATCCCACATTTTCTTCTTAGATACCATACAAAATCAGCAAGAAAAATAAAAACTGGAAACATAAACATTCTCTGTAATAAAACTGAGGAGTCTGATAATCCACAAAATATGTGGAAGCATTGCCACAAGCAGTGAACATCAACAAAGGTGAAGGAGGCTTAAAAAGAAAATGTCAATCCAACAATTCCACTCCTACTCTAAAAGAATTGAAATCAGATACTCAGATACTTGTACACCAGTATTCAAAATAGCCAAAAGTTGGAAACAGTCTGTTTATCAACACTTAAATGTATAAAGACAATGTGTTGTATACATTCAATGGAATATTCAGCCATAAGAAGAATGAAATTCTGATAGATGCTATGACATGGATGAACCTTGAAAACATGCCAAGTGACATAATCCAGACACAAAAATAAAAATAATATATGATTCCACTTATGTTAGGTATCTAAAATAGGCACATTTATAGACAAAGAAAAAGAATAGATGTTACCAGTGGTGGTGGTGGGGATAAGAGATTAGGGAGTTATTTTATGAGTTTAGAATTTCTGTTTGGGATAGTAAAAAAGTTTTAAAAAATGGGTAGTGGTGATGGTTTCATAACACTGTGAATGTGCTTAATGCCACTGATCATACATTTAAAAAATAATTAAAATGGTAAAGTTTATGTTATGTGTGTTTTATCACAGTGAGCAAGAGAAAGAGAAAATACAATGGCTAAGGATCTCAGAAAACTTCACAGTAAACCTCTCCAAGGGGAAGAAAACACTCTTAATCCCCAAACCAAAATTTCATATGCACAATGAAGGGAATAGGATGCATATGCCTGGCAATGGAATCTGTCTGGTTTGGTTCTATGGACCAGAGTAGGAAGGAGAGACTACATTATGGGCATCCTGACAGCTACGTAAATCCACCAGCATAGAGCAGTTAAAGCTAAAAGAATTCACTAAATCCCAAGAAAAATTCCTGCTAATACAAAATACAGCCATGGCATCTTGTCAACATGAATTTTTTTCCAGAATTAGTTGAGAGTGGAAAAAAAACCCAACAATGTCTTTGTATTCAAATATAAAGAATCCAAAAGGTATGAGTTGTTCTTACAAGAAAAAGTGAAGGAAGGAAGAAAAACCAATTCCAGATAAATATCACCTACCTTTAAGATATTATTATGTAGCAGATCAAAACTGTGCTCAAATATGCCTATATATATATATTTTTTAATTAATGATGCAATAGTTGTTATGAGACAAAAAGAGTACAAGGCAGACATACAAGCATTCAGGGAAGAGATGGTGAGGACAGTAGGAGAAATGAGCTGAAAATACCGTAAAGAACACAGAAGGCAAGGATGATAAAACTGGAAAAAATAAAATGAGAATAATAAATATTTGACAAAGATTATGGAGAAAATTATAGATCTGGGAAATTTTTAAAAAGAAGATTTGAAATATACATTATATGAGTCCACAAAAAAGAAAAGCAAAACAATGGAACAGAAGAAATATTCAAGAAATAAAAGAAGACTTGAAAGGGCCTACCTAGCAATATTTGGTACCAAACTGTGAACTCTATTAATCCTGTTAAACATCAAATCTAAAGAAATAGCCCTCTTAAAAAATGTTTACGATGTGGGCCTCCAAGGTGGCTCAGCCAGTTAAGCTTCCAACTCTTGATTTTGGCTCCTATCATGATCTCAGGACCCCTGATTGGGCGGGGGGGGGGGGGGGGGGGGGGGGCTTGTGTGCTGAGTGGGCGGAGCCTGCATGGCATTCTTTCTCTCTCCTTCTCTCTCTGCCCCTCCCCTGTTCATGCACTCTCTCTCTCTCTCTCTCTCTCAAAATAAATAAACATTAAAAGAAATTTAAAAATAGGGGCACCTGGATGGCTCAGTTGGTTAAGCATCCAACTTCAGCTCAGGTTATGATCTCATGGTTTGTGAGTTCACGCCCTGTGCAGGGCTCTGTGCTGACATCTCAGAGCCTGGAGCCTGCATCGGACTCTGTGCCCCTCTCTCTCTCTGCCCCTTCCCAGTTCATGCTCTGTCTTTCTCTCAAAAATAAATAAACATTAAAAAATTATTTAAAAAATTAAAAAAATAAAAATAAATTAAAAAATAAGAAAATGTTTAAGATGCCAAAAAAGTAAAGAAACAACATGGAGATCTTAATCTTCTTCACAAGAGAATTAAATGTATAAATATATGTGTTGTGGGCATAAAGGTGGGGGTGAAAGGGGGGTGCTACAGTTTTCAAGGAATGAAAATGTGACCTAGGAATTCTGTACTCAACCAAAATCATTCAAGTGTGAAGACATAAATGTTTTCAACATATAAGAAGAAGTCAGAGATATTGCTTTTATAACTCTTTCTTTAAAACAAAAGAGCAGCATAGAATACATTTTCATAACAAAGGATGACTGGAACATTATAGCAGATGAACTGGTAGTGAGTGCTTTATCTATTTGGCAGTGGGTCTAATAAGTAAGTGAAGATACATGCTTATAAAGTGGAATATAAGTAGTTTGAACTGAGATAATCCAGAAATTATATCATTTAAAAGGGGAAACTGGGAGTAGAAGGAAGAGAGATGATGGGAGGGAATATAAACCTGCTGACTTCCTCATGTTTACTAACAAAAGATCAGGAGATACTATATGAAGTTGATAAATCAATAAGTAGAGGTAAAAATTATGTAGTAGTCAGAGTCCCAGCAGGATGTAGATGATGCACATAAGTGGGATAATTGAGAAGAGCTGACGAACTAAAAACACTACTGTCAGATTATATTCTGGCAGCAGAAAGCAATTAATACATGTAAGATATCAGTAAATTACATAGTCTATTGGAAGATGATAATTCTATGGAAGAAAAAGAGCATAATAATCAATATGAGGAGTGCCAGAGTCAGGAGTAAGTGTGGTCAGATGAGCTTCATGGAGTAGATGCCATTTGAACAAAAGTTTAAAGTCATTGAGGAAGACATAAGAATATTTTAAGGATATCCTAAGAATATTATAAGGAAGAGCTAGTGTAAATATCTGAAGGTAAGAACATGCTTAGAATATTTGAAAAAAATACCAAGGGATCAGTTGAGCTAGAGAAAGGTGAGGAGAGTAGCTAGTAATTAAGTCTGAGAAGGAATGGGGGTTAGATCATGTAGAAACTTCTGAGTAAAATGAGCATTGAAGACTGTGCAGAATAGTGACATGATCTGACTCACTAGTTAACAAGGTCACTCTGACTATTATATTTGGATTAGTGTGTAGGAGAGCAGAAATGGAAGCAGGTCCAGTCAGGAGGGCTTTACTATTATCCAAATAAGAAATACCAGTGGCTCTGTTCAGAGTGGTAGTAGCAGAGGTAGTAAGAAGTGATTCTGAAGGTCTGAAGTGTTTTGAAGGCAAAGCAATAGATTTCAGAAAAATAAAGGTAAGTAAGTTAATATGGTAGAAGCTCATTCCATTCATATTTGGGGAAATTCAAATTAAAACTACACTGAGAGGCACCCCCGAGAATAGCAAATGTAGAAGAGACAATCTGAAGTGTGAGTGAAGATGCAAAGCTACTCAAATTCCTATATACTGGTGGTAGGAGTATAAACTGGTGAGACCACTTTGGAAAACTGCAGCAGAATTTACAAAAGCTGAGTGTATATATGCTCTATTACCCAGATATTTTCCTCCTAGATCTATATGTAACAGAGATACAGCTATAGGTCCACCAAAAGACATAAATGAAAATGTTCATAAAATCTCTATTTGTAAAAGTCCCAAGCTGGAAATTTCCCAGTTTGTACCAAAAGTAGAGTATGAACTGTGGAGTAATCACAAAATGTAATACAATAGAGCAATGAAAATGAGAAAACTACATCGATATGCTAAAGTAAGACTGAATTCCCCACGCACAGAATGTTGATTGAGAGAACCCGGACATAAACCGTATTCATCCAGTTTATATAAAAGTCAAAAACAAGTAAAGCTAATCCATAGTGTTAGAAGTCAGGTGAAGGGTACCCTTAGGTGGCGATCAGTGATTGTTCCTGGGGCCTTAAAGGGGTA
Source organism: Panthera pardus (assembly GCF_024362965.1). Taxonomy (NCBI): domain Eukaryota; kingdom Metazoa; phylum Chordata; class Mammalia; order Carnivora; family Felidae; genus Panthera; species Panthera pardus. Next base: position 49,627,971 of record NW_026526666.1, on the reverse strand, counting down.
TTCTGGGATTCTCTGTTTTTCTTGATCTGGGTGCAAGTTACATGGAATTGTTCAACTTGTGAAACAAATTCATTGATCCTTTTATGATTTTGTACATTTTCCTGTATATATGCCATACTTTAAAAAGTGAAGATAATGCTTTTCACCTAGGAGAATGGCAGAAAGATTAAAAAGTATTTTGGCTGGGGAATAAGAAGAAAAATTTCTTTTGCAGTGATGGTATGAATGTAAGTTAACACAATCTCTATGGAAGGTGATTTTTATCATATCAGATATCAAAACTAAAAATGCACATATTCCTTATCCCAGAAACTCTACTCCAAAGAATATATTTTTCAGAAACTCTCACATGGACAAAATGATGTGTGTTCAAAGTTACTCATTTCAGGATTGTTTGTATCAGTAAGAAATTGAAACAACCTCAAAGGCCATCAGTAGGCACCTGTGTAAGTAAATTATGGCAACAGATATTCAATAGAAAATTATGGAGTTATTAAAAAAACCATATATAAGGAAAAGGTGTATGCACTGATTTGGAACAATTCCCAAGATATATGTTATTAAGTTTTGAAAAAAATAGTATAGGAGGCCTAAATGGCCTTTTCCCATTTATTTCAAAAAAATGCTTGTGTATATACAGGGAAGGATGAATAAGAAATTTATAACATTTAATGCCTCCAGGAAGGAAAATGGGTCATGAACAACTGATAGTAGTAGTAGAAAGACTTTCTACAAGTATATCCTTGTGTGTGTGCTGTTGTTGTTGTTTTTGAATAGGTAAATATATCACCTATTCAAAAAAATACAATGTACATGGAAATGAAAAATCAATTCATTAGAGAGGAAAATATACATATGCAACCATAGAATAATTATAAATACAGAGGGAAGTGAATTTCCTTACTCAGATACTATACCAATGCAGTATTCTAAAGTCACACCTTATATCATTAAGTGTGAGATTTAATAAATCGTTGAAGACATTCAGAGAAAGGCAGTTTTATAGTTCCTGCTTAATAGGATATAGAATACCCTTGTGAGTTTATTTATTGAACTATGTCATTGTCAATTTAAGATCATGTCTACTTCTTTATTCATTGAATTGAAAAGAAAATAGATTATCTATCATACAGTCAATTTACACTTGCCTTTCCGTTTTCCAGTTTTTTCATAATTTAAAAGAAATACTACAGAGACATGCTCTTCAAGAGTAGCTATGTTTATAAAGTATTTTATGTCTGGATGAAAAATCAAAAATGCTTTAGTTCCAACTCTTTGCTTATATTCTTGAGTTAACAGCCTTTTGTTATTTCAGCAAAATATAGATAGAGCTAATATTTTTGTAACCTGAAAGATTTTATGAGACTCAGTTATTTTGTTCCTAATTAAAAGAACATTTGGATGTTCAATGAATATCTTCTGTTAATATGGAAATATGTTTAACAGAAAGGCTAGCAACCTTATTTCAATGATTTATTAATATGATATATTTTTTCTCTCATGTTTGGCAATGTGGTATGATTTATATCTAAATTCAAATAGTCAGGAAAATTTTATCTTACCACAGTATATATACCCCAAATTAATATATTTTTGATATATATTTTTCAAAATGGAGGAGTAAATATAGCTTTTATACAATATTTTAAAATAGTGACATATTTAGTCTTCACATAAATTTTATATCTACACCAAAATATTGAATGAAGAATTATGTGAGAGTTTGACAAAATCATTCTACTAAATGCAACCAATATTTATTGAGAATCTAATCTGTCTGCTAGAAACCACAGGATGTATAAAAGAACTATGGGGTCATAAAAATTCCTTGACTGGTTTCTAAAGATACAGAACAATAAGATACAATCTCTGTCTGGAAGAAGCTTACTTCACTTTGGATATTCATATGTATATTTTATATGTATATATATGCATATATGTACGTGTGTATATATACACACGTACATATATGCATATATATACATATGTAATAAATTACATGTGAGTTGTGCAGACAACAAATATTGCATGAGAATTCGTGAGACACAAGGACCTATCAGTCAGGAAGGAAGTTGGAAAGCTGACAGGACTACAAAGAATCCCGAAAAAATCTAGCTTATTAAATAACCTTTTCTGAATTCTACTCTATTGTGAGTCCACTATGTGTTTTATTACAGAAAATTCACATAGTTGCAAACAATAAATGTCTGTTGAATAAGTAGCTGAATTAATTTTTCTGATTTTAAGGAACTCATAAATTGCCATGGATATAACATTTTCATAATTAATAAAGCATAAGAAATGATACTATAATACATTATATAGATAGTAAACAAAGAACTTGTATAGTACTTAGCAAATAGTGAGGAATGAATGAATTATTTATTTTTATTATTTTATTTTATTCTATTTACTCTATTATATGTATTTTATTTTTTGTATGTTATTGAAATATAAATATTTGTTATTGAGGCATAAGTACCTAGAGATAGTGATATCTTCAGAGCCAGCTCCATAACTCTAAATTAGGTCATATGGTCCTAAAATACATCATAGAAACCAACAAAGGCCACAGATCAGAACTTACCCCCTACCTCCAGAACCTGTTGTTAAACTTGTTTAACACAGCATAGTAAACACCATTTAATGCAGCATCCCACTGTGTAGGGGATAGGTGAAAATGCATTTCCTTGTATAAAATGTATAGTCTAGTTGACATTCATTGAACATAACTCTGCCATCCTAAAATTAGATATTATCCCAGCCTTTTTGCCTGCCTCTATGTCACTGAATTGGTGGTATGTAAAGAAAATTGCATTTTCTAATGTATACTAATAAGGTTCTTCAAAATTTCTTTTTGGAGTCCACATGTGGCAGAACAAAATGTGTTGTTCCTTAGGGACAGTATCCAAATGACTAGAAAAACATGGATGGGTAAGAGAGAAGGGGAGGAGTTGAAATTGGAGAAATAATACTAAAAAAATACTATTCAACAACTCATTCATTTCAAATGTAATTATCGAATACAAAACTGGACAGCAGGTACTGTTCTACTTATTGTCAATGCAGTGATGAACTAAAATAAATACATTTGGTTTTCATGGAGCTAATAGCCTTTTCAAAGTGGAAAGGCAGCTATAAAATGTTAGGTTTATACATATTGTGGTTCTCTGATCAAAGAAGTAGATCATAACAGATTGTAACATTATTTTACAATGCTATTTTATGCAGGGACAGGAACTTTCTTTTATGAGATAAAGTATCTTTTGACCATCAATGGATTGCTGAAATCAGACTCTTTCTTATGTCTTGTAATGCTTCTTGTCTTTGTCTTCTTCATCTTTGTCTTTCCTTCTCTTCTTCTTCCTCCTCCTCCTTTTTCTTTTTCTTGTCCTTTATGAGCATGTAGGTTAAAAGTTGTAAGAAGCTTCACTGGGGACTACTGGATAAATGAATTGACATTTATTGGATATGACTCTGCCATCCGAAAATATGATATTCTCCAATTAGGAGTCTTCCCTTCTTTTTTAAAAGAGTGCTTTATTTCAAGAAGTGTTTATACCTTGGGTTGCAATATTCATTCAGACCTAGCTCTAATTTTTTTTTTTTCATAGAACACTTACCACTTGTTAGGAAAATGTACCTCACTTTACTATTCCTTTTGACTTTATTTATTGGTATGACTGTATTTTCTTTATCTTGTTTAAACATTGTGCATCAACATGAACCCTAACCCCACTATCTAAAGCAGAGGTATTTTGGACTCATAACAGGTCCTGGATCCATTTGAGGAAAAATGTTTTTGCCAAGATTAGTATAATGATATTTTTACTCATCCCTTATGTCAAACTTTTCCTTCTGGGAAGATTGATAATATGATAGTCTCCTAAGATTGCTTCTAGTCAAATGTCCCACTGAACAACCTAGAGGTGCCTCAGATTCCAAAGACTCAGGTAATAAACCAGAGAATTTATTTGCTTTGGGTGGTAGAAGCAGATAATGTATTGGCTTACAGTTTCCTTTAACAAGCATTCTATTAGAGTGGATAATGGGGTTGGATGGGGAGCATCTACTGGTCCCATCAGTGAAATAGGAATGCTTTCAATTTTAATGTAGCTTTTTCTTTGGAAAGAAGGTTTTCTGGTATTGTCTTCAAAAACTAAAATAAATTCTTACCAACTTGAAATTTGCAGTAATTAAACAGGAAAACTATAAACCAAAAGTTATCATTTAGGAAAATTCATATATTCATGGTATATTTAATATAACTATATAATTAATTTTATACTGTAGCCATCAAAAATCGATCCAGTTTCCTTTATGTGTCCTTTTTTTAATTAGGGACTTCTTTTTTTTTTATTTTTTTTTAACGTTTATTTATTTTTGAGACAGAGAGAGATAAAGCATGAACGGGGGAGGGTCAGAGAGAGGGAGACACAGAATCTGAAACAGGCTCCAGGCTCTGAGCTGTCAGCACAGAGCCCGACGAGGGGCTCAAACTCACGGACCACGAGATCATGACCTAGGCCAAAGTCAGCTGCTTAACCGGCTGAGCCACCCAGGCGCCCCGATTAGGGACTTCTTAAAGTGCAGTTGGGAGGTTGACCATTTTTAAGTGCCATATATTATTTGCTTAAGCAATTTAATCCCTACATGTGAAATTTTCTTTCCAAGTAAAGTATATGAATATGAATATATAACGACATATCATGATTTTAACTAATGCTATATACTCAAAATCTTTTTATATGTATGTTATAGTTCCAAAATTTTGTTTTGAATCATGATCTTTATAGTACAAACTTAACTTCTTTAATATCAGTATAGATGTATTGATTACTTGGTTAAATTATTCACTAAAAGATATTTGGGGGGGCAGCTATATGGCAAGCATTGTGATAAGGCTACAGATGTCTGAAGGTTGCCACCCTCCAATATATTCCAGTTCTATAGGAAAAATAGCTATGTAATCTAATCATAATCAACATAAAGGTATTCAGAAAAAAAAAAGGGGGGGGTGAGGGCTACAGAAGCAGTGGAGAGAGCACTAATTTCAGTTTTTGGCATAGAGAAAGCGTTCTTAATGTAAGCCTTCGTAATGTAAAATCAGGAAAGAAGGGAGGAAAGTATATTCCACATAAGGGGGAAGATAATTCTGCACAGAAGGAAATATATGTCCACAGTTAGGGTTGGGTGGAAGAGTGTGTGGTATGTTCCAGAAACTACCAAGTCCTGTACTCAGTGTGACTAGGGTGCAGAATGCATGTGAGCAGAAAAATGAGACAGGACAACTCGACAAGAGGGTCTTATATGCAGTTCTAAAGAGCTTTGATTCACATCTATAGTATGGGACTGGGGAGACACTGAAGAGTGTAAAATCTATGAATGAAACTACATTTCCTAGTTTAGTAGCAAAGAAGAGAACAGACAGAACTTTGGTGAGATGCAATGTAAGGAGGCCAGGCCCATTGCTATTATAAGAATGTTGGTGAGAGGCTTTGGGGACCTGAACTCAAGCAGTTGTGGTGACAAGGACAGGAATAGAAGTTTGAGAAGTATTTAGAAGGTAAATATAAGGTAAGTTATAATTATAAGTAGATAAAGTAGATGCTCACATATTAATGTGTGTACACATTCATTCAGTCACTTCACAATTGTCAATTGATCACTATAAAAAACCATCATGAGTCAGTCACAGCTCCTCTTATTAGCCAAATTACAGCCCAGAAATGGAGGAATGGCATATTTAAATACTAAAAAGAAAAGTAAATGATGGCTAATGTCTCACCAATGAGAAACATGACAAATAACGTGTGAAGAGACAAAACTTGGATGTAGACTACTATATATATTACTAGCTCATCATTATGTGTAATGAGACATTGATTTAAGATGTCAAATATCAGCATATGACCCACAGGCTAATTCATTCTAGGAAGATGATTTACTGACTAAATACAGGTATAGTTTAGATGTTAAGTGAATATTTTATCCCGTTTAGGAGATGGCATTATTAAACTTAAAAAAAATATTTATTAAAATTTCTCTACCTTGAGAGTTTGTGGTGACATGCAGAAAATGGAAGGTATTCCAGATTGGGGAACAATTTGAGCAAATAGGTGAAAATGAGATGGTCTGCATGACCAGAATTAAAATTGAACTTTAGGGAGGAATGGTTCTTAGGAAACATGGATCTTAGTCCCATGTTCGGCAGCTTATTATAAAACATAAGCTGTTAACAAGGACAAAAGAAGAGGTAAGGATAAAACAAATATTTATCAGTATTTAGAAACTAATTCTTAAAGGAAATAAAATATGCTTTTTTAAAAGCAAAGGATTATACCACTTACTAAACATTTGACCTTGGATGAGGTGCTTAAGCTTTCTGTGTCTAAATTTTATCTGTAAAGATAATAATAACACCTACTGTTTAGAGTTGTTAATAAAATACTCAGTATGTGTATAAATGTACAAATGTATAATGTATAAAGTACTCAGAACAGAAATCTATAAGTACTGACTGTATTGTATACAACATGATAGACAGTTTTGTATGGTTGAAAGCTTATAACCCACAGCATATGGTAAGTTCTCAAGAAATATTTTCAGGAGCAAAATGAAGAAATGCTTTAAAAAGAAAAATGTGAACTTTAATTTCTGCTCTATCATTTACTGTGTGTGAACCTGAAAAAAATGGATTAGCTATTAATTTATTAGATAAACTCTTGTTGAATATTTTATCCTGTGCCAGACACAATAGCAAATGAGGCAGACTTGTTCTTTTTTTTATGCAGAATTTCCCTTAGAGGAAGAGACAACTAAAAGCATGTAAACAAATACATAAAAATAATAATTTCAATTATGATAAGCACCTCAATTCCCTTATCTGCAAATGGAACATAAAAATACTTTTTAAAGTCATTACAGTGATTATAAAAAGTATGCATAAAAGCACTTGCATAGTGCCTGGCATAGACTGTAGAGAGATGCTGAATGACTTATTAGAAGCTGTATTAGTTCAATAAGCATAGCATGATTTCAGCATTTCAGAAGCTGATGGTGTAGTGCAGTGGTCAGCAAACTACAACACGGGCTAGCCAACTGTGTGTTTTATTTTATAAAGTGTTATTGGAAAATGGCCATACCTATTTGTTTACATATTGTCCACAGCTGCTTTCTTTTTTTTAAAAAATATAATTTATTGTCACATTAGCTAACATACAGAGTATACAGTGTGCTCTTGGCTTCAGGATTAGATTTCCATGATTCATCACTTACATACAACACCCAGTGCTCATCCCAACAAGTACCCTCCTCAATGCCCATCACCTGTATTCCCTCCCCCGCCAACCCTCAGTTTATTCTCTGTATTTAAGAGTCTCTTATGGTTTCACTCCCTCTCAGTTTGTAACTATTTTTTCCCCTTCCCTTCCCTTCCCCCATGGTCTTCCATTAAGCTTCTAAAATTCCACATATGAGTGAGAACATATGATATCTGTCTTTCTTTGACTGACTTATTTCACTTAGCATAATACCCTCCAGTTCCATCCACATTGTTACAAATGGCAAGATTTCATTCTTTCTCATTGCCTAGTAGTATTCCATTGTGTGTGTGTGTGTGTGTGTGTGTGTGTGTGTGTGTGTGTGAGCACACGCGTGTGCACACACAATCTTTATCCATTCATCAATTGATGGAAATTTGGGCTCTTTCCATAATTTGGCTATTGTTGATAGTGCTGCTATAAACATTGGGGTACATGTGCTCCTATGAATCAACACTCCTGTAATCTTTGGATAAATTCCTAGTAGTGCTATTGTTGGGTCATAGGGTAATTCTACTTTTAATTTTTTGAAGAAACTCCACACTGTTTTCCAGAGTAGCTGCACCAGTTTGTATTCCCACCAAAAGTGCAAGGGCGTTCCCCTTTCTCCACATCCTTGTCAACATATGTTGTTTCCTGAGTTGTTAATTTTTACAGCAGCTTTCTCACTAAGAAGGCAGAGTTGAGTAGTTGTGATAAAGATTATATGATCCCTAAACCATATTTAAATGTTTACTATCTGGGCTTTAAGATATATATATGTATATATGACCCTGGTATATATGCTAGTTAGGTCATGCTTACCAAAAATTGTGTCTAAGATGCATATGATGCACCTGGTGATGGATATAAATGTTTAGGATTGTGAAAAGGGAGAAATTGATCCTAACTGGGGTTATCCCTTCCTAGGGAAGAAAACATTTTAACTAGACCTTGAAGGATAAATAAGAATTCAGGAGGTGGAAATTGCTGGGGAGAGGGCATTCTAGGCAAATTTCTGTATGAAGGAAGACCTCGATAGAAGCATAATATTTGATGAGCACCACATTTCAGAAAATGATTGGATACAAAGATGAAAGGCATGGTAGGATAAAAATTGAGAAATATTTTGAAAACCAGAACAATGTATTTGAACTTAAAGCAATTAAAAGTCACTGAAAATTTCTGAGCATGAGAATGACATAATCAGTATTTTAAAGATATTCATTTGTCAGTTGGTATGCAAAATTAATTGAAGCAGAGATAATGAAAAAATGTCAGCCATCAATAAGTGAATAAAAAGAATTGCACAGACATAAGATAATGAGGGCTGGCACTAGGATGATAGATGGAAAAGGAAAAGATGACTATGTCTATTGCTGAAGTTACTCTGACAGATTGAGGATGCAGGGTGGAATATCAGGGGGCAGAATGAAAACTGGTATATGCCATCAGCAGCAATAGTGGTGAGAGTTGATAAAAATGATGAACAATGTCAAAGTCAGGAGAGAATCCAAGATCATGTGGACTAAGAAAAGATCAATGGGTTTCAGTATGTAGGAAGTCAATTGCCTCTAGAATGATGGTGGCATGATGTGAGATGGTGTGAGATTATGACTTAAAGAGATGGTGTACTTGACAAAAGAGGGAACAGCAAATAAATAATAAGATGGTGATAATAGAACCTGTCTCACTATCATTAAAGGCTTACTTTGTGCCAGGTGATGTTTTAAGCACTTCAGGACACCATTTTACTTCATTTATATAATGACTCTATGAAGAGTCACTATTATTATCATTCCTGTTTTACAGATAAAGAAATTAAAGCTTCTCATGATTAAATTGCCTCAGGCTTTCACATTTAGTTAATAATGAAGTTTGAACACAGGTTGTATGACATGAAAGCCTGTTGCTTAACCACACAACTGCAATGCATCTCTCAAGAAAAATAAAAGTATGATGAATCAAAGCAACAATGCTTTTAAATTTCTTATTTGTTATTGAAATATTGAAATAATTTCTTATTTGTTATTGAAATATTGAATTCAATATTCAAAATATTGAAATATTTTGCCTTTTGGTAAGGGTTACATGACTACTATTTAGAATTAAATCTTCACGGTGGCAGAAGAGGGGATGTTTAAGTTAGAATGCAACAACTACTTATCAAAAATACAGCATAATGTTACTTTAATTAGTTTTTTTCTAAGTGTTGGGAGGCAAGTAACTACCCAAGGCTAGGCTGGTTTGTGGTTGAACAGCAGGATCCTGTAGCTACTACTGTAATGATGGCTTCCAGTCCCTCAGCTTCCCGACTGCAGCAAAGGTAGCAGCTCTTTGTGGGCCAGTTCTGCAGTGCTGTTCTGTGAGTCATTCCTAGAAATTCAGCCTAGAGCCTGTCAGACTCAACGTTAGCTCTCCCAACAATTGTGTAAGCACCAAATTCCATCTGTTAAATCCTTTTCTATTTAATTTAGCTGGAGTGATTTCTGTTGTATGAACCCTAATCTATTCTAGACAGTATTGAAGCAGTAAAATTAGCAAGCATGGGACTGATAACACTAAAGTTCCAGAAATTTCTCCAAAACATCTTTTTTAAGCTGCCCTTGCCAAACAAAAGGAGTACAACATAAGTCAAGGGCTAGATTACAAGTGGTGTTTCCAAACTGACAAATGGAAAGAGAGAGAGAGAGAAAAAAAAAAAAACAGTGACCAAAAGATAAAATTTCTCAGGCTAAAATCTTTGTCTTTGTATGTAGTTTACTCATTCTCATGGAATTGACCACAATCAAATATTCTTGATGCCTCTAGGATTTTAAGGACACTGTGTTGCCAAAAAATGTGCCCAATAATAGTCTGTGACTATTCCAAACCTATAGAAATCCTTGAACTCCTGATCCTACCAACAGGAACAAGGTGTGGATGTAGATACTGTGCAATTCCTAGAAGGGCAGCCTCTGCAGAGCCCATCTAAGATAAGATAGTTGGAGATTTTTTATAGTTTCTATTTTTGCTCTTGATTTTCAGTTGAATTATATTATCATCTGATAATGCACTCTGTGCTATTTCAAATTTGAAATTAAATTACTTTTTCTTTGAGTTTAATACATAGTCCATCTTAATAACTGTTCCGTGGATGAGTTCCTGTTTTACTACATATATTAATAGATCTATACCCATTCAACTTTATCAATACCTTTGTTAAAATCCCTTCTATTCTTACTTATATTTTTGTCTGTGTAATCTAACATGAAGTAAAAGAAATACATTTCTGTATATTATTATCTATCTATTCATGTACTTCTTGAAGATACGGCTTTCAGTATTTTGGTTCTATGATATTTAAATATTCATGACAACCATGTCCTCATTGTGGATTTGTGAATTATAAAGTGGTACTTTCTATATCATTCAGTTTTCCTTGAATTCAAATTTGTCTCATACAAATTTTTTAAAGCTTTAAATAGACATTCAGTTGGTCTGATTGACAAATCATGAAATTTAACAGATAGTTGATGGGCAAAAATAACCCTCCTACACTGTAATATAACCTACTACATTCATATTAGGTCTATGTATTTCTGAAGTGAGAGTCCAGGAAGGGGGAGAATTGATGTCTGCTAATGGAAAAGAATGAATCTAATGAGAAAATAAACTTTGCTTTTCATTCTTCATAAAGTACACTAACAGATACCAACAAGGGCTATGAAAAGAAATAAAATTCACTTAAAAAAGAGCCCCTCACTCCCCCCCGCCAATAGTCTTATTCTTCCTTATTTTTCCTGGTAATTCTGTTCAATCTAAAGTTTCTAGGTAGAAATATGATAATATCATACAGGGGTCATAAATTATTTGTATTAGTTTACATATTTTTCTCATTTATAAGGGTATAATTTTGGAAATTAGAGTTCACTGAGTGTACTTTAATTCTCAATATTTAATTCTTTCAAAACCCTAGCTAAAATTTCATTAAGTAATTATCCTTCCATTTAGTTAACATAATAGATTCAAGCACTTTATTAGGGCTTTTATGCAGTAAAAGTGTTATTTTCGAACACACTTAAGATCCACATAACAGACTTGTCATAGCTTTGCTGAATGTTTTCCTCAATCTCAATGAAAATTTTAAAATTTAACCATTCACCACTACTGTTGCCTTAACAGTTCTTAGAGGTCTTAAATAACCACTGTGAAGTGAAAACACCTTGAAGGGCAAGTAATCTACAATCTAAAATGATAGCTGTGACTGGGCTTGTTTGGCTAATCACTGGGTATAGCTATCATCTAGATCAAATCTCAGAATCTCCTTTTTAAAATCTGTTTTATTGGACTAAAACTTCCTTTACATTAATTATGGCATACTTAGCTATCAGATTAGAAGATTTTTTTTTACATTTTGGAAAGTTCTTATCTTTGAGGGACACCCCACTGCAATTATAATAGACACACTTAAAGAAGCAAAGAGATGTTGTAGCAGATCCCCTATTGAACCTAGTAAAGTTCTAACACTTTTCAAAACCTGAAGACGCATCCACCATGATAAGCCCATTCCAAATATTTTAGCCCAGTTGATCTCTCTTCCACTAGAATTCCTGTAGTATCTGGATTTATGACCATCCCTATATTGGTGACATCATCATTTGGTCTTGTATTTCACATGGCTTATTTGTAAGTCTACTCATATCCTACTGATTGGTTTCACCTCCTGTTTGTGTTTCTTCTTTTACACTTTCAACACCATGTCACCCCACATATCTTTGTCTATTACCGGTCCATTCCTGTCACCTACATGGCCTGTTCTTCTTTTAGGTCCATTCCAGCCTTTATGAACAGATATTTAGAATATTTTTTTTCTCCTTGAATTCTGATTATCATCATGGGATTGGCTGTGAGGAGTCCAGAATGATTCTGGCTATAGTAGTTACTCAGACCCCTTCAGAATTTTTTAAAGGTCTGCTGTTTACATGCAAAAATACTGGTTCACTCACACTGTTCTGTGTTACCTTTTGAAGTTTTTCTTCCATTTTTTTGAGCTTTATACTTGGTACTCTAAATACTCTGTTAAACTCAATTTCTCTGCATAATAGCAATCCAGCTGCAGTAAACCTTGCTTCTGTCTTTATGTTCTTCATATCTGCTTCTCAAGGCTTTACATTGTCACTGGATAATTATTTGGCCATACACTCCTTTGAGGGGCTCTCCTCTAGAGCATAGGTCACAGGTCAGTGACCTCAGTGCTCAGATATTATTTCAAACTGAATTGGCTCTCCTAATCTGGCCTTACCCAGACTGACTTTTACCTTCCAAAAGAAAAAATGAAGTTTTGTTTCTTTTTCACACATACACTTGAAATATACAACTGTACACAGAAACTGTTTCTTGGAAGAGGCTGAGGATTAAAAAACTACTTCTAAGACAGTAAATATTGCTTCATGTAAGTGAATAATGAATGTATTTTTGTTTCTAATATTCCAATAACAAATTTTTTTTTAATTTTAATTCCTGTATAGTTAACATACAATATTATATCAGTTTCAAACGTACAATATAGTGATTCAACAATTCCATACAGTACTTAGTGCTCATCATGATAAATGTACTCTTAATCCCCTTTACTTATTTCCCCATTCTCCACCCACCTCCCTTCTGGTAACCATCAGTTTCCTCTCTGTAGTTAAGAGTGTGTTTTTGATTTGTCTCTTTGTCCCTTTGTTCATTTGTTTTGCTTCTTAAATTCCACATAGGGGTGCAATCATATGGTATTTGTCTTTCACTGACTATTTCACTTAACATTATACTCTCTAGCTCCATCTGTGTTCTTGCAAATGCCAAGATTGCATTCTTTTTTATGACTGAGTGATGTCTATATATATATATATATATATATATATATATATAATAAAGTATAAATATATATAAATAAAGTATTATATATATATATACATAAAATAAAGAATGCTACAATAAACATAGAGATCCATATATCTTTTCAAATAGGTGTTTTTTTATTCTTTAGGTAAACAGTAGAGGAATTACTGTATCATATGGGAATTCTATGTTTAAGTTTTGAGGACCTTACATACTGTTTTCCACAGTGGCTGCACCATTTTGCATTCCCACCAACAGTACACAAGGGTTACCTTTTCTCTTCATCCTCACCAACACTTGTTGTTTCTTACGTTGTTGATTTCAGCCATTCTGATAGGTGTGAGGTGATATTTCTTTGTGGTTTTGATTTGTATTTCCCTAATGATGAGTAATGTTGAGCATCTTTTCATGTGTCTCTTGGCCATCTGTAAGTCTTCTTTGGAGAAATATCTGTTCATGTCTTCTGCCCATTTTAAAAAATTTGATTATTATTTGGCTTTTGGTGTCGAGTTGTATAATTCTTTATATATTTTGGGGGTGCCTTTATATATTTTGGAGGTGCACTTAAGCTCAGTCGGTTAGGTGTTTTACTTCAGCTTAAGTCATGGTCTCGCGGGCTTATTTCTGGACTCTCCATTCTCTTCCATTGACCTATGTGTCTGTTTTTGTGCCAATACCATACTGTTTTGATTGCTATAGCTTTGTAGTATATCTCAAAATCTGGGATTTCAATCCAGTTTGTTTTTCTCTTTCAAGATTGCTTTGGTTGCTTGGGGTCTTTTGTGGTTCCATAAAAATTTTAGGGTTATTTGGTCTAATTCTGTGAAAAATTCTATTGGTATTTTGATAGGGATTACATGAAATATGTAGATTGCTTTGGGTAATAGGGACATTTATAATATTTGTTCTTCAAATCCATGAGCATGGCATATCTTTCCATTTGTTTGTGTTGTCTTCAATTTCTTTCATCAATGTTTTATTGTTTTCAGAGTACAGGTCTTTCACCTCCTTGGTTAAGTTTATTCCTAGGTATTTTATTCTTTTTGGTGCAATTACAAATGGGATGATTTTTAATTTCTCTTTCTGCTACTTAATTATTAGTATAAAGAAAAGCAATGGATTTCTGCATGTCAATTTTGTATCCTATAACCTTATTGAATTCATTTATCATTTCTAGTAGTTTTCTGGTGGAATCTTTAGGGTTTTCTGTATATACTATCATATCATCTACAAATAGTCAAAGTTTTCCTTCTTCTTTACCAATTTGGCTGCCTTTTATTTAATTTTCTTGTCTGATTGCTATGGTTATGACTATGTTGAATAAAAGTGGTGAAAGTGGACATCCTTGTGTTGTTTCTAACCTTAGGGGGAAAGCTCTCAGTTTTTCACCATTGAGAATAATGTTAGCTGTGGGTTTATTATATATAGCCTTTATTATGTTGGGGTATGTTCCCTCCATAAACCTACTTTGTTGAGGGCTTTTATCATGAATGGATGTTGTACTTTGTCAAATGCTTTTTCTGCATCTATTGAAATGATCACATGGTTTTTATCGTTTTTCTTGATGTGATTGACTAACACATTTGTAAAAGAACTTTACATTCACTTTTACATAGCAATATGTAAAATTCTAATTCATTGGTTACCTGTAGAGACACAATCAAGTATTGTCTTTATTTGTATATTTGTTAAGTGCAGACCTTGAAAATTTCTTCCTGTACCAATTGACTCCTGAATGTCAACTTTATAAAGAAAAAATTCACATCTACTTGCATAGTTTTCAATAGCATAAGAGCAAGGTTTACTGGATGATTTTTTGTTTGTTTTGTTTTTTAAGTAAGAATTAAATTGTTAAGCTTCTTGTCATGTTTAATCCTAGCGAGATTCAAAGGTGAAACTGATAACTTCTTGAGAAAATCTTTAAATTAATCAGCTACACAAGACATTCTCAATCAGTATCTGGATATAATTGGTCCCTGTATTTCTTTCTTACTAGCCATGGTCATTAGGATCTAAAGTAAAATGATAGAAAGCAGGGACTGCTTTTCTCACAGAAACTTGGGAAAATTTATTAGCTATTAGAAGTCATAATATTCAATCCAAATCTAACTGAAAGAAAGAAATTTCACCAAGTTTTTGAGTTTCAGTGTTACAGTCTTCTCCAGTGTTTCTTCAATTTTTGTTCCTTCTTCTACAGTCACCAGAGCAGGAGAAAAAAATTAATGTCTTTATCTTTTATCTGAAATCACATGGTCCAATTTTTTATATTCTAGCACCAATTTCATCCATGTGGCTTTAAAATGTTTAAATATTACAAAATTAGAAAACTTAGTTCTTCTCAAAGAACTATAAAATATTTTAGGCCAGAAATATGTGATAAATAGAAAAAGTCTTTTAAAATTATTATTTAACAGAATAGGAAAAATGAAGAGACTAATCATTTATGGTTATTACTCATTGAGAAGATAATGGCACATCTTGGTTATAAACAGAAGGAATTATTTCCTGCATATCTGTTTAGTATTGTTAGCAATAGGCATCTAAAACCTGTAAGGAAGGCAAAAAAATTCATATATTTTCAGTGTCACACTGAAGTGTTGCTTAAAGTAATAATATAGCAGTAAATTTCTTAGGAGAATGGGAGAATATATGGCCGTTTGACATTGTTATTTATTATTTATTAAGAGTTTAGACCGTGAAATTACATGTAGACTTGGAAATTTTTATATTGTGGAGATGTGAATAATTTCTTTTGTAAAAAAACTCAACCCTAGAGGAGAACTGTATGATATTTACCAGTTAAAAAAATCTAACATAGTAATCTTTTCTAAAATTTCTTTAATAAAGTGTCGCTTAAATATCCAATTCCTAAAATAACCTTCAAGTTACTTTGACTATCATATTGGTCCTTTATCAGTTATTGAGTGAAATAAATTTTGGATACATGTTCATTCTATATGAGGGTCATGATTGTACCATTTGGATATTATTCTTTTTTAGTACATCTCAAATCTTCTTGAATTCTAGATCTTTTCTGCAAATAATCTTAAGCCCCTATGGCAAGTGTTTCTGAAAACTGAACTCATTAATTGTCTGCAGTTGATGAAATAGAAAGGATTCTCTAGAATGGTGAAAAGAAGACCCCTTCTGTGGGTGTGCTTTGTCTTAGTTTAGTTAAACACTAATCTAGTCTTATTTCCTGGGCTTCCCAGTAGAGCAACCATCTACTCAGAGCAGGATAGAGGTGTTGGGGAGGAAAAATTTTGCTCTATCCTTCAAGATTCTTCCAGTTGTTCTAAGAAATAAATTGACATGAAACAGATTAACAGGAGGAAAAAATAAACAGTTTAACTATATGTGCATGGATGTCCAATAATAAAACTGAGACCTAGAGAAATTATCAAGGCAGACAGTTTTTATACTGTTTAGGCAAAAAGACAATGAAACTATGAGGAATTGGCATGACAAAGAAAACTTAACTTTGGGAGCTTCAATTTGTAAGGAATTCTAAATGGAATTTGGGTTAGAGTAATCAATTAGTAAAAAGTAACAGGTTTGTTTATACAGCCTTCTTGGCTTTGAATTCCCCATCTCAGGTGATAAGTATGTTTCATTACTTCCTGGTATAGAGAACGTATCTTTCACGTGGGAGATTTATTTCCTGCTCTCTGAAGACAAAGGGGGGGTCAGAGTGTTTCATTTGCACTGGCTATTTCTTAGGTATCTTTTATTTCAAAATAATCAAAATGCCAAAGAAGCACTTTTGAGGGTGGCCTATCCTTGGCCTGTACAGAAGTAAGTAGCTGACAAAGCTCTCACAAGTTCAAACTGGATGATCGTTAATGTGGTTTCCAGGCCATCTCTAACTGCCAGTTTCCTGCTGGGTTTCTACCTAAATGCTGTTTTGAATATTGTTTTGTTAACATTTCTTGCCTAAGCAGGTCCTTTGATTTTACTCTCTGGACCCTTACCTCCCACTGTACACACACCTTGCTGTTGGGGCTGGCCAATTAACTGGGGTGCTAAAGGAAAACCAAAAGATCATAACACAGTTATTAGATTTTGTTGTATTTTGTAAATAGAAAAGTTTCAATAGAAAGCAAAACCATTCAAGTAAGTAAACAGCAGGTGAATACAGGCTTCTTGTGTGAAATGGTTTTAGAAATAAGCAGGTACCTTTATTTTCTACATTCAAGATAAAAAAAATTGAGAATAGAAATCAAAGAGCCAACGTCATTATTGCAAATTTCCCAGGGGTCAGAGAAAATAGACTACAAACTTGATCCTGTGGACACTTGATATGGCCACTGTGCTGACTTCAAAGAGCAAAGAGGGTCTGATGGAAGCTAAAGTTGTTCTGTTTGCAAGTTCTAAAAGTTGTTTCTCAACCAGCATATTAAAGCTGTGACAAACTTTGAAAAATCCAGAGTAATAATATACATGGACTAGAAATATATCCTTTTCTGTGTGATCTAGGTTGTTTTTATCTTTCCATTACGAAATAGAAGCAGTTAATAGTTGACATTTCTTGGAATTTTTCTTTCCCAGGACAAATTTTTATTGTTATTATTTGTATTTCAATGCTCTGCTATAACCATGTATTTTTATATCTATTTATTTGTTTAAGTTTCTTTATTTATTTTGAGAGAGAGAGAGGGTGTACAAGTGGGGTAGGGGCAGAGAGAGAGGGAGAGAGAATTCCAAGCAGGCTCCATGCTGACATATCACAAAGCCTGACACAGGGCTCAAACCCATGAACTGTGAGATTATGACCTGAGCCAAAATCAAGAGTTGGACGCTTGCTTGACTGAGCCACCCAGGAACCCCAGTAACCATTTATCTTAATAGTTAGCAGCATGACATAAAATGACCAAATAAAACATTTGACTTACTGGACTAGTTAATTTCATATAACTGCAAATCTGGTGAAGCAAGCAGGCTAAGTTTGGGTAGGAAGATTGTGAGACATTTTTACTTTTTGTTTGTTTATAAAATGTATTGATTCACTGTGATTTAGGGACCGAAGATATTAACTGTATATGACATCAAAATAACAAACTGAAATTGTGATATTTCATTTCTAATCAATCAAACTATTTTCTTATAGACCAAAGGCTTGATTGGCTTAGTTGAATTTTTTTTTCAAGAATGTAATCAAATCATTTTATGTGTTGGTGTGTACCTAAAAAAAATATGATGAAATTCCTGAACTTATTCAAGAGATTTGACTTTATGCATGCAGACATCTCTGAGGGAACTCAGCAGGAAATCCAGCATCTGCTACAGCGACTGGAGAAATCCCTTGGTTCCCAAACTGCCTCTATCTTAATTTCCTGTCCTCTTTTTTGTTAGCTTATTTAACCTGCAATTTTATAATTAAAGTACAACATTTTGCGCTCACTGAAAATAACCTTATTCAACCTCTTTTCCCCTCATGTGGGTCCTGGAGCCCTAGTGATTTGCAACATGTTATAGGAATCTCTCTCTCTCTCTCTTTCTCTGAATTTTTGCATTCTACACAGACTTTTACAAATTGAATGCCTCACTTTACAAACACAAAAGTGAAAAGGATGTGGCTACTGGTATGATGTTTGAGTCAAATGGCCTGGGCCTGATTCCTTGGACCTAAAAAGATAACACCTGTGAAGATTTTTTGTGTGGCAATCTGTTTAACCCTATATAATGCCAGACCTGACAAAGAGGAGGCCATAGACCTCTTTTTTAATTTGGAAAACTACACACGAAAACAAAGTCCAAATTCTAGGTTTAGTGTGACTTTGCATATCTTAATTCTTACTCATTGAGTGTTGACTTCTTGGTTTAATTCACACAAAGCAATCTTATTTTTCTCATTTCAAACGTCGTTATGGGAAGCATTACAATGGCTTTCATATACTGACATCAGTGTAATCTTTACATCTTTTCCTTTGAAATTTCTTCCATTTCTTTTTTGCTTAGCAAATCCTTCTCCATCAGGCAATCAGAAAATATTTGTCAACTGTATTAATCAAGATTCTTTCAGATAAAAATTATAGACATCCAATTCAAACTAGCTTGAGCAAAAATTAAAAATAAAGGAAATGTATCAATTCTTATGGTATGCAATCTGCTCTTTTTGACCCCCAAGATCCTTATATAATATTTCCCTTTTCCTTTAGGTATAAGTGGATACCAGAAAGTGCACAAATCATCAGGATGTTGTTTTCTAACACTGCATCTCTCACAGGTAGGCTCCATTCTTGTGGTATCCCACAATAGTTTCAAACTCACAGCATCCAGCTTAGCTCTGGCAATGACAGAGTACTTATTTTTTTTAACAATTCTAGCAAAGGTACTGGGTCTGGCTTACAGGGTAAATGTGTGGACTCTGACTCCAGCTATTGTATCAATCGCTATGTCCAAAAGGTTTTCTACTTTGCTTGGTCCTGTGTCCACATTAGAGCTGGTAGGTAGGTGTAGAGCTACCTACAGCATTATTACCTGAACTGAGAGAATAGGGGAAAGGTGTATTCAAATAAAATTTTGTTTTCAATTAATAGCAGGAGGCACAGAAGACCGGTTCTAGAAGGAACAAATATAAATTATCAGGTCAACCTACAGGGTCTCAAACCTACAATTTAAATAATGCTCTTAAATAGTAAAATGGAATTACTTCTTTTATAACCAAAAATACCCTCCCTCTCTCCACAAGGAGATAACCAAAGACCCATGGCAGTTATTGCATCTGATTGCCAATTCAGCATCATTGAATGATGTTTATTTCCCCTATAAGGTTTTCATGTTGGGTTTTATGTTCTGGAATTCCATGACTAACAGGCAAACAGAGTTAAGCAGCTATTAACATAATCTATAAACACTAAAGAATAACTGCCACAAAAATTCCTAATTGAAAAGAAGAAAAAATGATTTAGAGTAGTATTCCAGGGTACATGCCTTTAGTTGCATAGGACTGGCTTGTGAGCATTTGAGAGTCAGAAAATTGTTCTAATGGTCCAACGATTGAAGGTCTCTAGTTTACTTTTCCTTTTTTATTTTATTTTCAATGTCGTTAACATGCACTGTTAAGTTAGTTTCAGGTGTATAATATGGCAATTCAGCAATTCTATACATTGTTCAGTGCTCATCAAGAAATGTGTGCTTGTAATCCCCTTCCCCTATATCACCATCCTCCCCTCCACCTCCCTTCCAGTAACCATCTATTTGTTCTCTATAGTTAGAGTCTGTTTTTTGGTTTGCTTCTCCCCTGCTTTTATTTATTTGTTTTGTTTCCTGAATTCCACAGATGGGTGATATCATATGGTATTTGTCTTTGGCTGACTTTTTCCACTTAGCATTATTATACTTTCTAGTTCTATCCATGTAGTTGCAAATGGCAAGGTTTCATTCTTTTTGTGTGTGTGTGTGGCTAAATAGCATTCCATTGAAGGTCTCTATTTTCTGTCCAGGGGAGAAAAATCTCCCTTTAAAGTAAAGTAGGAGGGCAGGTAGGTGCCCAATTAGTCACAAGGATGGACTAATTTGCCTTGTATTGAACTGAGCATCCCATTTAGAAGAGTTGGAATAGGTGAAAAAATATTTTAAAAGAAATTATATTTTCAATTACCAGAGAGCCACCAAGACACAAGTCTTGGAAGACTGAGATCTCAGAGAAAAAGAAAATCCAGAGGGTGATTCGAGCAGTCCAACATGCCTTTTTCCCAGCAGACATTGGCTGATTCACAGCTGCTGAAAGTCAAAGAAAGCAGAGCTGTGAAGATGAGCAGGGATCTCAGCAGTCTCACAGTCTGAGTGAAAAACGCTAATGAGAACTTTTATTTCCTAGAGAAGAAACATTTGGGATGGATCCTTAAAATTGCCTTTAGTAATTACAATGCTGCAAAGCTATTGATGACGTTTTGCAATGTTTCATTGGCTTTAGGTTTTCTCTCTTGTTTTTGAAATTGGGTTCTGTGGAATATATGGATTATAGCGTGCTTATCACTGTTCAGGTCTCTGAAAGGGCGAAGAACTGCATCGGTTTCTGTGTATATTGTGAATGTGTGTGTGTGTGTGTGTGTGTGTGTTGTGTGTATGTGTGTGTGTATGTTGTGTGTGTGTGTGTGTTTGTGTGCACTCACACATGGCTCTTAAAATATTTTGTGGCATAATACTTGAAATATTTGAAAATATATCCATTCACTCACTCTGTGTTTATTGATGGTAAAACAGAAGAGTTAGAGTAGAGATACAGAGCAAATTCCATGGTGGGATCCCTGTTACTTACTAGCTGTGTGAACTTGGGAAAGTTAACTTGTCTTTCTGAGCTTCAGTGTTCACATCTGTATTTTTTTTTCTTTTTTTTTTCAATATATGAAGTTTATTGTCAAATTGGTTTCATGCAACACCCAGTGCTCATCCCAAAAGGTGCCCTCCTCAATACCCATCACCCACCCTCCCCTCCCTCCCACTCCCCATCAACCCTCAGTTTGTTCTCAGTTTTTAAGAGTCTCTTATGCTTTGGCTCTCTCCCACTCTAAACTCCTTTTTTTTTCTTCCCCTCCCCCATGGGTTTCTGTTAAGTTTCTCAGGATCCACGTAAGAGTGAAAATATATGGTATCTGTCTTTCTCTGTATGGCTTATTTCACTTAGCATAACACACTCCAGGTCCATCCACGTTGCTACAAAGGGCCATATTTCATTCTTTCTCATTACCACGTAGTACTCCATTGTGTATAGAAACCACCATTTCTTTATCCATTCATCAGTTGATGGACATTTAGGCTCTTTCCATAATTTGGCTATTGTTGAGAGTACTGCTATAAACATTGGGGTACAAGTGCCCCTATGCATCAGTACTTCTGTATCCCTTGGGTAAATTCCTAGCAGTGCTATTGCTGGGTCATAGGGTAGGTCTATTTTTAATTTTCTGAGGAACCTCCACACTGTTTTCCAGAGTGGCTGCACCAATTTGCATTCCTACCAACAGTGCAAGAAGGTTCCTGTTTCTCCACATCCTCTCCAGCATCTATAGTCTCCTGATTTGTTCATTTTGGCCACTCTGACTGGCGTGAGGTGATATCTGAGTGTGGTTTTGATTTGTATTTCCTTGATGAGGAGTGACGTTGAGCATCTTTTCATGTGCCTGTTGGCCATCTGGATGTCTTCTTTAGACAAGGGTCTATTCATGTTTTCTGCCCATTTCTTCACTGGGTTATTTGTTTTTCAGGTGTGGAGTTTGGTGAGCTCTTTATAGATTTTGGATACTAGCCCTTTGTCCGATATGTCGTTTGCAAATATCTTTTCCCATTCCGTTGGTTGCCTTTTAGTTTTGTTGGTTGTTTCCTTTGCTGTGCAGAAGCTTTTTATCTTCATAAGGTCCCAGTAATTCATTTTTGCTTTTAATTCCCTTGCCTTTGGGGGTGTGTCAAGTAAGAAATTGCTATGGCTGAGGTCAGAGAGGTCTTTTCCTGCTTTCTCCTCTAGGGTTTTGATGGTTTCCTGTCTCACATTCAGGTCCTTTATCCATTTTGAGTTTATTTTTGTGAATGGTGTGAGAAAGTGGTCTAGTTTCAACCTTCTGTATGTTGCTGTCCAGTTCTCCCAGCACCATTTGTTAAAGAGACTGTCTTTTTTCCATTGGATGTTCTTTCCTGCTTTGTCAAAGATTAGTTGGCCATACGTTTGTGGGTCTAGTTCTGGGGTTTCTATTCTATTCCATTGGTCTATGTGTCTGTTTTTGTGTCAATACCATGCTGTCTTGATGATTACAGCTTTGTAGTAGAGGCTAAAGTCTGGGATTGTGATGCCTCCTGCTTTGGTCTTCTTCTTCAAAATTACTTTGGCTATTCGGGGCCTTTTGTGGTTCCATATGAATTTTAGGATTGCTTGTTCTAGTTTCGAGAAGCATGCTGGTGCAATTTTGATTGGGATTGCATTGAATGTGTAGATAGCTTTGGATAGTATTGACATTTTGACAATATTTATTCTTCCAATCCATGAGCACGGAATGTTCTTCCATTTCTTTATATCTTCTTCAATTACCTTCATAAGCTTTCTCTAGTTTTCAGCATACAGATCTTTTACATCTTTGGTTAGATTTATTCCTAGGTATTTTATGCTTCTTGGTGCAATTGTGAATGGGATCAGTTTCTTCATTTGTCTTTCTGTTGCTTCATTATTAGTGTATAAGAATGCAACTGATTTCTGTACATTGATTTTGTATCCTGCAACTTTGCTAAATTCATGTATCAGTTCTAGCAGACTTCTGGTGGAGTCTATCGGATTTTCCATGTATAATATCATGTCATCTGCAAAAAGTGAAAGCTTAACTTCATCTTTGCCAATTTGGATGCCTTTGATTTCCTTTTGTTGTCTGATTGCTGATGCTAGAACTTCCAACACTATGTTAAACAACAGCGGTGAGAGTGGACATCCCTGTCATGTCCCTGATCTCAGGGAAAAAGCTCTCAGTTTTTCCCCATTGAGGATGATGTTAGCTGTGGGCTTTTCATAAGTGGCTTTTATGATGTGTAAGTATGTTCCTTCTATCTCAGCTTTCTCGAGGGTTTTTATTAAGAAAGGTTGCTGAGTTTTGTAAAAGGCCTTTTCTGCATCAATTGACAGGATCATATGGTTCTTATCTTTTCTTTTATTAATGTGATGTATCACATTGGTTGATTTGCGAATGTTGAACCAGCCCTGCATCCCAGGAATAAATCCCACTTGATCATGGTGAATAATTCTTTTTATATGCTGTTGAATTCAATTTGCTAGTATCTTATTGAGAATTTTTGCATCCATATTCATCAGGAATATTAGCCTGTAGTTCTCTTTTTTTTAATGGGTCTCTGTCTGGTTTAGGAATCAAAGTAATACTGGCTTCATAGAATGAGTCTGGAAGTTTTCCTTCCCTTTCTATTTTTTGGAATAGCTTGAGAAGGATAGGTATTATCTCTGCTTTAAGCATCTGGTAGAACTCCCCTGGGAAGCCATCTGGTCCTGGACTGATTTGTTGGGAGATTTTTGATGACTGATTCAGTGTCTTCTCTGGTTATGGGTCTGTTCAAGTTTTCTATTTCCTCCTCATTGAGTTTTGGAAGAGTGTGGGTGTTTAGGAATTTGTCCATTTCTTCCAGGTTGTCCAGTTTGTTGGCATATAATTTTTCATAGTATTCCCTGATAATTGCTTGTATCTCGGATTGGTGGTAATAATTCCATTTTCATTCATGATTTTATCTATTTGGGTCATCTCCCTTTCCTGGCTACAGGTTTATCAATTTTGTTTATTTTTTCAAAAAACCAACTCTTGGTTTCATTGATCTGCTCTACAGTTTTTTTTAGATTCTATATTGTTTATTTCTGCTCTGATCTTTATTATGTCTCTTCTTCTGCTAGATTTAGGCTGTCTTTGCTGTTCTGCTTCTGTTTCCTTTAAGTGTGCTGTTAGATTTTGTATTTGGGATTTTTCTTGTTTCTTGAGATAGGCCTGGATTGCAATGTATTTTCCTCTCAGGACTGCCTTCGCTGCATTCCAAAGCATTTGGATTGTTGTATTTTCATTTTCATTTGTTTCCATATATTTTTAAATTTCTTCTCTAATTGCCTGGTTGACCCATTCATTCTTTAGTAGGGTGTTCTTTAGCCTTCATGCTTTTGGAGGTTTTCTAGACTTTTTCCAGTGGTTGTTTTCAAGCTTCATAGCATTGTGGTCTGAAAGTATGCATGGTATGATTTCAATTCTTGTATACTTATGAAGGGCTGTTTTGTGACCCAGTATGTGATCTATCTTGGAGAATGTTCCGTGTACACTCGAGAAGAAAGTATATTCTGTTGCTTTGGGATGCAGAGTTGTAAATAGATCTGTCAAGTCCATCTGATCCAATGTATCATTCAGGGCCCTTGTTTCTTTATTGACCGTGTGTCTAGATGATCTATCCATTTCTGTAAGTGGAGTGTTAAATTCCCTTGCAATTACCACATTCTTATCAATAAGGTTGCTTATGATTGTGAGCAATTGTTTTATATATTTGGGGGCTCCCGTATTCGGCGCATAGACATTTATAATTGTTAGCTCTTCCTGATGGATAGACCCTGTGATTATTATATAATGCCCTTCTTCATCTCTTGTTACAGCCTTTAATTTAAAGTCTAGTTTGTCTGATATAAGTATGGCTACTCCAGCTTTCTTTGGACTTCCAGTGGCATGATAAATAGTTCTCCATCCCCTCCCTCTCAATCTAAAGGTGTCCTCAGGTCTAAAATGAGTCTCTTTTAGACAGCAAATAGATAGGTCTTGTTTTTTTATCCATTCTGATACCCTATGTCTTTTGGTTGGCGCATTTAGTCCATTTACATTCAGTGTTATTATAGAAAGATACAGGTGTAGAGTCATTGTGATGTCCTTAAGTTTCATGCTTGTAGCAATGTCTCTTGTACTTTGTCTCACAGGATCCCCCTTGGGATCTCTTGTAGGGCTGGTTTAGTGGTGACGAATTCCTTCAGTTTTTGTTTGTTTGGGAAGACCTTTATCTCTCCTTTTATTCTAAATGACAGACTTCTGGATAAAGGATTCTTGGCTGCATATTTTTTTCTGTTCATCACATTGAAGATTTCCTGCCATTCCTTTCTGGCCTGCCAAGTTTCAGTAGAGAGATCCGTCACGAGTCTTATAGGTCTCCCTATATATGTTAGAGCACGTTTATCCCTAGCTGCTTTCAGAATTTTCTCTTTATCCTTGTATTTTGCCAGTTTCACTATGATATGTCGTGCAGAAGATCGATTCAAGCTACATCTGAAGGGAGTTCTCTGTGCCTCTTGGATTTCAATGCCTTTTTCCTTCCCCAGATCCGGGAAGTTCTCACCTATTATTTCTTCAAGTACACCTTCAGCACCTTTCCCTCTCTCTTCCTCCTCTGGAATACCAATTATGCGTATATTATTTCTCTTTAGTGCATCCCTAAGTTCTCTAATTTTCTCCTCATACTCCTGGATTTTTTTATCTCTCTTTCTCAGCTTCTTCTTTTTCCATAATTTTATCTTCTAGTTCACCTATTCTCTCCTCTGCCTTTTGTAATCCAAGCCGTAGTTGTCTCCATTTTATTTTGCAGCTCGTTGATAGCATTTTTTAGCTCCTCCTGGCTGTTCCTTAGTCCCTTGATCTCTGTAACAAGAGATTCTCTGCTGTCCTTTATACTGTTTTCAAGCCCAGCAATTAATTTCATGACTATTATTCTAAATTCACTTTCTGTTGTGTTGTTTAAATAATTTTTGATCAGTTCGTTAGCTGTTGTTATTTCCTGGACGTTTTTCTGAGGGGAATTCTTCCGTTTTGTCATTTTGGATAGTCCCTGGAGTGGTGCAGGACTGCGGGGCACCTCCCCTGTGCTGTCTTGAATAACTTGCGTTGGTGGGTGGGGCCGCAGTCAGACCTGATGTCTGCCCCCAGCCCACAGCTGGGGCCACAGTCAGACTGGTGTGTGCCTTCTCTTCCCCTCTCCTAGGGGCGGTATTCACTGTGAGGTGGCATGGCCTGTCTGGGCTACTTGCACACTGCCAGGCTTGTGGTGCTGGGGATCTGGCGTATTAGCTGGGGTGGATCGGCAAGGTGCACAGGGGCGGGAGGGGCAGGCTTAGCTCTCTTTTCCTTTGGAGATCCACTTCAGGAGGGGCCCAGCGGCTCCGGGAGGGAGTCAGACCCGCCGGAGGGATGGATCCGCAAAAGCACAGCGTTGGGTGTTTGCGTGGTGCAAGCAAGTTCCCAGGCAGGAACTGGTTCCCATTGGGATTTTGGCTAGGGGATGGGCGAGGGAGATGGCGCTGGCGAGTGCCTTTGTTCCCCGCCAAGCTGAGCTCTGTAGTCCGGGGCTCAACAACTCTCCCTCCCGTTGTCTTCCAGGCCTCCCGTTCTCCGAGCAGAGCTGTTAGCTTATAACCTTCCAGATGTCAAGTCCTGCTTGCTGTCGGAACACACTCCGTTCGGCCCCTCAGCTTTTGCAAGCCAGACTTGGGGGCTCTGCTTGGCCGGCAGGCTGCCCCTCTGCCCCGGCTCCCTGGCAGCAGTCTGTGTAGAGAGCACCGCCTCTCTGCCCTTCCTACCCTCTTCCGTGGGCCTCTCATCTGCGCTTGGCTCCAGAGACTCCATTCTGCTAATCCTCTGGTGGTTTTCTGGGTTATTTAGGCAGGTGTAGGTGGAATCTAAGTGATCAGCAGGACGCGTGGTGAGCCCATCATCCTCCTACACTGCCATCTTCCCAGGATCCTCAGTTTTCACATCTTTAAAGTGGGGATAAAAATAATACTAATCTTATAAAAGTTTTTTTGAGGAATAAATGAAAATGTATAAATATTAAAATGGTGCTTCTCAACTAGTTAGAACTGTATAAATGCCTTTTTTCACCTTCATCATCATCGTCTTCTCTAATCTAGAGCCTTCTTTGAAGACAGAAAAACAGACTTTTGTTATTTGAGGTTAACCACTTTATTTCATGCTGTCATAAAATTTCTTCCTAAGGAGCTTCCTTGGGGTGTGTGTGTGTGTGTGTGTGTGTGTGTGTGTGTGTGTGTGTTTTAATACACCTGTCAATTACTTATGGCCATAGTTCCTTTGGACAGTAGACATGGGAACTTGATTATGATGTGAGAAGAAACAGGATATGGTAGAAGATTTGGCTATCAAGATTACTGTGTGTTATTTTTAGTGAAACAATTTGTCCATTAGTGACCAAGAATTCTTGATTCCATTTCGTTTTTGACTTTCACAACACTTTGAATTTGTCATAACTCTATTCAAGGTAGCAGAACTGCTTCTGAGCTGTGTGCTATTCTGGCTACAACTTTCAGGGATACTAATCAGCTCAGGCCCATCCAGAAGATTGGCAGAGACCCAGAGAGGTTTATATAGTGTTCTCAGCAGATAGCAGCTTATGAATTCTTCTGAAATACTAAGCAAAAACAATTCTGAAATAGGTAGACAGCTATGCCAGCTGATGCAATGCTTTTGAGCATTTTGATTTTGAGATTTTTTTTAACTCACTAATTTTGAGTGTCATTAAAGTCAAAATCACTTCTATATTTGTGATGATTCAGTGATTTTTTTTTTCAGATTTGAATCACAAAATCTGTTCCCAACTCAAAATGATGACTGATTGATTGTGTACTCTTATGCCATGGAATGTCAATGACATAAAAATCCAAATATACGCTCATCCTTTTATACTTTACAGCATTTAATCCTGATTATGTCAAGCTCCCAAACATCTACTTGCCAAGTGAAGAGCTAGAAAAAAATTTAAAACCTGTGAATTATAGACAAGTATTATTCCTTCATTTCAGTTCAGAATTTCAGGTATCACTTTCCTAATCAATCTAGAAGTGACTTTCTACATCCATAAGTGACTACCAAAGTAGATTAATACTGATTTTGGTAAATTACAATGATAAAGGACAATGTTTGACCTAATGGTTTTAAAAATTACTGTAATTCACACTTTGAAATATGATATTTATTTGGATATGGATTTTGAGTGAGTTGATGAATCAGATTTTCTCAGTACTAATGATGCAAGCCCCCAGAAAGAGTTAATGCAGTACAGAAAATTTCATTTTAAGTGCTGATACACAACACATTGTATTATAACTACATACAACCACGTACCACACATTATTTATAACACATACAATACGATACTGCAGCACATTGTATTATAACTTGTTGTATACTTGTCTTTAGAGCAGGTACCATGCTATTCACTTCTCTATTTCAGTTGCCTAATCTAGGGCCGTAATAATTTAGAAAGTATTTGGTAAGTGGTTTTTAAAAAAACAAATGAATCAGTAAGTGTGAAGGAGTTTTACACATTTTTAACAGGCAAAGCTTCGGGTAATGAAATTAATATCAATATTCCAGCACTCAAATAATCCACATAATGATTTGTTTACAACCATGTTGTCCTTTATTATGAATAATCAAGTCACAGTTAAGTTTGTAAAGTAGCTTATGTCCGTAAAGTAGCTAATGTCCACCAATAATCAGCCATATAAAATTTTATAACTGTGATGCTTTTCAAACTGTTTATTTTAAAATTTCTGTCATCTTTGGAATTGTTAAACCATCTGGATTGTATTTGTTGAATTTGTCAAAGGGAAAACATGTTTATATTTATTTTTATCTTCATTTTAGATATTATATTCTCAAAATTAATATCCTTATTGTTTTTAAAGTTTATTATTGAGGTATAGTTGAAAATCAATGTTATATTAGTTTTAGGAACATGACATAGTGATTTGACAATTCTGTACATTATGCAATGCTCACCATGATAAGTGTACTCACCTTCTGTCATCATACAATAGTATTACAATATTATTGACTATATTCTCTATGCTGCATTTTTTTATCTCCTTTTATTTTATAAATACAAAGTAAGTAACATGTCCATGGTCACACAGTTAGTGAGTGACAGAAATGGGACACAAAGCTATGTGCATTGGCTCCTGACCCATATCATTAACCACTATGTTACACTGCCTCTAAATTGGCCATCATGATGTGAGTAACCAGTTTATTTGCTGATTACTATAGACACTTGGCATTCCCAGCATATATTCAAATTACTTCATGAAACTCTCTCCAATTTTTTTAAAGTTTTTGCAGAATTTTTTAGGTTAAAATATTTTTAGGTGCAGGTAATAACCATCTATAGCCCATGTTTGTTACATAGACTGGGTTCATAAATGATGTTTAAAATATGGAAAACTGCACATCTTTCTCCTAGTGGGATAGAGTATAATATGATATTTGAAGAAAGGAAAAATATGGTCTGACTGAGCATTTGCATATGACTCTGCAAATGCATTGCTATTCTTCCTAGTACACCTGATAAAATACGCTTATTCCTGGTGCCAAGTAGAGCCTTTCAGATGTATCTCATGAAACCTCTGGCTTTACAAAGGGCCGAGAATGCTTAAAAATTGTTTCTGGAAAGAAATTAGCTGTTCTGCACTGTAATACATATTAGGCTAAACTATAAAAGAGGTGAGATTGCTCTATTCTCTCCTACTACCTAAGAACTTGATTTACTAATTACCTTCATTCTTCTAAATAGTCTGTTTTTCCCTATCTACAATTAACAAATGATTGCATTGTTGTTTATGATGTTATAGTTGTTATTACCCCATTAAAATATACCTTGTATTCGTGTGAGATAGTAAATACACCCAAACAATATATGTATTTTAAATAATAATAAAACAAACACCTACCTACCACCCATTTTTTAAATTATTTTAATTTTTTTATTTTAAAGATAGAGAGATGGAGGGGCAAAGAGAGAAGGAGAGAGAATTTTAAGCTCGATCTCATGACCCTGAGATCATGACCTGAGCCTAAATCAAGAGTCAGGTGCTCAACAAACCACTCAGGCGCCCCTACATACTACCCATTTTAAGAAATAAAACATGACCACTGCCTTTGATGACACTACATAATTATGTCCCCCTCCCCACAACTTCCCAAGAATTATCTTACTCTGAATTTTTGGCTGATATCCCTCTCTCTCTCTCACTCCCTCTTTTCATTTGAAAAAACATGTTTTCATTTACTCAGTATCTAAGTTTTTGGCTTCTCAGTTATCTAATACATAATGACATGTGAAGAAAAAGTCTGTTATTCCCTTTTTACCTCCAAATTTCTTCAATGGCTATTATGTATCATGGCATCTTTGTTCCTTAGCTGACTTCATGCAGCAAGGCATGGCCCCCATATATACTGGAACATGAGGACTGTTGGAGAAGAGTAAGATGCTAGAATCCTGGCTGTAATGCTGACATTCAAATGTAGTTTCCACAAGGGCATGTGGAACTAGAGCTGAAGAGGTGCTGATGGTGTGGCTTTGTCAGTGTTTCAAAGATGCCTTTAAGTAGTCGTGATGCTTGTATCCAGGCACATGGGACCACGGACCACAAGGTCTTCTCAGTGGGAACCAGGGTTCTATTCGGGTGCTGGAATTTTTGGAACTGGTCTGGTTTCAGAAGCAGAAACCACTCACAGGAGCCTAGCTGAGTATGCACACCTTGTCAGGCAGACTCTGTCAAGAAAGAGTTTCTGTCTCTACATGATATGGAGACCACTTGCTAGTTTTATTCCTTGAACTCATCTGTGCATCACTGAAGACTGCAAAGGTAGTAGGATGCATTCCAAATCCATATGCCAGTGGAAATACAGCCTCTACTATACTACCTGATTTATTTTTAAATGTTTATTTATTTATTTTGGGAGATCTAGGGGAAGGACAGAAAGAGGGAGAGAGAGAATCCCAAGCTTTTTGCATGGAGCCTGACATGGGGCTCTATCTCACAAACCATGAGATCACAAACCATGACCTGAGCAGAAATCAAGAGTAGGACTCTTAACCAATGGAGCCAGCCAGGCAACCCAATTTTTTTTCCTAAATGGTCTAGATTTTCACAAAATTTGCATGCCCTAAACTAAGCTTGAAATTTTCTAGAGTCTGACACCAAGCAGAACTGATAAAGAAAGCAATGCATCTTTTTGTTTGCCTGTCTTCACTTTGTATTCCTCTCAATCCTTAGCAAATATGGCTTTTAGCTGTATCATACTACCAAATCCTGCACAACTGTCTTAGTTATTCAGCTCATTCTCTATGACCTCTTTCAAGCATTTGAGAACTTCTATCACTATTTTTTTTTCTAAATCGTTTTATCTTCCTTAACATGTGTATATCCTACTTCTGTTATCCCTCTGTATCTTCTTTGTCTCATTTGCTATTTGCCATTCAATTTTCTTTCTGCTAAATGTAATTTATAATATATCTGTCTTCATATTTCTCTCTTTTGTTTTTAAAGTTTAGTTATTTATTTTGAGAGAAAGAGAGAGCGAGGGAAGGGAGAGAGAAAGAGGGTAAGAGAGAATCCCAAGCAGACTCTGTCCTGTCTGTGCAGAGCCTGATGCAGGGCTCCATCTCATGAACCATGAGATCAAGACCTGAGCAGAAATTAAAAGTCAATTGTTTAACCTACTGAGCCACCCAGGCCCTCCTTTCCTTCTAATTTCTATATCCTCACCCTTGACCATCTATCATTCCTATAGTTTCAAATTATTGTCTAATCTCTCTTCTAAATTTTTGTTCTACATTTTCACCATGTCATAGGTAGCCCTACATGAATATACTACATTAATTCCATCTCAGTATATCTAAAAATGATCTCATCATCTGCCCTTCCAAAACATGCTCTTTTTTACATGTTTCCTGTCTTCATCAATGGCATCTACCTAGTCCCCAACACCAAGGCTCAAAATCTTAGTGTAGCAGTTCTCAAAAGGAGAGAAACTCTCCTGAGGAGGCATTTGGGATATTTATTGGGCCCTTTGGGTTGTGGTTGGTATTAGGATTGAAGTTTGCTAGTACTACTAAGTGTGTAGTATGTAGGCTAGAGATGTGACACATCCTGTAGATCCGACTGTCATGTCCCCCAAAATTGTTCTATATCTTGAATGAATTTTAAATGTTCTACCAGACTTTCAGATAGGTAAAAAAAAAATTTAAAAAATCCTTTCAGCCTAGAATTCAACTCTGTTTCACATTAAACAGAAAGGATTTTTGGCAGCTTTAATATATATTGAATTTCCAGAAATTCATACACTATGTAAATTGTCCTTTTTCCCAAACACTGCCAAGAGTTTTTCACCATTATGGAAAATTATATCACTGCTAGCAACATAGCTCATGGTGTTTGAGTCATCAATACACAACCATCCCATACATCTTCATTTATAGCTGTAGCAGTTGAAGTTATTATTCATATGGGTGTGAACATCTGAAGAAACACTGCATTTATTCACATATTCATTCATTCCTTCAAGACATGACAACTTTATTATACCTTCCCAAAGTAATTGTGCTGTGGTTTATATACTTAAGTACATGTTAAAATTGTTTTTCTTTAATTTCTCTTTTATATGTTACATCTAAAAGATTATGCTGATTTTGTTTAATGAATGGATGCACGTAGTTTTTAAGTATCTAGAAATTTTATTTCATGATAAACAAGGGGGGATTGTTAGTAGTATTTTTATATATGAGGAGTTTGCGATCTAATAGAACTAAGAGCTGTTGACATAGAATCTTCTCTAAATTCTTCCTCTTCCTCATCTACTAACATACAATAGTAACCAAATTCTATAAATTTTAGTTTCATGATTATTCTAACATATTTTCAGTTACTGCTGCCTATGTCTCAATTTACATGTTCTTAATTTTAATGTTCATTGGGTTTCCTAATTAATATTTCCTTAAAAGGCGAGGTTCGTAAATATATGGGTGTTGGAATCAGACTGACTTAGATTCATATGTTATCTTTTCCTGTATCAGTTGTCTTAATTTTTTGTATTAAAAAAGGCCTAATAATTCTTACCTAGTAATAACACTGTTGTTAGAAATCAGTAGAGCCGTATATAATATGTCTAATGCATAATAATAAATATCCACTAATGTTAGTTTACTCTTTCAATTCTATTATATATATACTATATGGTATATATATGTATGCAATAATGGTCATAACATTCTAGATTCTATAAAATAATCTTGATTGCAGTATTAAGTATTGTTGTCAGACCATGTGACATGATGTTAGGCTTAGAAAATATGGTCCACATAATTACAGTGTTTCTTTTGGTGTATGCACTAAACACTCTGGTGTGTGTGTACCCACAGAACAAGTAATTGAAACTCCTTTAGTAACAGCTATTATATGACCTCAGGAGATAAATTCTCATTACTTCCTCAATAATATTGCAGATGCACTTGATGCTGGGTGTGAACAAAATTTTCTTCTTTCATCTAAGCTGCCATTTCTACTGAATGTCAGGAACTTACTTATTTTCAGCTTACATTTTTTATGAACTGTATTTCCATTCAATTTATGCTCACCTGAACTGGAAATATGAAGTACTTATCAGGAAGCAGGACTTTTCTTGCCTTTTTATAAAGGAAATATTTCTGAAAATTAATGTGTACCCTAAGTTAACAGCAGTAATTTCAATGCCTGCATGGATGCTACATAAAGGAATAAGGAACGTAAGTCATTTTTATTATTATCATCATTTCAAAAGCCCATTTCAGAAGATTGCTTATTTCCTCCAGTTTGGACTTCTTTATTTAAATATTCATCTGTAAAATAAGTTTTCAGAAGGTTAATTTAAAACTGCAGCTCTGGCCAGTTTTCTGAGATGACTTTCTTAAACATTCACAGATTAGCTTATTTACATCAGGAATAGTCCCAAAAAGATCAGAAACAACTATAGGGAAAAGGGAGTGGGTAAAGTTTGGGACATTAAGGACAGTGAGAAAACTTGCCTTTTGCTAATTGTAAAGAACTGGATAAACCTACAGAAAATACAGAGAGTAAGCTCAGAGTATTTTGAGCCAGAAAGGTAAATGTGTGAGTTGGCAGGGTACAATTTGTAAACAGAAATGGAAATATGATTCCAGAGAAGCATATTCTATATACAATTCTGGTAAATAGGAACAACATTATTGGGTGGATTTAAAATCAAGAAAACATGGGAGGAAAGTAGGGGCATGCAGGTATAAAAAGGGATAATATTTGGTTGGAATGGGAGATTTTGAAAAATAAATCAAAAAGAATGATGGAAGATAGGTTTAATGAAGAATGAATGAATCAAAGTATAGATGTTTTGATGGAAACATTGTAGGATAACACATAATCCAAACCCAGGATGGATATGCCAAATTGAGAAAACTAGCTGGCTTCTTTAGTGTAATTATCAATCAGAACCTGTAGTTTATATATAACTTTATGTTTGAGCCATCTGTTTTATAAAATATGACTCCACTGTCACACGTTCAGCAATTAAACCAACAGGTTTTCTTCTATTGTTAATAACAGAAATTAATTAAATTTGAAATCATTTGGATTTTCTAATTATCTGCCATTTTAGAAGCTAGGATAGCATACTTTGGGTGTACTGTTACCCTTGACTTTCTGTGAATCAATTTAAAATGCCAAGGTTTAGGTAAGTGACATATAAATGATCATGGAACTTTTGCTTCCAGCTATGACAGGAAGCTATTGAGTAAGTACACTGAAATTGCCATCCTGCTGTAAACACCTATAACACTGGACAAAATATGTGAGGCAATTGATTTCAGGCAATGTAAAACAGGCAGTACAGAACTGATTTCTTGAAATAAGATAAACCATAAGGTAGGTGAGCCCTCTGTTCACCCAAGCTCTTTGCCTGGAGGCATTCTCCTGATAGTGGGCACTGGAGATGGACCCAAAGTAGAGCACAGGAGAAGGCACAGGCTGCACCTTGAGGCTTCTGAAACACTTTTAATATGCATGGCAGAGAACCAGCAAAGGTAGCTGTGGAAGGAAGAAACCCCAGAAGTCAAAAGAGAGCACCATGCAGTAGCACATAACAGGGCAAGACTTAGGATGCCTGGCAGAGTTACCGCTATGGGGCTGAGAGTTGAATGAGATACCTAAAGTAGTAGAGTGCTGGGAGACATTGGGGTTGTGGACTAGACAGTGACAGCAGATCTCACTTTGCTGGGCATCTAATACATTCAGTAAATAGGAAGGAGTAAGGACCAACCTCTAGCATAATGGTCATGTCATAGGACTAAAATACAAAACTGAAATAGGTTTTCCTCCCCCAAAAAACGTAAGCCTAAACTCGATGGAATCAAAAGTATCTTCCAACAATTTAATTATCTGCCAGAAGAAAACTCCATATCAGTTCAAGGAAGATATCATAATCTGGAATCTCTACAACATATCATCCATGAAATCATCCACAAGAATCCTGTATATAGTGAAAATATTCCTAAAATAAGAGTGATATAAAGACATCTTCAGATAAATAAAAACTGAGACCCAGCTTGTAGTGTTGAACTCAGCAAACCAATGCTACAAGAAATGCTAAATGACGTGTTTTTTTAGGCTAAAGGAAAATGATACTACAGATAGTCCCCAACGACGGTTTGGTTATAGCTATTTACTATATGATGATGCAAAAGTAATAACACATTGAGAAGAAACTGTATTTTGAATTTTGAATTTTGACTTTTGATCTTTTCCCAGGCTAGTAATACGCCGCATAATACTGTCTTACAATGCTGGGCAGTGGTAGCGAGCTGCAGCTCCCAGTCAGGGACCGGATCATGATGGTAACCAACAGATACACTTGCAACCTTTCCGTACCCATGTAACCATTCTGTTTTCACTTTGAGTTAAGTATTCAATAAATAACATGAGATACTCAACATTTTATTGTAAAATAGGCTTTGTGTTAGATGATTTTACCCAACTATAGGCAAATGCAAACGTTCTGAGCATGTTTTGGTAGGCTAAGCTAACCTGTGATGTTTGGTAGGTTAGTTATATTAAAGGC
Source organism: Panthera pardus (assembly GCF_024362965.1). Classification (NCBI taxonomy): domain Eukaryota; kingdom Metazoa; phylum Chordata; class Mammalia; order Carnivora; family Felidae; genus Panthera; species Panthera pardus. Next base: position 49,591,385 of record NW_026526666.1, on the reverse strand, counting down.
AATTTGACTTAAGATATTTTCAACTTATGATGGATTTATCAGGGCATTCCCCATCATAAGTTGAAGAAGATCTATAGATGGAAACTTGGTTCTGTGAGCAGTATATTAGTTTCTAGCGCTGCTATAACAAAGTACCATAAACTGAGTGGCATAAGAAACAGAAATTTAGGGGCTCCTGGGTGGCTCAGTCAGTTAAGCATCCAACTCCTGATTTCAACTCAGGTATGATCTCATGGTTCATGAGATCAAGCCCCCATAGGGCTCTGTACTGATAGTGCCAAGCCTGCTTGGGATTTCTCTCTCTCTCTCTCTCTCTCTCTCTCTCTCTCTCTCTCTCTGCCCTCCACCCCCACCCTGCTCATGCACACACACTCTGTCTCAAAATAAATAAAAATAAGCTAAAAAATTATTACCTCATGATATCTGGATGCTAGAAATCCAAGACCAAGGTGTCAGCCCATTGGTTCCTTCCTCCTAACTTCTGTTTCATGCCTAACTTCTAGCTTCTGGTGGTTTGCTGGCAATCTGTAGTACTTCTTGATATGTAGAAGCATCGTCTTGATCTCTGCCTCCATCTTTACATGGTATTTTCCGTGTGTGTGTGTGTGTTCCAAATTTCTTTTTATAGGACACCAATAATGTTGGAATAGGGCCCATCCTAAGATTTCACCTAAACTAATTACATCTGCAACAGCCCTATTTCCAAATAAGGTTATATTTTCAGGTACTGGGAGTTAGGAATTCAACATATGAAATTTGACAAGACGTAATTCAACCTATAACCAACAGGATTAACGAGCACTAAGAAGTGTAACTGGGTAAATAAAATGGACTACCATATTTTTTTTTATTTCTTTGGGAAAATTGACTTTGAATTTAAAAAATAGCATTCTCTTGTGAGGTTTATTTTTACAAAAGTAAAATATATGACAACAGCAGAGCAATGAATGGGGGAGAAAATGGAGTTTTCTTGTTATAATTTTATTGTTTTTTTTATAATTTAGTGTGATATATGTAATATTAACTGAGAAAGACTTGACAAGTCAAAGATACATATTGGAATACATACAGCAATAATGAAAATGAAAAATTCATTAGGAGAACTAAAATAGAATACTCAAAGTATTCAGTCATTGAACAGAATATAAAAATGAAGAAACAAAGGAATATAAAAATACAGAACAAAAAAATACACTTTGCAAGATGTTATGGGGTGCCTGGGTGGCTTGGTCAGTTAAGCGTCCGACTTTGGCTCAGGTCATGGTGTCATGGTTCGTGAGTTCAAGCCCTGCATCTGGGTCTGTGCTGACAGCTCAGAACCTGGAGCCTGCTTTGGATTCTGTGTCTCCCTCTCTCTCTGCCCATCCCCTGCTCACGCTCTGTCTCTTTCTCTCAAAAATGAATAAACTTCAAAAAAAAGATGTTAGAACTAAACAATATAAAAATACTTTAAATATAAATAAATTAAACATTTTAATTAAAAGTCAGAGATTATCAAATGTAATAAAAATGTATAACCTAACTATGTGCTGTCTATAAGAGGTGTAGTTTAAACATGAAATCACAGATAAGTAAATGAATAGAAAATATATACCATGCAAAGAAAACAGGTATATATACATGCACACATATATGTATATATATATATTCAAATATGCACTCACATATTTTTGTCTCTTTCTCTCATATTTTATATATATATATATATATATATATATATATATATATATACACATACATATGTAAAACATACTTCAAAATACATGAAGCAAAAATAAAAGGCAGAAATAGAGAAAAACATCTACAATCATGGTTGGATATTTTAGCACCTCTCTTTGAGTAATAGATGGAACAATTATACTAAAATCAACCAACGAAATCAAATTTATATATAATATTTCACCCAAGAACTACAGAATACACGTTCTTTTTAAGTACACATGAAACATTCACCTGGATAAATTACCTGCTGGACCATATAATATCTCTCACTATTTTGAAAGCACTAATTCTTGCATAGGAGTTTCTTTGACCATAAGAGCATTAAATTAAATTGGTAATTAGTGAATAAGATATCTGGGATATCTGAAAAATCTTCTTGGAAAGTAAACAACATACTACTATATGAGCCAAGGGTCAAAAGAGAAGTGAAAAGGGAAATTAGAATACATATCAAACTGAATGATAATGAAAATACAACATATCAGAATTGGCGGTAGACAGCACCAGTACAGCAGTGTTTAGAAGGAAATTTATAGCTCTGATCACTTATATTAGCAAAGAAGAAGGGTTTGAATTCAGTAGTATAATTTTCCAGTTTAAGAGACTAGAAAAACCCATGAAAATTTAAGTGAAAGTAAGTGGAAGTATGAAAAAGAAAACAAAGAACAAAAAATAAATGACATGGAAACAGACATAATTGAGAAAAATAACAAAGGCAAAGTTGATCATTTGGTAAATACAATACAATTTTTAAAACCCTAGCTATATCAATAAATAATGAAAGTAAAGAAAACTTAAATTACCAGTATCAAGAATAAAAGATGGGTTATCTCTACTGATCCTGCAAATACTAATGAGAATAATAAGAAAATATTATCCAATAAATTTGATAACTTCAATGAAATGAACAAAGTTTTTGAAGCACAGAACTCAAAAAACTGACACAAGATGTTGAAATAGAGAATACACATAACAAATATATGTGAAAAGAATTCATTATCAAAACCAAATAACACTTCAGGCCCAGAAGATTTTCTAGCGAATTCTATCAAATATAAGGGAGAAAAAATAACAATCTTCATAATTTATTCTAGAAAATAGAAGACCAGGAGCACTTTCCAATTTGTTTATAAAACCAGCATATCTTCAATACCAAAACCAAGCAAAACATCATAAGGAAAGAAAAATACAAACCAGTATCCTTCATGAACACTGCTATGAATTTTCTTAACATATATTAACCATCCAAATCCAGAAATAAATAAAAAATACATCATGAACAATTTGGTTTTATTATACTTATGCAACTTTGGTTTCACATTTAAGTATCAGTAAATCTAATTTACCACATTAATCGGATAAACCCTACAAAACAGGATCATCTCAATAGTTGCCTGAATAAAATGGGCAAAACCAACAACAATCTGCTTGATTGGGTTATGGGGAGGAATAAATGGTTATATACACATCTATATTATCTCCTGTATAATGCAGAGCCTGCATATGGAGGTACTTGGTTAATATCAGCAATTGTTACTAAACATTCTGAAGCAGTTTAGTTTTATTTTTTGTTAATTGAAGTGTAATTAACATACAGTGTTTTATTCATTTCAAGTTTACTATATAATGATTCAACAGTTCTATACATTGCTCAGTACTCATCCTGTAGGAGGTTAATGGTGTTTGGATGGAAAAGTATGGGAAATGATTAATTCTATGTCATTAAGAGCTGATGAGAGGGGTGAGTAACTACTCTGATTCATCCCTGATACCATGAACAGGTCTCCACCTCATGGGTCACCAGAGGAATCTGCAGTTCAACATCATCTTCACGGCAGTCTGTATTTTTACCCTGGTTATTATATGCTAAGCCAGAAAGCATAGAGAATGTGCTTAGCTCAGTGCCTGGCAAATGATGTTAGCTGAATCTGAATTTACCTCTAAAACCTATAAATGACTAACTACTTAGGATACATGAAGTAAGGATAGGAAAAAAAAATAGTGAAGTAATAAAGTCAAGTAGGATAAACTAATAAAAATTTGAGAAAAAAAGGATGATGAATATTGATTGTCTTCTATTGTATACTTAACAAGGCACTTTCATAAATATTATCTCAGATTTTTATTTGTTAATACTAAACTGATTTAAAGCAGAATTTTTGAAAGCCTTCAATATGCTAATGTGCATTGTAGATCTCCAAAAGATGACATAAAATTAATCATTTCCCATACTTTTCCATCCAAATATCATTAACCTCCTACAGTCTGAGAATGCCACAGAATACAGTTTAGAAAGTGTGGCACTGAAAAGTTGTGTGGTCTTTGGGGGTATGGTCTGTGTTTCAGTCAATTCTGTCTTCAGAACCAAGGACAGAATCTGGTATTCTGTAAATATTTCTTCCCATATATTATTAGTCTTCCTTAAAAATGAAAAAATTGATGCTCACAGACATGATTTGCCTAAGTCAGATTAGTCAGTAACAGAAATGGGATTTAATTCTTACTTGCAGTCTTCTGTTGTGTGCATTCAAATGGTCAGACTTCATGCTGGAGGTAGACTGGAAAATTCATGGGGCAAAAATGATATCAAATTGATAGTTGGCAAATATATGATCTGGTGGTGCTACTACTGTCCAGTAGGGTAATTTAATGCAAATTATGTAACCTTTCTGGGTTTTATGTGCTTCCTTTGCTATTAAATAAAGGAGCAATTAGATAATGACTTCTGAAATGCTCAGTAGCTCTAAAGTTCTCTAACTTGATCTGAGTTTGAAGAAATGAGAGTATAAATGGGTGGAAAAGGTAAGAAATATAGTTTCCCTTCAAAGTTAGTATCCATTGACAGATTCTCCCTGAACCTGAGCACAATCACCATTTTATTTTATTAATATTACTTTTCTTTTTAATCTGTTTACTTCTATTATTAATGCTATTAATACTAATTATTGCTTAAGTTAGAAGAAGGTTTTCCTTTCTTAAATCTAGCCTTTGTTCATCATGAGGTAGAAAATGATGGCAGATATATCTGGCTGTATCTAGGCCATTAGGACAAATGGAGGTTTTGCATGAGGTCCCCCAGTAGGCAAAGTGAAGATTCCAGCTATACGGAATTCCACCCTTATGTTCCTTTTTCAAGATTGCTTTTTCCTGGGGGAGCCTGGGTGGCTGAGTTGGTTAAGCATCTGACTCTTGGGTTCATCTCAGGTGATGATCTCACACTTTCGTGAGTTAGAGCCCCACATTGGGCTCTGTGTTGACAGTATGGAGCCTGTTTGGGATATCTCTCTCCCTCCTTCTCTCTGCGCCCCTCCCCTACTCACACTGTCTCTGTCTCTCTCAAAAAAAAAAAGAAAGAAAAAAGAAAAAAATCTTTAAAAAATGATTGCTTTTTCCTTTTTCTTATTAATATTTTAAAATATTTTCTTAGCATGGGGATGTCTTCCAGATTTAGATTTCTCACCTTTAATTTTGCTTAGGGATCGTGATCACTATGGGCCTATATCATTTTATTGCACTTTGCTTTATTGTACTTCACAAACATTGTGTTCTTCACAAATTGAAGGTTTGTGGCAACTCTGTCAAGCAAGTCTCTCGGCACCATTTCTTTTAACAGAATTTGCTCACTTTAAGTTTCTGTGTCACATTTTGGTAATTCTCATAATTATATCTCAGAATTGTTTTGGTGATCTTACTGTTGTCATTGTTTTGGGGAGCCACAAGCCACACCCATATAAGATGACAAACTTAAGTAATAAATGTTCTTTGTGTTCTGATTGTTCCACTGACCACCATTCTCCCATCTCCCTCCATGTCCTGAGGCCTCACCTATTCCCTGAAACACAACAATATTGAAATTATGCCAATTAATAACCCTAAAATGTCCTTTAAGTGTTCAAGTGAAAGAGTCACACATTTCTCACTTTAAACCAAAAGCTAGAAACTATTAAGCTTAGTGAGGAAGGCATGCCAAAAGCCAACATAGGCTGAAAGCTAGGCCTCTTGCACCCGTTAGCCAAGTTCTGAAGGCAAAGAAAAAGTTCTTGAAGGAAATTAAAAGAGCTACTCTAGTGAACACACATGAATGATAAGAAAATGAAACAGCCTTATTGCTGATAAGGAGAAAGTTTGGGTAGTGTGGATATAAGATCAAAGCAGCCACAACATTCCCTTAAGCGAAAGCCTAATCCAGAACAAGACTCTAACTCTCTTCAATTCTGTGAAGGCTCAGAGAGGTAAAGAAGCTGCAGAAGAAAAGTCTGAAGCTAGCAGAGGTTGGTACATGAGATTTACAGAAAGAAGCTGTTTTTGTAACATAGCAGTGCAAGGTGAAGGAACAAATGCTAATGTAGAAATATAGTAAGTTATCCAGAAGATCTACTTAAGATAATTGATGAAGGTGGCTACACTAACCAACAGATGAAAAAGCCTTCTATTGGAAGAAGTTGCCATCTAGGACTTTCACAGCTAGAAGGGAGAAGTCAATGCCTGGCTTCAAAGCTTCAAAGGGCAGGTTGCCTCTCTTGTTAGAGGCTAATGCAGCTGGTTACTTTAAGTTGAAGCTGTCATTCATTAACCACTTTGAAAATCCATTGGCCCTTAAGAATGATGCTAAATCTCCTCTGTGTGTACTGTATAAATGGAACAATAAAGCCTGGATGACAGCACATCTGTTTGCAGCATGGTTTACTGAATATGTTAAGCCCACTGTTGAGACCGATCACTCAGAAAAAAAAAATATTCTTCTCAAAATATTAATGCTCATTGGCAATGGACCTGTCACCTAAGAGCTCTTATGCAGATGTACAAATGAGATTAACATTGTTTTCATGCCTGCTAACACATCATCCTTTGCGCAGCCCATGGAACAAGGAGTAATTTCAACTTTCAAGTCTTATATTGAAGAAATACATTTCATAAAGGCTATAGCTGCCATGGTTAGGGATTCCTCTGGTGGGTATGGTAAAGTAAATTGAAAATTTTCTGGAAAGGGAGTCACCATTCTAGATGTCATTCTAGATGTCTAGATGTCATGGATATTCCATGATTAATAAGAGGTCGAAATATCAACATTAACCACAGTTTGGATCATCACTCTAGATGCCATTAAGAACATGCATGAATCATAAGAAGCAGTCAAAATATAAACATTACTAGGACTTTGGAAGAAGTTGATCCTAATCCTCATGGGTGACTTTGAGGGGTTTAAGACTTCACTGGAGGAAGTAACTACAGATGTGGTAAAAAAAATAATAAGAGCACTAGAATTGGAAGTGGAGCCTGGCGGGGTGCCTATGTGGCTCAGTGGGTTAAGCATCTGACTCTTGGTTTCATCTCAGGTTGTGATCTCAGGGTTTGTGGGTTCAAGCCCTGCATTGGGCTCCATACTGACAGCACGGTGACTGCTTGGAATTCTCTTTCTCCCTCTCTCTTTGAACCTCCCTGCTTGCTCTCTCTGTCTCTCTTTCAAAATAAATAAAAACATTTTTTTTTAAAAAAGTGGAGCCTGAAGATGTGACTGAATTGCTGCAATCTCAAGATCAGACCTTAACAGATGAGAAGTTGCTTCTTATGGATGAGCAAAGAAAGTGGTTTCTTGAACTGGAATCTACTTCTGGTGAAGATGCTATGAAGATTACTGAAATGACAACAAAAGATTTAGGATATTACATAAAGTTAGTTGACAAAGCAGCAACAGGTTTGAGAGGATTGGCTCCCATCTTGAAAGGAGTTCTACTGTAGATCAAATGCTATCAAACAGCATAGCATGCTCCAGAGAAATTGTCTATGAAAGGAAGAGTCAATCAACACAACAACTTCATTGTTGTCTTACTTTAAGAAATTATCATGGCCACCCCACCTTCAGCAACCATCACCCTGATCAGTCAGTGGCCATCACATTAAGACCTTCCACCAGCAAAAAGGTTATGACTCCCTGAAACCGCAGGTGGTAACTCTCATTTTTAGCAATAAAGTATTTATTGAGGTAAATGTGTTATGTTTTTAGATACAGTGCTATTACATACTAAATACTCTACAGTATAGTGTAAACATAGCTTTAATATACACTGGGAAATAAAAAAAATATTTGACTTGCTTTATTTGAGTATGTGCTTTATTATAGTGATCTAGAGCTGAACCTGCAACACCTCTGAGGTATTCCTGTATATAAGTAAAGTTAGAGATGCTTATTTTCTTTTATTTCAGGGGCTTTCCTCTTTAACTGTAGATGATTAAAACATCTTCCTACTTGTAAGGATACCCCTCGTAATACCACTGTAAACTCAAACATCAAATTTCTTGTTATAAAAATGACTCAAACCTCAACCCACAGATACAGGTATCACACCTTGTAACTATACCAGAGATTTAATAATTCTCTATTTAAATGCAGCTTTCATATAAATTATTTCATTTCTCCACAGCAAAGTAAAAGCTAGAATACATTCTAGATTGCAATCTTGTTATACGTTTTAGGGTGAAGATGGTGTTAATGGAGGAATATATCTGCCAACACCTAATAGATTACTTAACATAATTACGTTAAATAATTCTTAAGTGATTTATATTAAATGGATAAAATCATGCTTTTTATGTAGCAGCACTTTTTCTTCCATAAAAACTAGTTGAACACCAATTTTTTCCAGACTTTGTGCAAGGTTCTTGTTGATTTAAACAACAATAAATCTTGTTGATTAAAGATAAGCAAGACACAAAAGAAGAAGAAGAGAAAAAATCCTCAGCATCAAAGACTTTATAATCGAAAAAGAAGGAGAAAGGAGACACACAGTTTCTTATTGTCTCATATTGTTAAAGTCCAAGTTGAAAATATCTCTAATTGAGGTGGAAAGGTATTGCACTAAAAGGAGGCAGCTCCTATAGGTTAAGGTCAATTCAGAGAAGAAGTGATGCTTGAGTTGAGTTCTAAAAGGTAGATGGAAATCCATCAGGAAGTAAGTGAGGAGATGATAATATCTGTCATAAGTTTTAGCACATGGAAAGAGCATATAATTTTATGGGAAATGGATATTCTTTATTATGGCTACATTACAGGTCATGTAGAAAATTAATATTTGTTTAAGAGGAAGGAAAGTAAATTATTAAGGGCACTGAATGCCAATTTAAGGAATTTAGATTTTATCAGATAATTGAAAAAAATCTCTCTGGTGACTGTGTGAAGAAAATTAGCTTGAGTAGAAGCAATTGGAAAGCTTACAAAAGTCTACATAATGAGGATGATGTCCCCTTTATTGTAATGATATTTGAGGGAGAGGGGGAGAACACAGAGTAAGAGAGAGAGAGAGAGAGAGAGAGAGAGAGAGGTGGGGGGAGGCATGGAGGGAGGGAGAGAGACAGTGAGATAGAAGAAAATTTTGGATACCGAATCTATAGAACTAATGGATTTAAAAGGGTAAATAAATGATTTTTCCAAATTGTAAGCATGAACAGAAAGGTATGTACTTTGAAAAGGAAAATTTGGGAGAACAGAAGTTCTCTTTTAGACATGATATTAAACAACCAGGTGGGAATACAGAAGATTGGATACACAAATCTGGAATTTAAGGAGCATTTATTGGCTGAAATTAAACACCTTAATTTCATCAGCATATAGGTGAGCTTTAAAACCAGCAACTAATGAGATCACATGGAGAAAAAGTGTAGATAGAGATATCTCCCAGATTTAAGCTGGGAATATATAAGAGATGGTTATCTGAGGAAGATGATTGCTGTTAGAGAAGATCAGGCCTCTTTCCTTCTCTTTATTATCATAATCCAAGAATGAATCTGGAGCTAACCAAGATAATCCCTCTACAAGAATTAAGATATTGCTTAAGTTTGAGGACATTAGTTTCTGGAATGGAAATTGCCAAGCATATAGAATTCTAGCTAACTTGTTATGAACTATTGTTCTTCCTCTTCCACCTGGGCACCCTGAGTGTTGAAAGAAGGATTTACTATTTCAGAACAACAACTAGTCACCTGTCTTTCTCATTTGTGGTAGATGCTCTTTTTTTTTTCCCATATGACTTCAAGGCCAAGGGCTACTTCCCTAACCTGGGAAATCTTGAGGCAAGCAGCTTGGACATTTCTCTGTTTAATGAATTTAATTTTGTTCTTTCAAAGAAATTAATGTAATGAAACATATATGACATGGAAATCAAGCTTCATAATGCTACAAATGGAATATTACAATTGCTAATATCACAATAATCTGTGACCATGATTTTTCATTCTTGAGGCCACTGTTATCAGATATCTCTTTCAATCTTCTATTTTCTCTAGGATATGGAGGCTAGTGGAAAATTTCTGAAGACATGAATATGGAGCATAAGAATGCATTCTGTTTAGTTATATTTTAATTGCCTGTCTTCGAATTCTGTTTTATCTAGCTTGCATCCCACTCACTACCTTCAACAGGTGAATTTGAAGTAAATGGAGTATTTCTAATTGACCAACCCATGAAGGAGGCATACTTCACACCATGACTGAAAGCTCTTCTGGAAGAGGTGGTGACAAAGTAGCCTCTTGCTACCACACCAAGGATAAATGGGCAGTCATAAATACAGATAATTTTTTAAAATAATCCAGAAATGTTATAGTCTTGATCCATGTCTTCTCTGAGTGCTAGCAAGATCATTGTTTTGCCACTCTTTTGTTTCATGGATAAATCAAATAGGAACTACACACTTGGTTCAAGTTATAAAGGGTTTAAAAAGTTGTATGGTAGTTCATATAAATGAAGCACTCTGTTTTTGATGTTTTATCTGGGAATGAAACTTGTTTATAAGAATAAAATAAGTTTAAATATACATTAAGCACAAATTATTCATCTCTTTAACCTGAAGTGTTTATAGGGTCACCTGGTGGCTCAGTCAGTTAAGTGTCAGACTTCAGCTCAGGTCATGATCTCACAGTTCGTGGGTTTGAGCTTGTGTTGGGCTCTGTCAGCTCAGAGCTGGAGCCTGCTTTGGATTCTGTCTCCCTCTCTCTCTCTCTCTGTCCCTCCTCTGCTCTCTCTCTCTCTCTCTCTCAAAAATAAATAAACATTAAAAATTTTTTAAATAATTTAAAAAACCTGAAGTGTTTTCAGATAAGAACAAAGCTGGAGACATCACGGTTCCTGATTTTAAAATATATTACAAAGCTATAGTAATTAAAACAACATGGTATTGACATGACAATAGACATATAGATCAATAGAACAGAATAGAGCCCAGAGATAAACTCATGCATATATAGTCAATTAATTTTTAACAAAGAAGTCAAGAATATACAATGGGAAAAGACAGTCTCTTCAGTAAATTGTGTTGGGAATACTAGACAGCCATATGCAAAAGAATGAAATTCAACCACTATCTTACATCATGCACAAAAATGAACTCAAAATGGATTAAGACTTGAAGTAAGAACTGAAACCATAAATATTCTAGGAAAAAAACAAAGTTGGTAAGCTTTTTGACATAGGTCTTGGCAATGATTTTTTGACTCTGACACAAAAACCAAAAGCAACAAAGTCAAAAATAAACAAGTAAGAACACATCAAACTAAAAATTTTCTGCACAGCAAAGGAAACCAACAAAAAAACTGAATGGGAGAAAATATTTGCATATCATGTATTTGATAAGGTACTAGTACCCAAAATATATATAGAACTCATATATGTCAATCCAAAAATAATTAATCTAATTAAATAATGGGCAGAAGATCTAAATAGACATTTTTCCAAAGAAGACATACAGATGGCCAACAGGTACATGAAAAGATATTCAACATCATTAATCATCAGGGAAATTCAAATCAAAACTACAATGAAATATCACCTCACACTTGTTAGAATGGCCATTATCAAAAAGACAAAAGTTGGTTAGGATATGGAGAAAAGGGAACCCTTGTGAACTGTTGGTGGGAATGTAAATTTTTGGAATGTTACTATGGAAAACAGTACAGAGGCTCTTCAAAAAAAATTAAAAATAGAACTACCATATTCTCCAGCAGTTTCACTTCTGGGTATTTATCTGAAGAAAACAAAAACATTAATTTATAAAGATGTTTGCACCCCTGTGTTCACTACATCATTATTTACAACAGCCAAGATTTGGAAACAACCTAACTGTCCATCAATGGATGGTTAGATAAAGAAATATATATTGGAATAATATTTAGCCATAAAAATAATGAAATCTTGCCATTTGCAACAATATGGATGGATCCTGAAGGCATTGTACTAAAAGAAATAAGTTTGAGAAAGACAAATGCTGTATAATCTTTCTTATATGTGGAATCAAAAAATATAACAATGAAAATCCTCTCAGCATTCCTATGCTTCATGTTATTATAATTTTATAGATAAAGTTGAATTTCCAGGGATTCACCTAATCTTATGGGAATAACTGATAAAACTAAAAATAAGAATCTCCACAAGAGCCTATCGGTAGCAAGGGGAGAAAATGGTATTTCAACATGCGAATCAAAACAAACACCATCAATGATGAACGTCTGGGTAATATTCTACAAATAATGAACTAATTTTGACATACTCAATAAAGCCTTAAGTATCTCCATAATCCTTTCTGACACCTCATCTCTGACCATTTTGTTTTTGTTTTTGTTTTCCCAATCTTCTTCAATTAGCAAGTAAAATTTGCAAAGTGAACATTTCGGTGTCTTTGAGCCCATGCATTCTAGGCCCAGAATTTTCACTTGCTTTCCATTGAGTGAAAAGAAATAGAATCAAAGCAAAATTTTTGTCTTGATTACAGCCAGTCTGGAGAGGGCAGGCCAAGGACTTAAAGCTTATATTTGTAAATGCGGACCAACAAATGAAGTTAGATGAGAGGGAATTATGGAAACATAGTAAAAGTGAAACCAGAATAGGTTTAATCTTTTAAGATATATACATATATATTTACTGTCACTCTAAGAATTTGGTTCATTTGACATCTTGGATAAATATTTATGTACTTTGCGTTATGCATTTGAATTTAATATAAAATCAGTTTAAAATATTCCCTATTGTGACATGGCTGACAAGTTGAATACTGAATAGGATTACTGCTGTAAGGCAAAGAATTCTGCTGATTTGCCTTAGGTAAAATGATATTCTCATGAGTTTCCGCCCCCCCCCCCCCCCAACCCTCACCAACATCAAATATATCAACTTGTTATCAAAAGACCAGTTTGGAAGATTTCCATTTTCAAATTACTCCTCTTCTCCAAACAGCCAAATAGAATTTATAGTAAATCCAGGAAATGTTACAGCCATTGAAATTCCAAACATTAAAGAGTAGAAAAGAAACATTCTCTTGCTCTCAATGATATGAAGCTTTGCCATTTTTAACTTGCTTTGACATGAGCAATCTCATTTGAGTTTGCTTTAATAAACACTCTATTTCACAGAAGAGGAAACTGCCTAGGAATCATAGAAGAGGAATCAGCTGCCTAAAATTATACAACTAGGATAGGATGAGTGTACGGCCAGCATTAGAGGTTGGGTCCACTTCCTAGTCTAGATGTCTTCTCCTACATTGAATTTTCTGTATTATTTCCAGAGTATGTTACTGCAAACTGTAAATTTTGTAGCAAGTTAAGACAACAGTTTAAGGATTGAATTTTTGTTTAAGTTACATCACTATTAAAAATCCAGAGAGGCACCTGGGTGTCTTAGTCAGTTGAGCGACCAACTTTGGCACAGGTCATGATCCCACATTTTGTAAGTTTGAGCCCCACATGGGACTCACTACTTTGGATCTTCTTTATGCTCTGTCTCTGCCCCTTCCCTGCTTATGTGCTCTCTCTCAAAAATAATAAATAAATCTTTAAAAAATTATTAAAACATTTAAAAATCCAGAGATTTTTTCCTATTGCAATAATTGGGTTTAAAAGTTCTGCTTTTGTTGTCTTCATCTAGAATAGAATGAAAGGAAGGAAAAAAAATAAGAATGAATAAAAGCAAGAGGGTGAAAGGAGAGAGAGAAAGAAAGGAAAGAGAGAAAGTGAGGAAGAAAAGAAATAATTATGAAATTGTTCAGATTTATCATTTTATCAACATTAAATATAAATTACCCAGAAAACGAAGTCTTTCTTCACTATTTAACACAGAAGACACATAATCTGTAGCTATTTTATGACACATGAGAACAATCAGCAAAGCTGAAAAGCAGGCTCTTTCTCAGCACCAATTCCCTTGTACCAGCTAGAGATTATTTTCAGACAAAATCTAAATACTTTATTTCATTATCTGTAGGCATAAAAAATACTACATGTATGACATGAAAATAAATGTTCTTCTCCAGTTCACTAATTCTGCAATAAAAACCCTGTGATTCTATTAGCAAAATATTCCCAAGCTGGTGGATAGAGGTCTTGGGGAATAGTACAGATGCTTGCTTATCAAATTAATCGTGCTTAGAAATTAAGAAGCTGTTGAAGCACAGTGATTATTTAATATGCATAGCTTCTTCAGTAGAAAGGGGGGGGATAGTCTCTAGTCTCTTAAAAGAATAGTTTGAGTTTGAGAAAATCTTTTGTTAAAAAGTAAAAGAAGGAAAAGTTTCCTCCATATAGTACAATAGGGCTTTTATAAAATAACTTTGCAGCATTCTGGAATTACAGAATTTGTAACACAAAGAACTAATTCTTTTTTTATAACTTGCAACTTTTATCCTGTGAGATTTTCATAGCAGAGCTTATCATTGGTAGTTACCACTAGTAAAGTATATTGCTATATCCCTGTTTTCTTCAACAAAATATAATATTAAAAAAAGGAAAGAAGAAAAACAGTTAAAATAATTGGATTATGGTAAGGTTGTCTATTTAGCATGTTGTCTAAAATGTCCCACTTATGAGAAAGTGATTTCCAATTATTTATTGAACTTGTAGTCCAGGGTTCTACAGAGACATAACTAAAAGAGGGAAAAATCATAGACTAGAAACAAAATCATCAATGTTCAAATAAGAACCATACTTGCAGGAAACTCATTTATTTATCCCTTCATTTGTCAAATATTTATTAAGCTCTTTTTCCATTGAAGCCTCTGTGCTTGATGTCTCTGGCACCTGGCAATGCCAGTGTCCTTGTGGATGGCCATATGTAATGGCTTTATAATCTGAAAACCAGGGATTAATTCTTTTAACCTTTATCATCTATGTAGTGATATGTAAATTGCTTAATCATTGCTGAGACTGGTTTTTATCTGCAAAATAGAAGTGATAGCAGATGCATCATATAAGTTCATGAGAATTAATTGAGATATTATTCATAAATGCCTGGCAGAGCATCTGATCCAGAATTCAGCAGTTCTTAGACTCTGTGCTAAAATAGAAAAAAATTAAGGATAATTACATGCCTAAAATTCCTTTCATTTGACTTTTCCTCTACCAGATGAGTTTAAGTGACCGAAGACTAAACTCTGTACATGGATATAAATTTTTGAGGAAATGTGAAAAATTTTGGCATGCAAATTAATCAAATAAGGCTGGAGACATGTGTGAATCTATGTCATAAAAATATTTATGTAGAGGTGTATGCCGAGATAATTTAGAAACTTCAAATTTTTTGTTATACAAGGATAAATAAAAATGCCATTTATTTTGTTTAAAATACTTTACTATTAAACATACCTCAAGTTTAAATTTTTTTTCTTAATGTTTTTTATTTATTTTTGAGACAGAGACAGAGCATGAGCAGGGAAGGGGCAGAGAGAGAGGGAGACACAGAATCGGAAGCAGGCTCCAGGCTCTGAGCCATCAGCACAGAGCCCGATGCGGGGCTCGAACTCACAGACCGTGAGATCATGACCTGAGCCGAAGTTGGATGCTCAACCGACTGAGCCACCCAGGTGCCCCAAACATACCTCAAGTTTAGAGTATTTTAAAACATATATTCAAATTTAAAGACAATTAAGTAAAGAAATAACTAGAAATCACAACCCAAGTTAGGAGATAACATGATTAGTATTTTGAAAGCTTCATCTATACCACTTGTGTGTCTATTCTCAATCACACCTGCCTCATTCACCTCAGGAAGAAAACATCATTTTAATTTTTGTGCTAATCAGCCCTTTAAATTTCTTTATGGTTTTTGTCATATATATAGGTAACTCTAAAGAAAATATAATTAATATTTCCTATTTTTAAATTTTTAAATGGTATAATCATACTGTGGTGGGTCTGTGATATATTGCTACAAACATTACATTTGGGGAATTGGGTTACCCCAGTTTACAGCTATAGTAAATTTATTTTCACTGCTGAATAATACTGTATCAATATAACACAATTGTTAATCTATTTTACCATTTATCAACATTTAAAATACTAACATTTATTTTCTTTTGCAAATATTGCTGCCTTATAAATTATCTTCTTTTGTACTTGTGCAGGATTTTTCTCTAGTATGTATACCAAGAAGCAGAATTGTACCTGTTCAACTTTACTATACACTGGCAAACTCTCTTCCAAAGTGTTTGTGACAATATTCACTTCATGAACAGTGGATGAATATTCTCATTGCTCCTCATTCTTGCCAACACTGTGCTGTAAAATGAGGAGTTATTGAGACATCAGTGCACTTGTGGGTTTGCTAACGAGTCCATACATCTTTTCATGTATTCAAAGGTCATTCATGTACCTCTTCTATGAAATGTGTTTTTGTGATTTTTGTTCAACTTTAATTGGGTGTTTCCTTTTTTTACTTATCGATTGATTGGTAGGGTAATAATCCTTTGTTGGCCGTATGTGTTACTGAGAATTTTCTCAATTCTTACCTTGTATTTTTTGTCTTTACGGAGTCTTGTGATGATCAGAAGTTGTTCATTTTAATCTAATAATATGTTTTATCAATCTTTTGTTTTATGATTTGCATTTTCTGGTTTTTGTTTCTGTCCTGAGGTCATGAGTGTCCTATAATAATTATTAAGGTTTCTATTCCTATTTAAATCTATCTGGAATTGATTCTTTGAATGATGTAGAAAGCTAACATGTCATTTCCCCCACCCCTCAATGGATAAACAATGATCTAAAATAATTTGTTTTCACTTATCTGAATTGACATGCACTTATCTGCATTGACAAATATGTCATAAATTAAATTTTCGTATATAGATAGAATATTTATGGTTTTTCTATTCTCTTACATGTGTCTAGAATTCTATATTGGTTTGAGCCAATACCATACTATTAAAATAATCTTAGCTTCGCAGTAATTTTTGTTATAGAAGAGAAAATCTTCTTCAGGGCTATTTTTGATCCTTTACTCCAAATAAGTTTTTTTGTAGTTTTATGGTTTTATTAACACAAATACGACATGCACATAAACTGTCTGTCTATATATTTTTATCACTGCACAACTGGGTATTGGAATTGGGCTAGGCAGCTGGACTGCTCTTTCCACGGTGGCTCTGCAGTTCTTGAGGGAAACATTGTGAACAGTCTCTGTACTGTAAGATTTGTTGCACGTCAGCAGCACTTCAAGTCCTTGATGTTGTGGACTAGGAACTTCTGGAAGCCACTGCGCAGCATGTGCTTTTTCTTCTTGTGGTTCCCATAGCCAATGTTGGGCATCAAGATCCAGCCTTTGAATCTTCTGCTCACCCTATCGCCAGTGCCTCAGGGTTTCCATAGTTGCACTTAATTTTGAGATATGGGTCTGACTGGTACCAGATGAGCTTCTTGATCCTCTTGGGCTTCACCGGAGGTCTGAGGGTGGCCATGATGCCGGGTAAGACATGGCTGCCACCTGTGCAGGCAGAGCCAAGAAAGAGAAAGAGAGCCCATTACTCCATGTTATTTTTAAAACTAGTTTTAAAGTTTTACAAAGATCCTGTGAAGATTTTTTTTTTACCTTTTGACTCCCTTCACCCATTTCCACTGTGTAGAAATATGGATTAGAATTAGTGTAGTGAAAAGTGACATTTTTATTACAGTGAATCATCCCAAATGGAGAATCGGATATCTCTTCATTTTTAAATCTATAACATCTTCAAATAAGTGTTATGATCTTTTTAATAAAAGCATTACACTATTTTTTTATTCCTAGACATCATATTTTTTTCTTCCTTATGTAGTAAGTGGTTTATTTTAAATTACATTTTTTTAATCAATCATTGCTTTTATTTTGTATACTGGTTTGATATCCATTATCCTTCTTAAATTCACTTATTAACTCTAATATTTTCTCTGTGGATTCATTGGTGACTTTTAATAGTAATCCTATCATCTGCAATATTGATAGTTTTCTTTTTTTTAATTTTTATTTTAGACAGAGATCAAGCAGGGAAGATGGGCAAAGTGAGAGAGAGAGAGAGAGAGAGAGAGAGAGAGAGATTGAGAATCTTAAGCAGGCTTCAGGCTCAGCAGTGCTGCATGTGAGGTTTGATCCCACGACCCCAGGATCATGACCTGAGCCGAATCAAGAGTTGAACTGAGCCACCCAGGTACCCCTAACATTTCATCTTTAAATATAATATATGCTCTAGATATTTTTGTAGGTTCCAATCTTCCATCTTAAGGAAGTTCCAGTCTTTTTGATTTATTTGTTTTTAAGTCTTGAACAGATTTTTTAAGACTAGTTCTTACAAATGTTAAAGCCAAAGCCTTACATGATCTGGTTCTCTATTATCTCTATCTCATTTACTACCTCATTCCCATGCACAACTCCAGCCACTTAAAATCCTTTTTATTCCTGCAACACTCCAGACATCCTTCTACTTCAGTACTTTAGTTTTGGTGAGTTCTCTACCCTTTTCCCAAGATATGTGCATGGATAACCTCTTCTTACTTCAGTCTTTGGGTTTTTACTAGAAAGCTCCTTTCTCAGTAATGCATTCTCAGGATACCACACCTAAAATTGCAATCCTCACCCTTAGTCTGACACTTACTGTATTCCTTTCTCATTTTTTTATTAAAATGTATTGGTAGTATGTTATATAGTTTTTCTTTTTAATCTCTTATTAAGGAAAATTTCCCCTTGAGTAGGCATCTCTGCTTTCACAAATAAATCAACGGAGACATTACTGTGAAGCAAATTGACTTGACTCTGTCTTCTATTTTAAGTGTTTACTATTATCCTAGGCGAGCTGAGTGTTCTTTGTAAAAAGAAAAAAATACTTCAAGAAACTTTCAGTAGTATCCAAATACCTGGCGTTATTTATCTGTGAAGCTGCAACAATTTCTTCTGATTATGTCTTCTCCTACTGGGCACAAAGAATGAATCATGTTTGTCTGTTTGTTTGTTTTTGACATTCCATCTATGAGATAATGACTCTCAATTACAGGAGAATACAGTTCCTTTCCTAGTTATGATATATAGGGTAACTACAAGTTATAACATCAATTAGATTGATCAGAACCACGTTTCTATGGCTACTAGCATTCTTGAACAAAGAGATAAAATAACAAGCAGATTACTGAATGTTATGGTCTCAGTGCATTTTTTTTTCTTTTGACTATCTTATAGGTGATAACAGTTGTCCTTTATTTAGAATGGAGAAAATATGTTAAATTTTCATTTATTTGTGGGGTAGTTGCATTGTGGTAGACAAAAGCAAACGTAGTGGCTTTGTGTGGTCTTAGGCTTTTTGGTGGTTTTACTATGGGAGGAAGGATGTTAAAGAGAAAGTGGCAGGCTATGGTCAGTACTGCAGATTGGTGTATGAACTCTTCCAACCAACTCCATTTGGGAGGCTGGAAAACTAAAGACTTCTCAGCATGGCCAGGGCTAGAGTGAGGCAAGTGAGGTGCCCAGTCCCCCAAATTTAAGGATGAATTCCTGCTGAGGCTTGTGAGATTACAGGATTGTCACCGGTGAATGAGTGCTTCCTTGAACATTGTACCCTGGATGTCTCTTTTGCCCCACCTTATTTGCAATACTGGCTTCTCAGACTCCCTGACAGCTCAGTTTCACAGGTGACCTAGGTTCTTCTAAGCCAATGTGCCCTTATGAGATTTGGAAGTAAAAGTGATGCAGAATCCCCCTCCCTGGGTATTCTTCTGTGTGTACTGGTAAGCAAGGGTAAGTTTGGATTTTCCTTATTTGGTTTATCACAAGATTCAATAACTATTCTTCACATTTGCAGGCATGTAGAGGGAGAATGCAGGGAATCCATAGAACATCCACTTTCCTGGCATGAACTTAGTTGCAATAATGTTCTTCTGAAGCTAGTAGCTAGAATGATGTCTTATGTATTCCATATCTAGAGCTGAGATGATAGTGTCTTAGAGAGTTTGGTGGCAACATCTTGATCTACAGACCTCAGCAAAGCTGGATTGAGTCTGGAGCTAGGAGCTAGAGCAGTGGCTCCCTGGCTTTGACCTCCTGATTAGACGGGCAGAAGCTTCCTTTTTGGCTTCTGTGATGGTGTTCCAGAAGTAATCCTAGATGCCTGGCCTACATCTGGTCCTCTAGCCCTTCCCACAATTGTTTTAGTACATCATTTACTTTCTGCTTATATGCTACCTGCAACAGGTCCTTGATTGATACAAATAGGGAATAAATGTTTTATTCTTTTGAGGAAAAGAAAAACTGAAATGAGTTTTCTAGTGTATCACCAGATTGACTGCAAACAGATGTTTACTGAGGAAATATTTATGTGTTTATATATTTATTTGTAATTATTCACTATATTAAACATATGTATACTAGTTTAAATTTGATAAGAATTCACTTTGGGGCGCCTGGGTGGCTCACTCGGTTGTGTCCGACTTTGGCTCAGGTCATGATCTCACAGTTCGTGGGTTTGAGACCTGCATCAGGCTCTGTGCTGACAGCTCAGAGCCTGGAGCCTGCTTCAGATTCTGTCTCCTTCTCTCTCTGCCCCTCCCCAGCTCACACTCTGTCTCTGTCTTTCTCTCTCTCTCTCAAAATGAATAAACATTTTTAAAAAGTTAAAAAAAAAAAAGAATTCACTTTGAATCCTGCCGATAAGTCAATCAATAATTCTGTCAGTTATGCGAGTGGAACTCTGCCCTAGAGTCTGAGAGATGAGATGACAAAAATAACAAAACCTCTTCCCTAAAGAATCTGTAATTGTTGTCAATTTAAAGAAAATAAATCTGGGGCGCCTGGGTGGCTCAGTCAGTTAAGTGGCTGACTCTTGACGTTGGCTCAGTACATGATCTCACAGTTCATGAGTGTGAGCTCTGCATCAGGCTCAACACTAATGGTCTGGTCTTCTCTTTCCCTCTCTGTGCCTCCCCTGCTTCTTGCTCTCTCTGTCTCTTTCAAAATAAATAAATAAATAAATAAACTTTTAAAAAATTTTAAAAAGGAAGGAAAATAAATAATTTAAAAATGATAGAAATAAGATCGCCCTCCAAAAAGTATCTATAAGGTCCAGTATATCATGATTCAGAACATTCATATGCTACGCTATCTAACCAAATATGTTAATTATAAAAAAGAGTCTATCAATTGGAAGTGGCGAGGGATTGGTCTGCCACAGCACAATGATAAAAGAAGAGTCACAAGGGCAAGAGTGTACATCCCACTGAAGCACTAGCCAGAATAGAGGGGCCTCAATAAGGGGCCTTGTAGTACTTCTAGTTTCTATCCCATTGGCAAGACCATTCTTATTATGACACAGTCATGTCAAATTATTTTAGCCTGATGCTATTACACTTCTAGTTCTTCCAATGACTCTCATTCTATTCCCATGCCCAACAAGTGAGATTCTAATTATGTTTTGGATGAAATGTACTGATAATGTTCACCTATTACCTGTTTTGTTGCAGTAGTTATACTTCTTATAATAAACTTTAATATTGGTTTTCTTCTTGCTCCATTCATCACTCTGAACTCACTTTATAGGGATCTGTTGCTACAAAATATACCACTTCTGGATTGCTTTATAAGACCAAGTTTTGAGACTGTAAACAGTGATGGTTACTGCCTGGATAATGGACAATTTACCAATGTCAGACTGTGATACCTCTTCTCAGATAATGAACGCACCTTTCCACAGGAAACAAGAAAACCAGACATTGTATAAGACCACAAGTAGAATGAAAGGTACGCTTGTTTTCCTTTCTTACAATGACTTTCACTTTTCTAAGAGCATATGAGAATCGCTCCTAGAAGTACTATTCTATTTATTTACCCATTTCATCTGAACTACTGGATTTTTAAAGTTATGTCAAAAATCCTTTTCTTGTACAAGTGTGCTGAAATCTAATTCTAATTATCCATACTATTCCAAGGTAGGATATTCATGCTGCACTTTAGATAGATGAAAATGACTGTATTTGCTATTGATTTCATTATTTTAGATTTAGCCCCCCAAATGCTTCCCAATGGTAGCTTTAACATTAAATCATTAATGCTTTCATTAAAACATTTCAGTAAGTCACGAAATTTGACTTAAACTTAAAACATTTCATATTTCTTTTTAAGCACACGGGGCTTTCCGAATAGTAAATGGCTTATAAATGCTTCTTGATAATGGTGAAACAAAGTTATTCTAACAAGAATAATATATGAATTATACCTTTTCATAATTTTATTCTGTAGCTGAATTAGAGGAAAATGAATATTTTCACTACTTAATCTTTTTAGCTTTTTAAAAAATTATTAGAATAATTTTGGTATGATTTTAACCAAGAGAAGGGGTTTATGACAGGCTTTGTAGGCAAACACTTTCCGAGCCTTTTAAAACATACCTAATCCCAGACCCTTTATAAGAACAATATATCCCATTTAAAAATTTTCTGATTCAATAATAACATCTCATAACTTATGCTATAGTGATTTACATTTAAAAAGTACTTTTGTATCCTTTATCTAGTTGACTTTAGCTTATAAGCAAACTTCTTGGGTAGACTGGACAGTGTTATTCATTATTCTTCTCCTGCAGTTAAGCAAATGAGGTTCAGAGGATATACTGGATTTATTAGTATCACCCAGTTATTTAGTAATAGACCCAAATCTGAATTGAGGGTTTATTCTTTCTTAAATCAACTTTATTGAGTATAATTTGTAAACAATACAATTCACATGTTTGAAGTGTATAATTTGATGATTTTTGAAAATTTTTATACCTCCATGAAACTCCCCCACAATCAAGATAGGTAGCATTTACATCAGCCTGATAAATTCCTTTGTGCCCCTTTGCACACAATTCCCCGCATCACAAGCAGACACGGCCCTAGGCAATCCCTGATGTGTTTTCTGTCCCTAGAGATTGGTTTTGCCTTGTCTAAAATTTCATATAAATGAAATTTTGCAGTATTTACATTTTTATGTCTAGCTTATTTTGCTAAGCATGTATTTGAGATTCACTCATGTTGCCGTGAATCTTTGAATGCTGAAATCTTGGAATGCTAGGTAATTTCCAAGGGATGGTGTTACAATGCTTCTTTCCCTTTATTCTAGCTCTAAATAGTTTAAGGTTTTCATTCAAAACCTAAGACTGAACTTTTAAACTAATATCCTCATTTTGAGTCTCAATCATACCAACCATACTGTTTATGAAGTGCTCTTTCAAAAATACAGTTTTGTCAGCCCTTTGCCTACTACCACATCGCCCACCTCATTAGTTCTCGAGGTATGATGGTGGAATCTAAAAGGGTGGTGAGAACAAGTAGGGCCAGTTCTGCTCTGTACTCACCTCTCTGGCTTCAACCAGAATAAGCCAGTGTTTTATCTGTTTTGTTTATTAGATTTCCATGTAAACTTTTAATTTCATAAGGAAACGTTACTCGCTTAAAACTTTGAAAGTAGCTAATCTACTGGCCACCTCTGCCCCTCCAACCTGTGTCTCATCTTGAATCCTGCTCTGCAGTCATCTTTCTCTCATTCACAGATATAAGCTATGCTCTGACCACACACTGTGCCCTTAGCTCATCAGACTCTTTCACTCTCAAGCCTTTGTTCCAGCTGCTCCATTGCCCAGAGTAGTTTTCTACTCTAAATCTCTACCCACCTAGCAAATACCTACTCATCATTAAGACTTAGAATCTAGGTATACCTTATTTATGAAGCTCCCTCGACTCCATCTCCTAAAATATAACCTAATTGTGACCCCAGTTTCCTAAAATATCACTGAAACACTGTGCTAGGAAAATAGTTTTGTGTACATGTGCCCATTTCTAGTAATTATTTCTTACCCAGTTATATGATTGCCTTGGAAGTAGCCATTCCACACAATATTGACATGACCCGATGGCCACAGTTTGTTGATATGGAGTGATTTATGACCAGAGGCTCTCACCCACTTGCTGCTACATGGGCACAGTTCATTTGTTCAGTATGGGTACATGATCCAGAATGGGCCACTCATAGTTTGTAGTTCCCATTTTTGCTTATCCTAGTTAAAGCTGAGCTTTTGTGACAAAAAAACAAACAAAAAAACTCTCCCAATATATATATCAATACTGAACTGCATTTATTTGTTTTTTCAAATCTGTAATTTCCTGGACTGCTATCTTGTTTTTTTTTTTTTTTAATTTTTTTTTTTTAACGTTTATTTATTTTTTTTGAGACAGAGAGAGACAGAGCATGAACAGGGGAGGGGCAGAGAGAGAGGGAGACACAGAATCTGAAGCAGGCTCCAGGCTCTGAGCTGTCAGCACAGAGCCCGACGTGGGGCTCAAACCCACGGACCGTGAGATCATGACCTGAGCCGAAGTCGGACGCTTAACCGACTGAGCCACCCAGGTGCCCCAGCTATCTTGTTTTTTATATCTCTAACACCCAGTCCAAAATCCTGTTATAAAATATATATTTAATAAATTTTTTAAGAGTGAATGAACAAAATGTGGGTGAACAAATATGCCTGTGGAACATAATAATCAAGATGAATTATATGAGCTAATTTAAAATTAATCAAAAATTTAAAATAACCATACATAAAATACATGGAAATATGTAGAAAAACTGTTGGGGTTCATCGTAAAGAATATTACAAAGTAGGGGCACCTGGGTGGCTCAGTCGGTTGAGCGTCTGACTTCGGCTCAGGTCATGATCTCACAGCTCATGAGTTCTAGCCCCGCATCAGGCTCTGTGCTGACAGCTCAGAGCCTGGAGCCTGCTTCCGATTCTGTGTCTCCCTCTCTCTCTGCCCCAACCCACTCACATTCTGTCTCTGTCTCTCTCAAAAACAAACATTAAAAAAATTAAAAAAAAAAGAATATTACAAAATAAAGGTGCAAACAAGTATATAGAAACAGGTTAAATTAGAGAACAAGTTTCAAAATTTCATAATTTCAAACTGCCATAAGGGTCTGACACTTTTAAGTCTTGCAGAGGCACCGTTCTTAATTAAACAATATATGTATTTTCAGATATGTACACTTGCACATATCCATCTCATGGAAGCCCTAAGAGAGTAAATAAAAATTGTGGAAGTAAACATATTCATAGCTGGGAAGAAAGTGGAAAAGCTACGCCTTTGCTTTTTAACACAAGTGAGGTGTGCATGCTAATTCCTTTCTGGATAGTATGTAACAGAACCCTGGTTAATGTGCCATAGCATCTTCAGAAGGAAACAGTAAAGGGGAAGTAGTAAAGATCATTTGAGGGCTAGATTTTTCCATGTCATTAAAGCATCCATGTAAATAGTAATATGAGAATGTATTCTTTTCGTTTTACCACACAGCCTTAGTGACTGCATAAACAGTACCAAGCTCTGGGTATACAAAATCAAAACAGCAAAGACCCTGTCTCTTGAATAAATAACAATTCCACAGGAGACAAGAACAGAGAAGTAAAGTATAGCACAATATAGTAAAATGCTATAACAGGATATGAATAAAGTGCAGCAGAGATAACATTAAAACTTACCAAAGAAAATTCCCAAAGTGTTTAGTAAAGAGATTAAAGAATATGACCCATTCTGAAAGAGTTCTAACCACTGTTCATTTCTCTTCAGCTAGATGTGGTAACTTTTATTGGCTGTATCTTCCCTACCCCCAATATTTCTTTGAGCAAGATACCTACTACGGGATATTGGAAAGAAAGGGCAATTCACTAAATAGAACAGAATCAGTGGGAGGATTATTTAGTTTCTATTATTTATTGCCATCATATATATCTATGTGACATATTATTGTGTTTGATCGTCTACAAGGCACTTATTCTCATGAGCTGAAAAAACTAAAGATAATTGGGGCACCTGGGTGTTTGAGTCAGTGAAGCATCCAACTTTTGATTTTGACCTAGATCATGATCTCATGGTCCTGGGATTGAGCCCCACTTCGGCCTCTGCACTCAAAGTGCAGAGCCTGCTTGAGATTCTCTCTCTCCCTCTCTCCTTGCCCCTCCCCCACTCATTCTCTCTCTCTCTCTCTCTCTCTCTCTCTCTATCTCTCTCTCAAAATAAATAAACTTAAAAATAACTAAGGATAATTAATTATCTGTTCATATATGAGGTATACTGAAAATTATATGTAGGTAGGATTGACCCTACAAAAAAGGGGATAGGCAGCTATTTATTTGATTTAAGGAATATAGGGTCTTACTTACTTAAAAATATTACCTTCCTTTTGAGCTGCCTTTGAATGAAGCTCTTAGGATACAAGCCATGTTTTTGATTAAGACATTTTCTTTAGAAGTCATTCTTACTATTTATATACTGAAAAAGGAAAGCTCATTGCCATGTAAGCAACGGCTAATGTGCTAATATGTCAATGAGTGCCCTGTCCATAAGAAGGATATGAAGGAATAAGACACAAAATTGTTGAGTTTTGCTGGAAAAAGAGGGAAAAAAGAGTCTTGAGTATGAGAAACTTGTAAAGGTAGATCCAGAAATAAACAAATAAACAAACAAATGAAATACCTTAGTTGGAAGAAAAGAAGGAAGTCAAGGTTAGAAAGAGAGACATGCACAAACTATTCAGATGAAAAAGAATAAATTTTTGTTATGCCCATTGCCCTTATAGCCAATGTGATTTATATATCTTTAGTGTGTGTGTGTGTGTGCATTGTTTTCTTTATGTAAACCTGTACACTTATTTGAGGGATTGCTATTGAATACCTTCATGTGACAGGCAATATTATAGGACCTGGAGATAAGATGGTGACTAACAATGGCCCAGGTCTCTGTATCTTCAAGAGCTACCAATCTGTTTGAAGACACAAATTTAGTGAAATACCTTCTATAGTAGGACATATACTGGGACTATGAGATTACTGAGGAGAACTTAAGCCTGATGTGAGGGATCAAGAACAGCTTTCAAAATAAATTGTTTTTAAGCTGAGATCTAGAGTATACTCAAGAATAAGCTGGGTCAATCCAGTCAACGTAGGAAGGGAAAAGGCAGGACAAATAATATGTGCAAGTAACCAGCAAGGGGAAGGAGAATATGAAATTCAGGGATCTAGGAGACATTTGTATGGCTAAATTTCAGCATATGAAAAGACAATGTTAAAATATGAAGCTTCAGTGTTTTAGGATTTTTGTTGGAGCAACATGCAGAAACATATTGTTCTTAGCTTAAATAGGTAAAGGAAGGATATATTATATACCTAATGTGATATCTCATGAACCAAAGATCAAGGATCTCTTTAGCCTAAAGAAAGGAGGGAGTTCAGAACTTATATTAGGATTCCTCTTTATGATTTGTGTTTGCTCCTTTCTCTGTTGTCTTCATTCTCCATGCTCACCGCTGACACGTTCTCTACTTGATAGGCTATAATTTTGTCTTTCTTTGCTTCACATGTGGATACTCAAGTTGCTTGCTCAGTCCTGTCATGTTACTGAAATAACTTCTTATACAGTTGACATGGTAGGCGCCAGTATTCATTTTTATATCTAATTGATTGTTGCAGAGATGGGCAGTTGGCCCAAGATAAGACAATAAGAATTTTTTCCCTGGCTAGTCTCTTGAATGGAGATAATTTAAGCTTGATTGATATAAGTCTAGCAAGCATATCACCATGAGGACTACAGAAGGAGCTCTTTCAGGATAACATAAGGGGTAAGCAAACAACTCTGTAAATATCTGCTACAATATAGTAAACAATATTGAGGAATTTGGACTAAAGTACATTAAAATATGGGCTTATCAAACTGTCAAAAACCTTCATTTGATTAAAGCAAAATATATTTCTTGACCTAGTGTGCTCTCCTAGTGTATTCAATATTTGTAAAATGTCCATTTGTTTATAACTTGTCAGGAGCAAAATCACTGACAAAGTAAGATGCATTTCTTAAACAGATGAGTCCTCTCGGTGTGTGTGAATTTCCTCTACCAAGTCTGAAGACTTGACCAACTCTCATCAAGTACCATACTAGTCCCCCAGAGCTCCCCATGATTTCATGATTCTTCAGACTCACTGTGAGTTAGAAGTTGTGGGTGGGAACAAAGGCTGTTCAAGCATTTTCTTTACTTTTGACATTTTGGTTTCTGATCTAATGAGATTTTCTAATATTTATTTGAATGGAGTTCTTCAGCTTTCTCCCAGATACCATCATCTGCATTTGACTGACTGCATATAGTAGAAGTACATATAATCCTTAGTTATGGGTCAGATCACATGTCCTATGAATGGTGCTGTATCCTGACATGCTAACAAGAAATGCTTTGGCAAATCATGGAATGATATGGACTGGGTGTGTAGCCCCTTTTCATTCCTACTGGCATGTGTTATAAAAAATGGCTTTAAGGACTTTTGGAACCTGTCATACTGAAAGTAAAGGAATCTTGTAAAGTTTTTGTTTCTTGTGTTATTCAAGAAGAATAACAACTATCTTTTATTAAGTGCATCTTGGGTTCCAAATGCTTTATGTGACAATACATTAATATAGGACTCTATCTTACTCAGGTTTGATTGAGATCCCAAAGCTGGGAAAAACACATACACACACATACATAAGGTACTTGTTCCAGTTACTGCAGTTTTGACAAAATAATCCAAAATTCAGAAGCATAAGATACCATTTTCTTATGCTCACATGTTCTGTGGGTCAGGAATTTGTATACAACATATATCTTAGCTGATTGCGAGGCTAGGGATGACTCAAAAATTAGGAGCCAAAATCATCTGGAGGCTCATTTACACACATGTCTGGCACTTGAGCTGAGAGGACTGAAAAACTAGAATTGCAGACTGGAATTCCTACATGTGGCCTCTCCATGTGACTTTGGTGTACAGTCTGGCTGCCTCAAGGTATTTGGACTACTTACTTACATGGAAGCTCAG
Organism: Panthera pardus; assembly: GCF_024362965.1. Taxonomy (NCBI): domain Eukaryota; kingdom Metazoa; phylum Chordata; class Mammalia; order Carnivora; family Felidae; genus Panthera; species Panthera pardus. The sequence continues at coordinate 49,562,532 of NW_026526666.1, read as the reverse complement.
GAATTCCAGTGCAAGTATTTTAGCAAACAAGGCTGAAGCTCTATCATCTTTTATGACCCAGCATCAAAGCCATATGACGTTACTTCCACCATATTCCATTAATCAAACCTTCTCATATTTAAGGGGAAACGATATGACCCCCCCACTTTTAATGGGCATCAAATTTTTAGTGCCATGTTTTCAAAAAGTCCAAATATCAGATCACATAGGCAGGGTATGCGTGAAGAAATTCTAAAAATGACATTGAAATTCTTAGCTCCTTATTAAACTTAGGGATAAAAATAAAAGATGCGAGGAATTAGAGAAAGCAGACCTTAGGATTGCTTTGAAGAAACTGTCAACGTCCTGTATTCCACTGTTCCATGTCAATCATTGTGAAAAATGGGGGATGGGAGATTACTTTACTCTCACATGAGAGGAAGAGATATTATAAGAGTTTGGAGAATCTTAATGCACATCTTGGAATTCGAAGGAAGCAGTGACTGCTATCTGACTCATGCCTAAAACATCTAAAGGTTAGCAGCTTTGACTAGCTGAAGTAGCCTATAGCAGAATAATTAAAAAAGGCTTCACTGAAAATAAGCTATACTTCCAGAGTTCACCTCAGCAAGGATGCCTGTGTGATCTCCATGTATCAGAAAGAAGATGGCTATAAGTTGTCTTGAAAATGACTCTAGGCCAATCAATTTCCTTGTTTTCAAAGACAAAGCTTTCTTTGGCATAAGGAGGCCAGAGGTGCTAGAGGTAAAAGCAAAATGCGGATGGATGTGGCCAACTGGAGATTATCACATGCACTGAGTAACTTAAGAGGTCCACAGAAGTGACACAAAAAATGGCGTTGGATATCCACCACATCTGATGAGTATCACTAAAAGATTCAACTACGAGTAAGACTTCCTTTGCCCTATACCTTTCCTACCTTCTATCATGTCACAAAATAACTATCTGGTATTAGAAAATATCAGCTAAGAACAATAATGGAAGCCTTCCTTTCCCATCCCTCCCAAAGGATAAAGGGAAAGAAAATATTTTAACTGAATGAAAATTTGGGGTTTCAAATGCCTATGGACTAATCTGTTCTTAAAACCCAGGAAAAGAAGGCATTCTTGGAATACCTAAGAAGGACTCACTGTTTTATGATATATGATGGATAATTTTTACAGAATTATAGATAAATGGACCCTAGAAAAGATGTCACTTTGTAGGAACAGTTGTTGGGAGATAATCATGCAGCATGCTTCTTTTCCAAGTATTTCAGTAAACCTGATTAATATATATTAAATTTTATTTAACTGTCATAATAACTCTAATGAGGTAGGAAATATTATTCCCTGAAGCAGATAAAATATGGCCATAAACCCTCTGATAATGCTTTCATCATGAGATGGAGCCTTTGTGTCCTCACCTTGAACGTAGATCATCTCTGTGAGTGCCATAGTGGAAAGAACACACAGGTGATGAGGAATGAGTTTTTAGGCTGAGGCATTCCATTTCCTTTCCTTAGAAAACTTTCACTCCAGTCATAAGCCACAATGAAATCCAGTTTCTCTGAGGGTGTCATGCTAGAGAGACCACCAAGTAGGTGCTCCAGTCAACTAATCCCAGCTGAGTCTAAACATCTCACACATAAAATGCCAGATAAGGAAGTGATACAATCTATGACCCTCTAGTCCAAACTATTTTCAAAATCAATACCAGGGGTGATGTCAGTCAACACTGTGAGAGTCATCAGAGAAATTGTCCAGCTGATCCCTGTACAAATTAATGACACACGAAAGCATAAGATAAAATAATTAATGGTATTTGTCGTAAGCCACTGAGTTTAAAGTAATTTGTTACACAGCAATAAATAGCTAGAATATCCCCATTTTATATATGAGGAATCAAGGCTTAGAAAGGTCAAGATTTTTCCAAGAAAACATTTAACAAATGGTAGAAAATATTTAAATCTTAGATTCCTTTTTTTTCCTTCAAATTATTTTCACTCTGTCATACTACTTCAAAACCAAATACTGGATTGGTTATATATATATATATATATATATATATATATATATATATATATATATAATATTGGATATATATATATATAATATTGGATATATATATATATGCGCATAGGTACAAAATTTCTAGAAGGAAATATATTTTATATATATATATATATATATATATATATATATGCAATTATTCATTCATTCATTCATGCATTCATCCATTTGTTTCCCCCTTGCTACTTAACTATTCATGGCTTTAGGACTGATCTCCATAATTAGATAAGAATAGACATAGGGTTTTGCATTTTTTCCATTCCTCAGATTTTAACTTATGGTGCAAAGGATAGTCCCTAGTTGGATTTCAGGGATTTTAAAACACCCTCAAAATTCACACAAATTCCTAATTTAGTTCTCAGCTTTAGATCTTTCAAGCTTCTCTGAACTCTATGAAAAGAGTAGATCTTAAATACTACATTAATACTGAAAACTACCCCTTCTGTTAACTACCGAAGCATGTTTTTCAATTTCATGTCTATGAAACTTATTATCCATTATTGAAAATATTCTTTCATGGTTCTACATTTTACTTCATTTTTCCTTCTAATGCCCCATAATATTTTAGGGTAGTTATTTGCAATGAGAGAAAACCTTCTGAAATTTTTGTAAAGCTGAAAAATAAGCTAATACTTTTTCATTTCTACTTTGGCATACATTGACTAGAATAGTTTTCTGTCTTTATTCTTTGTTTTTTCTTAATAATATTGTCATCCAGTGTCATTGTATCAATTGAATAATATTAATTCATTCATTCATTCATTCAACAAATAATTTTGAGTATCTATTCCATATCCGGAACTGTTCTGGAATTGGGGAATATTGCAAAGAACAAAGTCATCAAGAAATATGCCTTCATGAAGCTGACTTGCTATATGAGGGGAATACAGATAATAAACAAGAAAAATAATAAAGGAAAAAAATAAAGGAGGAAATGAGTGGTGTGCAAAATAATAAGAGATGGAGCCTATGAAAAGCTAAACTGAAAAGTGGACTTTTGGTAATGACCTCAAGGAATTTTGAAAATAAGCCAGGTGAATTCCAGGAGAGAGCATTCTAGGCAGAAGGAAAAAGCAAATGCCAGAAGGCACTGGAAAAAAAAGCCACATTTACATGTAAGTTTTATATTATTGTTTAGTCACTTACAAAAGATTACCATGACCATCGCAAGCAATATCCTCTCAAGAATTAAAATGAAGGTGGCTGAGACTGAGGTAGTGATGGGACAGGTGTTGAGAAGTGCAAATATTTTGAAAGGACAGCAATGGAATTTACTGACATATTGGGTATGGTGTCTGAGAGGAAAAGAAGAGTCAAGATTAACCCCAGGGTTTGGACCTAAGTAACTAGAGAAATGAAGTAGCTGTTAACAGAGATGATAAAGACCATGGTAGATTGGGTTCTGTGGGAAGAATAGAATGATGCACAGATGGATTGATGCATCAATAGGATAGCTATGGAGGGAAGAAAAACAAAAACATATACATATGCATTACCAAGACTGCACTCAAGCTATTCATATATATACGAACATACAGTGAAATATTAGTTTCAGGTGTACAATGTAGTGATTCAACACTTCCATACAACACCGGGTGCTCATCACAACTAGTGGCCTCCTTAATCCCCATTACCTATGTAATCCACCCCCCCCACGTCCCCTCTGGTAACCATCATTTTGTTCTCTATAGTTAAGCAAACTATATCAAACATATCAGGTATTTAAACAGAGGGTGTTTTATGTAGGGAATCAGTTACAGAGTGATCACTAGTGAACACTAGTAGGTATTAGAAAACTGGAAAAGAAAAAAAAAACAGAGAAAAAGAAAAGTAAAAAAACAGTAAAGCAACCTAAAAATTAGAAATTTACATGACGAGCTTCTGCCCCTAAGTCTGTGAGAATAAAATGTTACAAGAATATAATATTAGATAGGTATTGTGAGTTATAGGCAGCCAGGGTAGACTTTATAGAGAACACACCATTTTCAGAAAAAAAACAAAAACAGTGGTAGCTAAGACCCACAAAATTTTGAATTTGCTTTTGTAAAGCAAGTATTGAAAAGTGATATGGTGGTCTTTGGATGTGTCACCTTGGCTAGATGGCAGTTCCTTGTGATTCAATCAAACATAAATCTGAATGTTGCTATGAAAGTATTTTGCAGATATGATTAAAGTCTTTAATTAGTTGATTTGATGTAAGGGAGATTGACCTAGATAATCTGGGTGGGCTTGATTCAATAAAAGCTAAAGTTTCCCTGAGGAAGTAACTCCATCTGTGGGCTGTGTAGCTTCATCTCATGTCCCAGAGTCCCAGCTTGCCTGACTTTTCTCGCCAGCCCCCACAATCAGCATGAGTCTTGTGGTCAATCTTTTAATATATATATCTCCTACTGGTTCTGCCTCTCCGGTTGATCTCTAACTAATAAAAGTGCTAAAAGAGAAGACAGAGAAAAGGATGTTTATAGCAAGACATAAGTCAGTGGGAGGGAAGTGGATAAAGGAATAGAGGAATGGATTGGAGGCAAGAATAATCAGGTGATAGTTTGACAAATGAAGTAACTTTTGCCTCAGCCATGAGACTTTTATCTTTTCTATTTGGACAGCAGTCAGTGCTCAAGCATGACTTACTCTGGAGTTTTAGGTGGAAGTACTAGCTTAAAACCTTTCATATGAAGTCAGAAAGAAGAGTAATTGATTGTGGTAGATTGCTATGTTAAAGGCCCCCAATGAATTACCCTTGTGTAGTCTCCTCCCCTACTGACATGGGGCTTGGCCTCACTTGCCTTGTCCAGTAGGGCAAACTGGATGCAGTCGATGCTGGATAAGCATTGAGGATTATACTCTGGCAGTGCTTCTTGAAACTGCACTTAGAGAAGCCTAACCTATGAGAGAGAGGGGCAAACCAAGAACCAGACTCTTAACTCCAGAGAATAAACTGATGGTTACCAGAGGGGAGGTGGGTGGGAGGATGGATTAAATAGGTGACAGGGATTAAGGAGGGCACTTGTGATGAGCACCAGGTGTTGTATGGAAGCGTTGAATTACTATATTGTATACCTGAAACTAATATTTCACTGTATGTTAACTAACTGGAATTTGAATATAGAGTTAAAAAAAAAAAGCCCAGACTAGTCTCCCTTGAAGATGAATCAGTAACAGAAAAGAGAGGCCCAGCAAACCCATCACGTGAATGTAGTTATGTAAGTGAACCCACACTAGAAAAACTACCCAGCCAACCACAAAACCATGAACAAATAAAAGGTTGTTATTTAACTTGCTAACCTCTGGAGTAGTTATCATAGCTAACTGCTACATTCATTGATAGTTTTTGGTGATGCTATATACCCTGAGAGCACAATCCCCAATAGTAAGAGTACAGTGCCAATAGGTAATACTGTATCCATATTTATTTTAAGACATTTCACTCTCCAGTTTGCTCAACTATTTGGTCATTTATAGTGATAAGAATTTAAACTAATTGAATTTCTTATCTGAAAAGAGAATATGAATGAGCATAATTGTATAAAACTATTAACTGAGACTAGTGATATAATGGTCACTGTGGAGTGAGAAAAAAGGGGAGTGTGGATATAAATAACATGATGAAATAGACAGTTTTATATAACTTCAGAGAATAATACTATGGAAGAAAAAAATTTCTTGCTGCCCGTCAGGGTTGCAAAGATTTTCTGCATGTTTGAATCAGAGCCATTCAGGAAATGTAGCTCCTAAATTATAACTAATTCCCTCTGAAGATATGGTTCTGCCTACTAATACAGATTTGGGAAACTCCCAAGAAATTCTTTTATTGCTGTTGTTATCTGGACTACATTCACTGAATTTCTTTTTTCTTTGTGCTCTGTGCATCTGAGAATTAGATTCAGCTATGCAAGATTCAGATTCCATACATGACGTTTTGTCCTCAATTTAATGGCACACACTCTCAAAGCTGTGCTCTTTTCTTTGGACTTGTAAGGGTCTTTATCCTTTCTCTTTAACCTCTAAGTTCCCTTGTGTTTTCTACCTTATTAAAACTCTACTTGTTCTAGCAGCCAGTTGCCCTGATAGATATACCAGGCCATTACTACCTAATATATCTCTTTAGTCTGAGTGACCAATTAATCCAATTTCAAGCTACTTGGATTTTCAGGAATGAAAAAGGGGCAGAATTACTAATGACTGCTCTTCCCCTGTCTCTTGATTCCTTGTAGGTTGAATGAGAATACTCATCGGTTACTATACTACTGAAAGACCCTCACTCAACAAGAAAAAAAAAATAAAACATGTTTCCATGGTCTTTTCTCTTTACTTGATTTAAATTATGACACATCTCCATTTTATAAAAATAGATCTTCAATACATCAAGGAAGAAAATGTAATACAGTGGTTAAGATTCATATACACAAGGATTTACCAGCCAAGGGGCCATGGGCACGTTCCTTAACTACTCTAGTTTTTAGTTTCCTCTTATGAAATCAAGTAATAAATTTGTTGTGATAAGCAAAGTAAGGCAGATGATATGAAGCTCTCGGCTGAGTTTTGTGGCACCTAGTAAGTGTTGAATATCAATAGCTCTCAGTAGTGGCCATGCTGATTATCTTCACATGTCTGCTTGAGGGAATAAATAAGCAAACAAAAAATAACCCTGATTCCAGTCAGTCCAGTAAAGTATAGAAGTTAAGTCTTTATCAGTAACTTATTTGCTGGCCAACAAAATGCTTAGGATCTGAGATTAAAAAAATGTCACTTTTTCTCGTTCATTATAGAAGGTAATTGTAAGTGGATTTGATGAGTTTCACCTCTGTGGAGTTGAGGCTGAATCATTCATCAAAGGCTGTTAGAAGCCATCTATATCTGCTCTAACGGTGGCAACATCCCTGCTCCTGGTAACCTCACGTTGCACTATCACTCATAGGTGATAAACGTGCTCTCTCCAGGGCAGAGCTTTTATATTCAGAACACTCAAGTGAGCACTAAAGTGCCTTGACAAAATTAAGCACTCTGAAAATAAAAGCCCAGTGTATGTATTGAAAGTTGTTAATAATACACTATCTCAATAATTGCTATCATAGAGCAAGTATTAGGCTGTTTGAGCTTGTGCAGTTTAGGAAGCAATATGTGGGAGAAAAAATCTCTTTACTAAGACAGAGATTCTTTCTAGAGAGTAAAGTTGATACAGTAAGACAAGCATTGAACTTGGTGTCAGGAGAACTGGGTGGCATGCCAGCTCAATTTTCATGTGAATTTGTTCCAGTGGTTTACCTCTCTGTGTCTTAGTTTCTTCTTCAGTAAATTGGAAATAATCATACCCATTCTAGAAAGCTTTGTGAGGTAATGTATGTGACAGATCTTCTCACTGTAAATATTAATTATTATGTATAAGAACTGTGTTTTCATAGAAAACTTGTTAGATGCCAATTACTAGGCCCTTCTCTAGAGATTTGGATTTAGATATGGGGTAAGACCTACAAATCTAAATATTGAACATATGTTCTATAGACACTCAGACCCTTTTCAGGTCATGTGTGGAAACATGTACACTTTCAGAAACCTTTTAATTTTTGTACATTGTATACTTTTAAGTTATTTAGTACCACTAATGTTCATAAAAGAAATAAAAGTACCAAATTGTTCTCTGTAGTCTTTGAAAATATCAAATATTAAAATCCCTGGGATAAATGTATGCATTCTGAATATCCTTTTTCTATTCCACTATTTTCAGCATAATTATTGTTATCTAGAGTGAAACAAGGGATGAAAACATGAATGTGCCAATAAGTAAAGATAGATTCTAATGCCCTAACCATCATAATATCATGTGGCTAAACATATTCAAGGCTTTAATGTAAATAGAAAGATGGAGAGAGAAAACAGAGAGTAACACAGACCAAACTGATCTTTGTTCTGGCCTAAGTAAGCTAACATCACTGACCTGTGGCTTCCACTTAACCATAATAGCTGATGGCCCCAAAAACAACCTGTTTCTTTTAATTGTTATCAAAGTCCTAGGACAAAGCAATAAATGGAGGAAAACCAAAATGTGAAAGGATATCACAGTACTTTTCTTTTCCCAAACCAGATTCTGAGCCATAGTTGTCATTGTACAAATTATACTCCAGCAACAGGTGTTGTTAGGTCCAGACACCACTATTACAAATACAGATAACCTCTACCATCCCCATTACCAGGAGAGCTTCCCCAGAGACAAAGTCAGTGTCTATCTCTGGGTTATCATCTGAAAGGTACCTAAAGGACTTGGTTCTCTGGCCAAAAATGTATTTCTTCCACTGACCTATCACTACATAGCCTCTTTTAAAATAGAATTTGGAAGTCATTAAGTACTTATAATGAATTAAATTAGATATTTTGCTCCACATCAAGAGGAGTCAAGTAAACAGAAATTTACGGATTTCTTATTTCTTTTTGTAAGTTTTATAACTATTAGAGGCTTTAATTACATTTTTAAGTTTATTTTTGTCTATTTTGAGAGAGACAGCGACAGTGTGAGTGGGAGAGGGGCAGAGAGAGGGAGAAAGAGAATCCCAAGCAGGTTCCATCCTGACAGCACAGAGCTGGACATGGGGCTCCATCTCAGGAAACCACGAGATCATGACTTGAGCCAAAACCAAGAGTCAGACGCTTAACTGACTGAGCCACCCAGGCACCCCTAAATTACATTTTTAAAGTTTCTTTTTTTCTTTTTTTTTTAATTTTATTTTTTAAAATTTACATCCAAATTATTTAGCATATAGTGAAACAATGATTTCAGGAGTAGATTCCTTAATGCCCCTTATCCATTTAGCCCATCTCCCATCCCACAACCCCTCTAGCAACCCCCAGTTTGTTCTCCATATTTATGAGTCTCTTCTGTTTTGTCCCCCACCCTATTTTTATATTATTTTTGTTTCCCTTCCCTTATGTTTCTCTGTTTTGTCTCTTAAAGTCCTCATATGAGTGAAGTCATATGATTTTTGTCTTTCTGTGACTAATTTCACTTAGCATAAAACCCTCCAGTTCCATCCACGTAGTTTCAAATGGCAAGATGTCATTCTTTTTGATTGCTGAGTAATACTCCATTGTATATACATACCACTTCTTTATCCATTCATCCATCGATGGACATTTGGGCTCTTTCCATACTTTGGCTATTATTGATAGTGCTGCTATAAACATGGGGGTGCATGTATCCCTTTGAAACAGCACACCTGTATCCCATGGATAAATGCCTAGTAGTGCAATTGCTGGGTCATAGGGTAGTTCTATTTTTAGTTTTTTGAGGAACCTCCATACTGTTTTCCAGAGTGGCTGCACCAGCTTGCATTGCCACCAACAATGAAAAGAGATCCTCTTTCTCTGCATCCTCGCCAACATCTGTTGTTGCCTGAGTTGTTAATGTTAGCCATCCTGACAGGTATAAGGTGGTATCTCATTGTGGTTTTGATTTGTATTTCCCTGATGTTGAGTGATGTGGAGCATTTTTTCATGTGTCGGATCTGGATGTCTTCCTTGGAGAACTGTCTATTTATGTCTTTTGCCCATTTCTTCACTGTATTATTTGTTTTTCAGGTTTTGAGTTTGATGAGTTCTTTATAGATTTTGGATACTAACCCTTTGTATGATATGTCATTTGCAAATATCTTCTCCCATTCTGTCAGTTGCCTTTTCATTTCAGATAATGTAGACTATTTTAAGCCACATATCCTTATAATCCAATAAGATCTGTGTAAAAGTATTATATATAAGCTACCAAATAAATAAGACTCACCAGACTAAGATCCCAAAAATGAAGAAAACACAGAAATGTAGACCTGACACTTAGGGCAACTTTTCCCCTTAAAGCATGTGCTAATTTGAAAGTAGTAGCTGAGAAGCTAAGAAAGAGGGAAAGAAACTTTTGGCAGACTCACAGCCTGGAGGAATAAAAGTTAGAGGTCAGAGCCTACCAAGAGTAAGGGATCCCAAACTGGGAGACCAAAAATTTATGATCTAGGAATAATGGTCAATCTGAAATATACTAGCCCTCCTAGGGTTTCAGATCTTCTCAATGCCTTTTTCCATTAAGATTGCATACCCTTAACTTAGGGTGTGACAGAAGCGAATCACTAGTATAAGATAGCATTATTTAGAACCTGAAATTTTCTCTAGAAAATTTCATCTAATCTTTCCAACCAGTGATGCTGGGTTAATATGATGTCCATACAGAAAAATAATGACAAGATACTTCATGATCCACACATAAAAATAATATTTAATAAAGCTAAAAGTGAAAGGCAAAACAATAAAGTGTACAGAATGTGACATATCTACAGGTAACTATCCAGAAGAACATCTTTGCACTAAAATAAAATTTCTTTTAAACAAAAGAAATCCTTAAAAGAGGGCAAAACCAATCTACACTGTTTTTAACACTGGTAAAACATATGCCCAAATATGTAGTTGTGGCCAGATTATATAAAGAATTTTTGCAAATTGGGGCGCCTGACTGGTTCATTCAGTTAAGTGCCCAACTTTGGCTCAGGTCATAATCTCATGGTTTGTGGGTTCGAGCTCTGTGTTGGGCTCTGTGCTGACAGCTCAGAGCTTGTAGCCTGCTTCAGATTCTGTGTCTCCCTCTCTCTCCAACCCCCCCCCCCACTCACTCTCTCTCTCTCTCTCAAAAATAAACACTAAAAAATTAATAAAAAAGGTTTTTCAAATCAAAAAGAAAAATCCAGGCAACCCAGTAGAAAGGTGGGCAAAAGACTTGAACAGGCACTTAACATGGGAGAATATCCAAATTGCCATCATTAAGGAAATGGAATGAAATAAAAAATAAAACTGAAATGAGGCATCACTACACAGCTACCTTAATAACTAAAAACTTAAAACGTTGACAATAGTGTTAGCAACTGTGGAGCAATGAGAATTATCACATGCTGCTGGTAGAAATATAATCTGGTACAATTACACTAAGAAAACTACAAGGAAATGACTATTAAAGTGAATATCTGCATACTTAATGGCCCAGAAATCCCAGACCAAAAGACAAGTATGTATAAGTCAAGAATGTTTACAGCAGCATTATTTATAATTGCTCTAAACTGGAAAATAACTGAAATGGAGGAATAAACAAATTGGATTATATTTATACAATTCAGGAAAAAAACAAATGTCTGCTATATATAATAGTATGGATGAACCTCAAAAACAGACTATTGAATAAAAGCATATAGATTACTTAAAATATTCTATTATTTTGTAGGTATGAAATTCAAAATAAGCAAAATCAATCTTTGTATTAAAATACACACACACACACACACACACACACACACACACACACAGTTACCCTTGGGAAGAAAGTGTTTCATACTTTAGAAATGTCATGAGTGGGTCTTCATCTCTGTTATTTTTGTATTTCTTGACATGAATGGGCATTATATGGGTGTGTTTCTTTGTGATCATTAAGCTATATACTTGTGACTTTGTACTTTTGTCTATCTATATTAAACTTCAATTTAAAAAAGTTAACATTACATCCTTGGTGAAAGCAACTGATTCTCAAAGTGTCTTTTCTCACTTTAGATGTCAACTCCTTAAGGACCCAAGTTAGGGCCATTTATAAAATTTATTATGACCATGAACTGCAATTGAATTAGAGTCTTTAGGGACAGGACCTAGAAATTTGTTTTCTTCAATCTCCCTGGGTTCATTTTGGCAGCCAAGATTGAAAACTACTATACAAGGGCCTCCAAGTCTTTCTCAGTTGCATCTCTATACACAAAGCTATTTTTCCCATTTGGTACTCAGTGGTTATATTTATATAGATTAATATACAGGCATATATAATGTGAGAACATACTTTTTTTTCATAAAAATTTATATAAGCTCAGTTTTTACAAGAGAAGAAAATAATTGATCTTTGAGTACAGATTGATTTACCTGTGCTAAAGTTTTTTTAATGAAAGAATATATATATAATTTAGGTTTTGTTATGTTTAGTAAATTGGGTCTTATAATCTTATAGAATTCACTGGGATTTCTCAAGTATTACTTAAAATGAAGTTCAGAATACAATAATTCTGGGAACTTTGTAAATACTATTGTCTCCTTGATATTATATCTCAATGGTAAAAAATAATTAAACCTGGTTTATGTTAGGCTTTTAGAGACAGACTTTGGGCTAGCTGTAATTGTTAAGATTATTTAACATATTGCTATGATAATAGGCAGAACTGCAAAATTTCCCACCCTTATAGTGTACATGTCCTGTATAATCTCAGAGATTTTGAATTATGTATCTGTAATGAAGATAATATATTTTATTCCAGTGTTTAGGTTATGTCATATGGGACAGTTGACTTTAAGAAAGAGAGATCATTCAGGTGATTTGACATAATCATATAATCCATTTAAAAGTACACAGTTTTCTGTGGCTGGTAGCAGAATTTGTCAAGAGACATGCATCCATGCTATCCTGGAGGAAAGCAGATATCCATGTTGTGAGGTGTCTATGGAGAGGAACGACCTCAAGTTGCTGAGAATGACCCCTTCTGACCACTAGCAAGGAGAGGGGGATCTCGGGCCTATAATAAATAAGAACTGAATTCTTCCAGTGATCATTTGGAAGAGAACCTCAAGCCACAGGTAAGAACTGCAGCCCTAGCCCAAACCTGGTGTTTAGCTTTGTGAGACTCTAGCCATGCCATTTCCAGACTTCTGACCTTCATAATTGTGAGTTCATAAACGGGTATTGTCTTAAGCTGCTGAATTGTGGTGGTTTGTTACATCACCATAGCAAACTAATACAGCTTCTGGTAACTGAAAGGGAGGTGCTACTATAACAAATACTTAAAAATGTGGAATAGTTTTGAAACTGAGCCGTGAGCAGAAACTAGAAGTTTCAAGGGAATGTTGAGGATCACATGAGAGAAAGCCCAAATTACCTTGAACAGAATGATAGGGGAAACATGGACATTGAAAACTCTGCTGCTGAAGGCTCAGAAGGAAGTGAAGAAGGCATTTTGGAAATCAGAGCAAGAGGGGTGCACCCTTGTTATGTGGTGGTAGAAACTGTGTCCTACAGTTATGTGGAAGGCAGAACTTGTAAGTGATGAACCTGCATATATAGCTAAGGATATTTCCAAGCAAAGATTTGAAGGTTCAGCCTCATTTCTTCTTGCTACTTATAATAAAATGGGAGAGGAGACAGATCGAGGGAAGAACTATTTAGCTAAAAGATTCACTGTCTAGGAAGCACACTCTGGGGAAAAGGCTGAGGGTGTGACTCTCCAGTCTTTTGCTGAACCTCAGAATGATCAGAAGATTCATTCAAAAGAGATTAAGGATGTGCCTTACAGATTCTCTCATTCAAACCAGAAAGCCCCTAAGAAGCTTGAGCATTGTTGCTAAGCCACTTCAACAGGAGGCCAGGGTGGACATGGCATTGTCTTAAAAGTCTGTGGATGTGGCTTTTGCCTAATGAAATGAATCCCTGTGAAATCTACATAAGGCCCACCCACAAGATTCTTGAGAAAATTATGTCAGCAGAAACACCTCCAGCTTGGACTAAGAAACAGAGTGTGAAATTAAAAGGGGATCCTGAACCCCCCAAATTCTACTGGCAAGCTGATAAAAATTCTCAGCTGCAAACACTTGCTATTAGTCATGAAAAAGAAGAGATGACTCAGAGAGCAGAACCAAGAGCTCAAAGGTATTACCAAGTGCCCAGAAGGCAGAACTGAGAGCCACAGAGGATTGTTCCTAGGCCTTCAAGCCTAATCAAGAAAGTCTAGCTAGATTTTGCCCAGCTAGAGTCAAAATTACATTAGACTAGTGACCGTTTTACTTTCCATTTCCTAGCTTTTTGTTTTGTTTTAAAAATTTTTTAATGTTTTTACTTATTTTTGAAGGAGAGAGAGAGAGACAGAGCATGAGTGGGGGAGGAACAGAGAGAGAGGGAGACACGGTATCTGAAGCAGGCTCCAGGCTCTGAGCTGTCAGCACAGAGCCTGATGCGGGGCTCGAACCCACGAACTGTGAGATCATGACCTGAGCCGAAGTCAGATGCTTAACTGACTGAGGCACTCAGGCGCCCCTGTTTTGTTTTGTTTTTAACAGAAATGCCTATAATTGTTATATTCCTGCACCCTGATCATATTTTAGGAATGTTGGGGGGAGATAACTTGTTTTCTTAGTTTCAAAAATCCAGATATGGAGAGGAATTGTTGCCATTAACCTTCCTTCATCTTAATGGATTACTCACTGGTACCTTATTTAGATAATTAAGATGATGGGATTTTGTATTGTAATCTGATGCTATTATGGAATGAGACTCTTAGTAACCTTGGGAGGTAAAGGGGAAAGAATGGGTAGATTGAAAATGTGTAGCACTTTAAGGTTAGGATAATAACTGGGTATTCCATAGGCAATGGGGAATCACAGAGAAATTACACATTTTTAAAAAATGACAAAGTTCAAGAAATGCCTAATGGAAAAGCCTGTGTCACAGTAATGCAGGACTTTTGTTTTGTGTGTGAAATAAAGCACCCTTCAGAAAATGAAAAAAAAAAAAAAAAGAATACTATAGAATGGGCTTGATGATATCAAAGAGATTTAGTTTCTTGTCAGGGGTGAAAGATCCTCTGAAGAATAGAAACATCATTCTTCATTAATCATTTTGGAACTTACTTTTTTGGTTGGAAATATTTGTGAGGAATTCTTTGATGTTTTAAAAAATTACTGGCTTTGTCCCCTTTATGTCAAGAAAGAATGTCTAAATGAATGCATGTTTATATTTATTTATGCCTTACAGATATAAGGCAAGTGTCTCATCAATACTGCATCTGTGACAGCTTCTTAAAGTACAAATTAGGAAAACCTTTTTTCCCCCTAATTATCCCTTATTTTAACTGCAAAGGATGTCATTTCTCCCAGAATTTTAGTGTACCATATATTCAGCTATAATGAGGTCATTTTTTTCTTTGTTTAGCAAACTCCAGACTTATATGCTTTATAATCCCCAAAACCTTGTCATGGTTTCTTTAGCAGATGATGGTCTTCTGCACCATAACCAATGACAGCATGTCCTGGGCTTACAATGTGAATGAGTTTCCTAGGCTTCCCACTGACTATATGGTTTCTTGAATTCTGGCACAAGCACTCAACCATAGACTATCCAATTAATTAGAAATCAGTTTCAAGAACAGAACATTTTTATAGCAATTTTGACATCGGCCTGAGGGATCTTGAAGCCATGTTATATGAGGAATGACTAAAGAAATGAAGGACATTTAATTAGGTGGAAATGAAGCATATTTAGTGTTCACTAATGGACTGGTACCAATAGGTGGACATTAAATACAAATCACTATTTGGAAGGCATGTCTAAGACCTTGATTTGTTCAACAAAATACACTTATTTCTCCTAAATGAGTTGTGAACATTTTCTAGGAAAGCTAATTAAAAGTCTATCAAGTCTTCATTAGATATTGAGACTGCAATGTTTGTATGGCTACATTGGGTGAAATGGACTATATGACCTAAACTCCCTTTGAACTCAGAGTCTAGGATTCTGTCTTGCAGGGTTTCTGATATAAAGACCAGCTCAGCTGGTACCAGAAAAAAAATGAATAAAGGTGACCTATATTATTTTTGAAATAGAAACTTTCCCTGACAGAATTCAAAGCAAAAATAAAAGCATCTTATTCTAAAAAGATGTGAAAGCAACCCTAGAATTCATCTGGTGCAAATTTATAATCTTGCCAATGAGGAAACTGAGGCCCAAAGAGTTGCTGTGATCTGCCTAAGATTATATCAAGGTCACGTTCCTAAAAGATGGGCAACTCAACCCAATTCCTAGAACCCAAGTGGTTAGCTCTTAGCAGTAGCCTCGACTGTGTTACAGTTGCCCCTCTCTTGTTTATTTATCTCTTCTTAAATCATCCTTAAAAGGCAATTTGTCTTTCCTCAATTTCCCTCTGTCATCTCACCCAGTAATTTGAGAATATAAATGTCTACTTTTTTTTCTTCTATCCCCTCACCCTCATTTCCAGGCTCACACTAAACACTTAAAATCCCTACCTGCTTCTTCAGTGAAATAACAATGGGCAGATGGCTGCATGATCTAAAGTAGAGTGGACCTTCTCTCTCAGAGACACAGGTGACAATGTTAAAGGGGAAAACTTGTAGCTTGCTATAGTCAAAGATCAGAAGCCAGAAGTCATGAAATGAAAAGAGAAGGAGGCCTTTAGGAAAAAAAATTAAGAGTTGGTCGTGTAGAAGTCCTAGGACTGAGATTTGTAGGTCTGGACAGCACAGAAATTATGGCTAAAAACTTTCTATCCTTCCCCTGACCTTCTGGGACTCTGATCCCATGCATTACTTAAGAACCTATAACAGTCAACTGGGGCTTCCATAACAAAATAGCATAGACTGGGTGGTTTAAACAACAGAAATTTATTTTCTTACAGTTCTGAGACTAGAAGTCTGAAATCAGGCTGCGAGCATGGTCAGGTTCTGGTAGAAGCCCTCCTGCTGACTTGCAGACAGTGGCCACCTCTCTATGTGCTCATATGATGTCTTCTTTGTGCTTGCTGAGGAAGAGTGAGCTCTCTGATGTTTCTTGTTATGAGGGCATTAATCCCATTATGAGATTTTAATCCTCATGGCTTCATCTATCCTAATTACCTCCCAAAGGACCTTTCTCCCAATGCCATTATATTCAGGGTTAGGGCTTCAATATATGAATTTGGGAGTTGGGTGAGGGATACAAACATTGAATTCATAACAGAGGCCCACTTGCTTGCCCTAGAATGTAGAAGCTGTCAACAAACTCTGACACCAAACTTTAATAACAAAACACATTTCAATAGGTTTCTAGATGGTAGAAATTTTTGAAATCGTGTATTCACTCTAGTGACAACAACAGATGTAAAGATGCTATTCTCTTTTATTTAGTAAGTTTCAGAATTTTTTGAAAAGTTTCTCCAAACATAACTTACTTAAACCTTGAGTATGGGACTAGTTCAAAATTGTTTATTTCTATCTCAAAATTGTATTTTAGGACTCAGAATAAAAAGATAATCTCTTTTAACTAGTTATGCATATTCCAGCTAAGTCCTCCAATCACCCCTCCAGTCCTATGTTAATACATTCCTGGTTTAATCAGGTGTGCCATGTGCTGTGGAGGAAATCATTTGGTTTATACTGAGATCCTTTTACTTGGGGGTAAACATGGAGATGATTCAGTCTATTCTTCTAATTTCTTTTACTTTGAAATTTTTTTTCCCCTTCGCTGATACACATTTAATTTTCTAAGAGGAACAGTGTATTACGTAAACATTGAATTTTTTTCTTTCACTCTCTACTGCACACTTAACGTTCTTGAGGAAAAATCAGGCTTCTACATGAGAAATCTAGGTTAAGTATCAAAATATTTTTTCAAACAGATTAAGGTTCAAGATGGGTTGATGGGAGATGGGACATTAATGCCATTTTTAATGACATATGAATTCTGTTTGTTTTCATATATGTACTTGATAAAGATTTAAAGAAAATTAAGTCTATCCATGTAAAATTAGAAGGCCAGGATGGTACTACATCTATGTCAAAAAAGTTAAATCAAAGTACCACATCTATGCCAAAAAAAAAAAAAAGAAGATATTTAGTCTTCGGCAAAAGAAAGAAGTCTTGATAAAATATGTTTGGTAAAGTATATTATTAATTTTACAGAGAGGGGCCACTGGTCAATGACCTATCCTCAACAGTGCTTGAAATTGTTCTTAATCTCAAGACACATGATGACAAACTGATTTATTAAGAATAACCAACCTCATGATGTGGAAATAGAAGTCAATTTATTTTACCATACGTGATTATATAGTGTTTTTATGCCTCCATAAATATGTTTAGATAATTTGGAGTCTCACCATCCTTCCTCAGGAATTATACTCAAATTCTGTGGGAAGAGGGGATTATGTAGCACTCTGGTCTTGCCATGGTAAGAGTAGGATGGCACAATAAGTCTACATTATTATGTATATACTCTGGCAACCATTTACACACATGTGTTTCTACCTCATCATAGACTTACCCAGTATGTTGCTGTCTCTCCTTGTTACAAATTTAGGGCACTGATCTCTATGCCATGACCGTACTGCTTTCCGTGTACAAATGATAGATTCTGCCAACTGTAAACCTATCAGGCTATGGGTACCTTTTGTACTTACACTTTGAAGGATGTTAGTTTAGTACTTGTTTGGGCTTTTACTCTAGCTGTGTGCTTGTTCTGTTACTCTAGTCTCTACTCTGGGGACAAGGTTACTATTCCTCTATGGTCTTAGATCTCCAAATATATCTAGAATATTCTCCCATATCTTTCCTCAAGAGTTCTGTATGTGGTGAGGCAAGGGAAGGCACAAATCTACTTTTTGGGGAGGCACCATGGAGTAAGTTGTTTGTTGTGTCTGTTGTGTTCTCATTTCCTACCAGAGAACATCCATCTAGTCTGGAGAGAGATGAGGTGGGTAGTCTATTTCTTCACTTTTTCCTTCAAAGTTATCATCTGTGGCTAGATATATCAGAGTTCTTTAAAGTCTAGGCTTTTGAAAAGCTAAGGATTTGATTTTTGTAATCCTAAATGATTGATGTTTTATGCTTTTGTGCTGTATTGTATCTCCAAAGAGGGAAGTGCAAAGGGTACAAAACCATCTGAAGAAAACTCCTTGGTAAATATTTCAAATACTAGCGCTGATATTTACTTTCCTTTAAAATGCTTTGCATACATCCTGCTGTGCCTTCCAGCACTGTATATATGTGTATTTCTCCTCTAGTTGCTTCTGTTTCCTATATAAACTGTAATAGGAAATAATTTCACTTTTTCGACAAAAGAACTGATTCTTAATTTTTTTGTTATGACATTAGAACCCCCCCCTACCCATTGGGAAGAAATATCATACCATGACACCAACTGAACTATGTCATTTAACTTTCTCCACTCTGACACAACCTCATCCTATTGGTTTTGGTAACCCAACAGAATTATCATGTAATCATATTGCACTCAATACTGTATGAGCTTCAGAAGCACAAACTCTGAAATGCTATTGATATGCTTAATGCCAAACAATCAGTACAGATCAAAGAATGAGCTAGTTTAATAGGATGAGATCCAATTTGAACTGCTGTTGTTGAGGAAGGGCCATGTGTAGTTGTTCAATATCAAGAGTATTACAGTAATTGACTCTTCTAGTGAGCACAGTGCAGCTGTCAACAGTATATTGCAACAGAGTAACATATTTAATAAGTAACTGATACCTCCTGAATCTTGGTCTAAAGGGTGGTAGCTGGATTTTCTATAAGACCAACATGTAACAGAAAGACTATGGAATTCTTGCTAATGATGCATAAGTCTT